>NC_134855.1:88285137-88631804 GCF_049852395.1 Peromyscus maniculatus bairdii | reverse complement strand
TAGGAGGGGACGGCCTCTCTGTGTTCTGTCTTCTCTGGATCCTCAGTACTGTCTCCAGACTTACACCCGGGCTAGAGGTCTCTAGTCCAGATTGTCCCATCCTGCCTACAAATTTATCCTGATAAATCATGAATTTACCATGTAATTTATTCACCATTGATAACATGAACATCTATTATGTAGCATTCCTATTGTACTATTCTTAAAACATTGCTGCTTTGCTCCTCTAAGCAAATTTAAATACAATTTAGAGTCCTTGAAATTAATAATACTTAAACATATCAGAAGAATTATTATCATATAATTTTAAGTACTTGAAATCTTGTTTGCTGAGCAGAAGGGATAGTGATTAAATTGAGATGTGGAGTGCAGGGAGCTATTCTAGACATTTTGCATTTCCCATTGATGCATCACAATGGTATTCTGTGAGATAACTACTGTTTTTGATACTTGCTTTACTGATGAGAGAATTGATTCATAGGAAGTCTAAGTTTGTAGCAAAGTTTAAGTTATAATTAAACCTATGGTGATTTAAACTCAATGCCATGCTTTTTCTCTAAACCTGCTCCTGGTTGGATGGTATTGAACACTGGCAGATTAATTTCTAAGCACGAAAGAGGCCATGTGCTCAGTTCATAGCACCACACAAAATACACCATCGAAAATGTTGTTTTTACCAGTATAGTGAGTAATACAAGCTAATAAATATTTCCATTTTTTACAAGGACTTATTTGTTCAGAAGTTAGAAGAAACACATATCATCCAATGTTTATGAGTCATTTAATATTTTTTGATTACATGAGTAATTGTAAATTTTAAGATAGTGTTCTAGAAATTCTTTAAAACTTTCTCATTTCCATAGGACTGCTCTGCATTTTGCTTGCATCTATGGCAGGGAAGAAGTAGTAAATGTTCTACTGAGAAATAATTGTGATATTGATGCTGTTGACAGGAACTCCATCACACCTCTGATGAAGGTATGTATATCTGTCCAAATCTAGCATAACACAGACTTAATTTAAATGATTTTAAAACAAACTTGCCCCATGAACATGTCACTACTTGGTGAACTCTATGTGATGATCATATTGAATTCATTGAACAAGCAATCTCTTTCTTGGTATAATCCCTAGGCTGTACAAAACTGGTCATATGGGTGCATGTGTACATTGTTGAAGCACGGTGCTAATCCCAATCATATGGACAAAAATGGCAATACTTCTCTTCACTATGCTGTGTCTGAAGACAATCAGAAGCTGGTTGAATATTTGCTTAAATACAATGCAGACATGGAACAAAAGAACAAGGTATAATTCACAGCATTGTAGTCCCCAAAATAATCTGAAATACATGTGTGTTAATAGCAATACACATAGGATTAACTTACTTGAATGAAAATACTTTGAAATAGCTTAATTGTTTAAGCATATGACTTGAAATAGAGAATGTGACTTACTTTGAACGAAGTGTTAGAGTCTAGAACTTTCCTGCATAGAGGAGTAGTATTAGTGAAACACTATGTGAAAGGATAAATAAAAAGGAAGACAGTAGTGGGTATATTTTGGAGGGTCCTGCCAAGGTATGCCACTAAGCAAACAGGCCGTGCATTACAGACTTAGTGCAAGGTTTACTGGTGAAGGAAGAGAGTGGAGATTGGAAGGCCATGTCAGCATGGGGACTTGAAAGAGGCAGACAGACAAGAGGAAGAAGAAAAGCAAGGGAGAGAAAAAAAGGCAACAGAGGAAAGAAGAAAAAAGAGTAGCAAGAAACGAGAGAGATGAGAGACAAGAAAAGTAAAGAGGCAAAAGAGAGCGAGCTGAGCCTGGAGGGCACTTTTAAGGGTGCACATGTCACTTAGCTGATGGGGGAAAGGCAGCTGGAGACAGGTGATGATGTAACTCCTTTTTGTGGCTGAGGCAGCCTGCTGCTGGTCCAGAAACTATGTTTGCTATATTTATTCAAGGTAAAGCTTCTCTTTTTATGATTTTTTCCACTAAAATTTGTTTCTAACCTGTGCGAAGTAACAGAACTGTAGAGCAAAAGTTCCCTTGCTAAATAAACTATTTTAAATCTCAAGTGAAACAAAAGAATTTTGGCAAATTTTAAATCTTATTGCTGTTGACAAATAATATCAAATGATATATTTCTCTGTGTGAAGATTAAATCAAGAATACAGAACAAGAATCTGAACAGAAATATGAAGGCCCACTTGGAACTTGGGCAATTGGAGGCATACATGAAGAATTATTACTATTTTCAACTTATTATTTTAATGAACATTTTTCATTTATTTTGATCACATTCTTTACCATCACCCAACTCCTTCCATATCCCCACCAATCCCCCTTCTTAACTGTTCAGCTTCATGACCCCTTTCACAAAAAAGCAAAGCCACCACCACCAACCAAAAAAAAAAAACAAAACAAAAATCAAAACTAAGAGAATTATTTTGGAATGAGTTTACAGGTTTTGCTACTGTGTTTTCTGTTTTAGGAGTGTTCATTCTTCATTTGTTGAAGTTACTGAGCTACAAACATGCCTGTAGTTCAATCTGAGGAGTAAGTAGTGAGTAGGTGGTGGATATGTGAAAAAAGACGAAAGATCACAGAATGCACTGGTGTATTTCCCTTTTTTTGAAGATATGACTACCTTTTAGGTCAAAAACTAACCTCTGTTTTCCAATCTAGGATGCCTGGATTGGGAGAAGGAGAAGATGGAACCGACATTTTTTCATATTGAAATGAAATGTAACCCTAGCAGCTTGTTCCCTGTCTGTTCCCATCAAAGGAAACTAAGAAGTTTTCAGTGACTGAGTCCTTTCTCTTTTCAGTGATAAGAACAAATGGTGAAGGGAATTAGACATGTGGGTTAGACATAAGACTGAAATTCTTAGTTCTGGATTGTGTGTCCCGATGACCTCAGGAGAAGTTTGAATATCTGTATTACAAGTAGAGTTTTCTATGCAGAGTTTGAATCTTTAAATCTAATTAGTCATGGACAAAGGCATTTACAAAATTTATTTCCTTGAAATTCTGAAAGAGTTCCTGAATAAACATTGAATGTGTGGATGCTAGATCTCAAAATCCTAAGGAACTCTGGAAGAGCCATGGTTTGACTCCTATAATCTTAGTCCTACTTTCTTCTTTTACTATTTTTATGTTTGGGAAAAAAAATAGTAACAATGGTGAAGATTAGCTTATAACACTTCTTGCTTTAAGACAACAATAATTTGCCGGGCGGTGGTGGCGCATGCCTTAAATCCCAGCACTCGGGAGGCAGAGCCAGGCGGATCGCTGTGAGTTTGAGGCCAGCCTGGGCTACCAAGTGAGCTCCAGGAAAGGCACAAAACTACGCAGAGAAACCCTGTCTCGAAAAACCAAAAAAAAAAAAAAAAAAAAAAAAGACAACAATAATTCATTACTTTTAAAAGATATTGAAAATAATAAGAAGCTAGACTTTTAAGAATTCTATGTATTATTAGTATTCAGGTAAACAGATCCCAGACTAGTAATTGCAAGTTTTCTTTCCTATATTGAAAGAGTAGCGAATCACAACCTTGACATTTGAGCCATTACTGTGTGGCTTGGTAAGTTTATAAAGCCTGGGTGTCATATCCTAACAATTGTAAACACTGCAAAAACAGTGAGTTAAAGACAGTGTTGAAAATCAACTGAATGATTTTGATTTAACACTAATGCTTCATTCCATCAACATTAGGGGAAAAGAGAGTGCAAGTGAAGTATAAATTAACAAAAGTTTGAAAATTTCTGGGTCGATGTTGAGTTATATGTCCTTTGGGCTAAATATCATTTTTATAAAATGTGTTAGATGATTTCACAAGTAAAAAATGGTTTATACAAACGCATTGGAGGAAACACTCACTGGAAAGGTAAAAACCTCAGAAGCTATGGACTCAGTATGGTCCACAGATAACAGTAGTTTCCTCTAACAACTAAGCACACTGCTGAGCCTCAAGATATTCATGCAGAAACCTGCTTATCAAATTGCTCTTAAAGAGGTGAAGAGAGCAATTACATGACTCCATATATTAAATGCTAAGGTAGAAGGAAATGTTTGTAGAACAAACACAGTTTTAAAGTCATCTATGGAAGTGATGAGCAGGTTTCATGTGTCGCATGTAAATAGTTGTAGGGCATTTCAAGGAGAAGGAATGTGCAGGGGCCTGCAAGGAAGAAGCTGCTTATTCACTTTAGCAAGGCTTTGTATTCAAAGGACTGTTTAAGGCTCCATTAAGTTGAAGATTACAATGATTTTGGATTACAGATTCTTTTGTTTTGTTTTGCAGGATGGCTTTACACCACTTTTACTGGCTCTCAAGGAAAACAAAATGGAGATGGCGAAATTTTTAGTAAAGAAGGGGGCAAATATACATGTATTTGATAAGATGAAAAGGTACAGTTGTTTGAATTTTTTCAATAAAAATGTGCGACATACTGAAATAACAATCTTACGACCAAGAAATATCAACTTGATGGAAAGAAGACTAACTTACAGGGATTCAGTGATCAGGTATCAATTAGTCATCAGTCTAATTAGTTGGGTAAGCAAAGCAATAAATTGAGGTGAGCAACACAAATCATTTATAAGTTTCATATCCCCTTATTATAATTATTGATGCTTCTTATTTGATATTTTGTTTGATTGGACAACTGATATTATGGTAGATTAATGGGTTTTCAGTTTGGTTTTACTAATTTTTTAAGAAGTCTAAACTTTTTGATTAACTTTGATTCATAACAAAACTCAATCATTTTGTACTGTTGTTCCTTGCTCTTATATGCTTATCCTATAAAATGCCCTATTATTCATAAAAAGAGTTGACAATAACAGTCTATTAGATGACTCTTGCCTTTCAATTCCCTTTGTTTGAGAAATAATGAGGTTAGAATATCCTATGATGACTAAGAATTGTTATTTCAGGATGCTGCTCAACTCTACCCCCTTTTGTCCTGTACAACTGGTATTGATGTGTTTATATTTACATAGAGTTGGGAAAGCAAAGTAAATTCACTTTATTAGTAGAAACATTATGAAGCTAAGTAATAGGTGGGTAGATGCAGATTCATAGATGACTTGGTTTAAATATCAGCTACCTAGCTGCTAGGTGTCTGAACTGCTAGTGTTACATATCATCAAATATGAAAAGAAGGATAATACCTTGTAAAGGTTTACATGAGATCATTTATGTAAAATTTAGGGCAGTGCATAGGACAGGTTATCCTCATTACTAACTGTAACTATAATGAATTTATTATTAACAGAGTATTTTATAATGTTGTTATAGTTTAAATAATGAAAATACCTTTCAATTATCTGATGGTTATCTGATTAGTAATTATATGTTACAGCAAACTAAAGAAAATGGAAACATCTTTGTTTAGGTCCTTATCTACTTAAGAAGAATAACTTTTATACACTTATATTCTATCAAAGTCGATGAATCTAAGAATTCTACTAAGAAGATACAAAACACTGCCAGAGGCTTCCTATCCATTTTCTTATTTTATCTTTGCACACCAAATATAAAGTTGGATTTTTGTAACAAATAATATTTATGTGTATAAAAAGGACAATTCCAAACAGACAAGCAAGATATTAAATTTGTAAAATATACCCAAGTATTAACAGTTTTAATTAAGTTATCTAATAATGAAGCTATTCTGTGTTATTTCAGAAACACACTCTTATATGCCATAAGATGGGATTCAACAGATATGGTCAGTCTATTTCTGGATGAAGGCATTGACTTTTTCGTTAAAGATGTGTTTGGATGGACTGCGTTACGCTATGCTATTGAAGGCACAAGTAAAGGGTAGGTGTTTGCACTGTAATGCTAGCAAACACTAACTTGCAGTTCAAATTAATCCCAAAGTCTTCATCTTCCTCTCATAATGTATTATTGTTGACTCTAGGTTGTTTTGGAATAACAGTGAATATCCAGTATGCAAAATGCATACCATTAGAATTAGAAATGAAGAAGTGTTTCTTTATCTCATGATTTGGTTTTGTATTGCTGAAGACTGAACCAAGTGCCTCATTTGTGCTGGGCAGTTCTGTAAATGAACTATATCTCTGTGTAGAACTTTCTGGAACTTAGAAATTATGGACCCTAACATTTTCCATTTCATCCAATTATAAACCCTATACTTTATATATTCAGATGTTTCATATTCTAATTAGCTGTTTTAGTCTTCAATTACAGTGTTGCAGAAAATTGTGTTTCTTCCTCTGGGGGGCTTTCTTCTATATATTATTTTTGAATCTTGAAAAATGTACAGGTTTCCGGATTCCTTAATTCCCAGGAGGAACACTCTCTTTCACAAGACAGGTGGAGCAAGAAGAGGACATCTAGTCCTTCTTTTGTTTTTATGATTCTGTTGCTGCACTGTTGCTAATCACACTTGTCCTGGAGATCAGTAGAGCCTGACCTCTATGACGAGGCTGCCTTTGTTGAATCAGTTCTCTAACGATTTATGGCAGTTCACATTTACACTGAAAAGTTACAATATATTAATTGAGCTGTTAGTCCCAAAGTGACAGTGCTTTCTTTTGGCTGCTGGGCGTTTCAGCTTGTGCCACACACATTGCTACCTATTTGACCATTCTCAGTTATTCAGAACCTTCCATGGATCCACATGTCATTTTAACCCTAGACCTTTTTTGTTTATTAACTGTGAAGAGTTTGTTCATCTCTTTTGGTAGAAAATGTGACTAGGGATCATTGTAAGCTGTCATGAATGTTTAAATCATGTTTCAGGGAATATCACAAATCTTTATTCAGTACTACTAGAACCAGACCCCTTTGCATTTTGTGCAGCATCCTTTCCTAGGTGCTATGAGAGCCAATATTATCATTCTCTGAGTGAGTATTTGTAAACCTTAGTCTGTATTTAAGAGACCTCATTCACATTATGTTCCAATGGAATCCATGGGTAGGATAGGATTTTATCTTGGAAGGAATTTGGACACAAACAGACCAATCAATCTTTCTAACAAGGATCTGCAGGTTCAGAGCTTGATTCGGTACAGGAAGACTGGAAGTAATTAAGTGAAATTTTGTAAAGTGTTAGTTTGAAGTTTTTGGTCATTGTGTGTTTGATAATAGCAAACAATCATTTTATTTAGTGGAAAGAAATCCCATGATAAAAAGCTTATATTTTCAAGTTGTTAAATAGCTCATTTTTCCCCAAATGATAAGACAAAATTACATTGATAGCTGTAATTTAGAGGGCTTATGATGTTAAATTCTAATTATCAAGTCATGAAGCTTAAAGTCTCCTGGAGGAGGGGTGTCAGTGAGTGATCATTTAGATCAGATTGACCTGTAAGATGGTCAGTGGGGAACTTTCTTGATTGTTGATAGATGTGGGAAGACCCAGCCTAGGAGTAGCATCATTTCCTAGGCAGGAGTCTGTTGTGGAATATTAATTTAAGGTGTGTTACCTTTGTTTATGCTGTGAAACATTTGTTTTAATGATGCAAAGTTGTGTTGCATTCTTTTATGTTGCATTTGTTTAACTCTGTGAACCTGTGTTACTTTGCCTCTCTAAAACACCTGATGGTCTAATAAAGAGCTGATTGTCCAATAGTTAGGCAGGAGAAAGGACAGGTGGGGCTGGCAGGCAGGGAGAACAAATGGGAGGAGAAATCTGGGAAAGAAAAGATAAGGGAAAGAGAGAGAAGGAGAAAGATGCTAGGAACCAGCCACCCAGCCGCAGAGCCAGCCATGGAATAAGAGTGAAAGTAAGAATAACAGAAGTTAGAAAAGGGAAAAGCCCAGAGGCAAAAGGTAGATGGAATAATTTAAGAAAAGCTGGATAGAAACAAGCCAAGCTAGGGCCAGGCATTTGTAAGAAAGAAGAAGCTTCTGTGTGTGATTTATTTGGGAGCTTGGTGGCAGGCTCCCTAAAGAGCTAAGAGCAAAAGAGTAAAGGAAACCACCAACAATAATATTCCTGAATTGTATAAGAATAGTGTATGTGAGGAACGTGCATTGCATTCCCTTGTTTATGCTCTTGATTGTGGATATGATGCAACTACCTACTTTAAGTTCCTGCTGTCTCAACCTTGCTGTAATAATGATTACCATTGTGAGTCAAAGTAAGTCCTTCTTCCCCTAATTTTCTTTTGCCAGGCTGTTTTATCACAGCAACAGAACTGAAATTAGAAAAAGATTTCATGTTTTCTAGACAGCTATAATAACTGAATATAAGCTGTGAAAAGAAATAATACATTGGGCTTTACTCAAGTATGGTAATGCCTTTGATATTGTCTGCAGTATTCTAGAAAATTCAACATAGCATAAAGATGTTTTTCATATCAATACTAAAATAGAATTTTTTTTTTCACTCGGCAGTAGTCGAAAGATTCTTATGGACTATGAAATAAAGTTACATATTAAAAATAAAGATGGCAATCCAGGTAAGTCATATGACAATGAGAAGTGAATATTAAACTCATGATTATCGCACAACCAATATAAACCAACACTGTTATTACATGCTTTCTAAGCATATACAATTGAAACTTCTTCCCTTATTTTCAGTATTTTAATTTAGGCAACAGCACTCACATTTGTTGCTCTAATTTTAAGTTATCTCCCATTAAAGGTTGTCTTTTTGATATGTAGTTATAGTAACCTCACTGAACATATTTATTTTTTTGTCTATGTTGAGACATTATTTCAGTTATCCTGTCATGGCTTCTATCTTACCGTGTAGTTGAGGTTGGTTTTAAACTCCTGATTCAAACTGTCTTAACTTCTCAGTTGAGGTTAGAGGCATGCAGTGCACACTCAGCAGCTTTCTTTAATAAATTATTAAATTGATATTACAAACAGATGAGCAGTTTCTTTCCTGAGTTAAATTCCAGCTAAAGTGTCTTCATTCCTAATGGCACATGATTTATGTTTTCCTGTATCTGTTAGTATTGCAAAGCTTCAAGTTTCAATTCTTAATTAGGCTCTCTATTTGTCTTCATTGTCTCTGTCATGGTAGAGAATAGGATGTATAAACAACCCCATCATATATATATATATATATATATATATATATGTGTGTGTGTGTGTGTGTGTGTGTGTGTGTGTGTTTGTGTGTGTATGTAGAGAGAATATCATTCAGAATGTGAAATTTGTTATCCAAAAATCAAATTGCTGGCTTGTTTTTATTTAAACAAATAAAATCAGCAAATATTATAAACATATAACTCCTGACTTTATTGGCATAAGACTATATCAGAACTATGCATAACATAGAATGTATATGTAAATGTACATTCCTATATGAGCTTCTAATTTGTAGAAAACTTTTAAAGACCCATGCTACTGGAATTGCAACTGAAACTTGAAGCCTTCCTGAAGAAACTTTAATATTATTATATAATATTATTGGATATAATAATATTCATTATTAAGTAGATGCTGTTCTGGAAAACAATGAACATGGCAGATGAAGACATATACTAGAGTGTAAGAAAAAAACAAGTAACATGTTTCATAAGAAGAGAGTTTATATTTGTAGTGGAGTAGTAGTCAGGTGGGAAATTTGTACTGAAATAAATCCTTGTGAATATGGACAAGAATGTGAACATGAAGCTGCCAACTAAAGGAGAGAGATAGAGATACGCATAGAATTCTATCAGGATGACAAATGGGAAAAAAATGTACAGTGATAACATGTTTTCCATTGGAGGCTTAGCAACAAGGAGTTGCCAGAAAGCTGGAAGAAACAGAGATGTCAATACAGTCATTGTTTCCCCACTTCATATGTAAAGTAAAATCCGCAAGCAAAAATCTGTTGTAGTATACACATTTAATTAGAGATATCTGCAAAATTCCATCCTTATTAGTCCCTGCTATGAGTGTTTAAAGTTCTCTCTGAATGATAACAACCTACCTGTCTGTGTTGTTTAATGTTAGAATAGCTTTATTTAAACATATCCCTAAAAAATCTATAAAAATCTATCAGTTTATACTACTAGGTTTCTTTACAATTCTTCTGATCTGTAGCAGCTGCTACAAAGTTTGCATTGAAAAATTTCATACATCTTGAAACCTCTTTTCATTTTTCTACTTTGGACAATAAGTATATCTGTCATTGCATATTCTCTAAATAATTAATATTGTATTAAAGCTAATTAATTTATAAGTATTTTCTAAAATTAACATTTGTAAATTTTTTTGTTTTCTGTGGAATGAAAATAACATTTATGAATTTTGAAGTCTGTTCTTCATTTAATATGTACTTGGGCTAGTCTTTTATTTACAAATATATCTCATCTGTACTTCACTGTCTTATTTACATAGATAGAGACTCACTGAGGATTAAAGTTAGATATTAATGATGAAAGGTGTTTGATCATTTTTTTCAAATCTCTTGGTTTTGATTTCTTGTTTCTTTAATTTTCTATGTAATTAATATTAAAAAGGATTGTGAGGTTTTCTGGGAAATGGATTAGAACATTTTTATCTAGCTAGTCTTTGATATATATATATATATATTTTTTTTTTTAACAGCACATGTTTAAGCAGTCCCAGCCCAAGGGTATTTACTATAGTAAATTTGAAAAATATAGAAGAGCCAGAAACCAAGTAAACATGGAGAAGCAAGGTAAGAGCATTGCATTATACCGAGTGCTTCTTTGACAATGAAGGAGCCAAGTGTCCCGCTACACAAAAGAAAATCAGTTATGAAACATTTATGAATTTATAAATTTATATTAAGTGACAATTATTTGTATATCTCAAATCAAACCCAGGTTCAGTAGATGGCAAGAAATCATAAAAATCCAAGCAGAAATAAATGAAATATAAATAAAGGAAGAGTGGGGATATCAGGGTTTTATTCATTTTATGAGTGCTAAGACATAAGGAATAGTGAAGTCATGGAAATGATGATTAGGAAAGGTAGAGGGATGAGAATTACATGAAGGAAAATGAGGTAGGTATATATAGGGGATACTGTAATACCCATTTATTTAGAAAAAGAAGTCTCAGAGTATTAAATATGTGGGGTAACTATAAATGAACCTGCTAGTACCGCTACGTGTTTCAGAGGCACAAGTAAATATCACTCTGCTTTTTTGTGATGTGCTCCTCAATTCTTAGGAAGACAAAAAGGATACAAGAACCAGGCCATACAGTGCTACTTTTTACATTACTTGAGCATAATTATGTATGATCTTCTCTACATAGTTTTGATACAGTGTCATACATTGTAACTACTTCTCAAAATATTACCACACAGGATAGAATACAGAAAAATACACATAGATTTAAGTTCATTAAGAGAATATCAATTTGAAAACATACAGACACTGCTTCAGAGAATGTTTTAAAAACAGAGGTGATGATCCAGAGGAACAGAAAAAGAGACAGACTACAACTTACATAAACTTGGAGTTAATGCTGAGGACATAGAAGAGAACTCATTTCAAAAACCCTATATTACCACTGTTGCATAGATGACCATTAATGAGATGGAATGAGGTAAATGTTAAAAGCCTCTGTCACTCACTCCCTGTCTACAAACGCGGTACAGCAATTATTGGGGTTATTAGAATCTTAAATCTCAAATATTCACATGGGCAAAGCAAGCTCAGATACTCTGATCTTGAGTAAGACCTAGCTAGGGAGCCTCTGTGGGTCCCCACAGTGGTTATTAAATTGGCATGAATTTAAAATGTTAGATATAATTAAGTATTTATAATTTTATACCTGCATTTCCTCTTTGAAAGCTTAGTTATCTTTTTCGTGATTTTAGTTTGATAAACAAACAAAAACACACTCACCCATTTTATGAAGTTAAAATCTGTTTATTCTAGCTGGGCGGTGGTGCACAGACCTTTAATCCTAGCACTCAGTGGGGCAGAGCTCAGTGGATCTCTCTGAGTTCAAGGCCACCCTGGTCTACAGAGTGAGATCCATGACAGGCACCAAAACTACATAGAGAAACTCTGTCTCAAAAAAAAAAAAAAAAAAACACAAAACCTATTCTACATATTGTTGGTGGTCTATGCCTATATCTGAGACAAGCGATTCCTTTATCAAGGGTCTTGAGGGATCCTGTATAGGAAGAACTTGTGTATTTAGTTATACGTGTGCTTTAATTGCACTTGATAATCCATTCTGTGAGTTGACTACTAGAAGTGATTTGAGTTCTAGTTTGTATTCTATTACAGTGCCTCTGGTCATTCACAGTATCTGGTATTTATATGCTGGGATTTATATGCTACAATTTGGTGAACTGCATCCTCTTGTCTTTTCCTAACCTGCAAATCTGTTTGACAAGCACACGCCTTTAATCCTAGCACTCGGAAGGCAGAGGCAGGCAGATCTTTGTGAGTTTGAGGCCAGCCTGGTCTACAGAGCGAAAGCCAGGAAAGGCACAAAGCTACACAGAGAAACCCTGTCTCGAAAAAAACAAAAAAATTAACAAACAAAAAATATCCAGTGACTTTCACAAACATTTATTACCTCCATCATGTTCATAGTTCCTTTTTGGTTCATTTGATTTTTATCATTTTAATTTGATATTTTCCCTTCCAATTAATAGTTAGTTATGGTTTTGGCACTTAGTTTGTGTACTTATTTAGCATCAGGAGTGGGAAATTGTCTCGAGGGCATTTCACATGCTATCCATATCCTTAACCATTGAACTAAAAACACTACTCATTATTTAGTTTCTCTGTGACCTGGTTACACATAAGAAGCACATGTTCCTGAAAATGCAAATGAATTCCATCAACATAGGTGCAATGAAAAGAAAGGTCAATTTGAAAACATACAACTTACTCATTCTATGCAGTACAGTCATATCCTATTTGATAATATAATGACAGTGTGTTGTCACAAAGGGATCTCGTTTATATTGACACTCATCAATTGATGTTTTTTCTGTATTGTTTTCTAATTAAATTCCAGGAGATACTTTTAAAGCATTCTGTGAATTAAAGATTACATCATTGCTATAGATGTTTATTTACCTCAATATTATTTTTCTCCATTTTCATTCATGCCACTCACAGTCAGTGTTATCCTCACATTAGAGGGTCTGCTCAGCTGCACAGACCATCAGCCTCTATCATATATCATTGTCCATACTTTAGGTATTCATGAAAATGTCACTATACCAATTATTTTGACATATCATCAATGTTTTAGGTATAGATACATTTTTATTGATTGTTTTGGGCACAAAAAGTAGTGTCTAATATTATGACAGTTTCATGAATATCTAATATTATTGTTTTTATTCTCTGTGTTGTTTGGAAGCCTTGAAATTCCTCCATGATTTCTACATGTTTTATTTTTTATATTTTACTTTTGTTTTTTGCTATTTTCTATGACTTGACTGTTTGCTCTTAACTCTTTCTCATCTGTTGTATATTTCCAAATTGATTTGCTTCTCATTTAATATTTCTCTACCTACCTTACTACTACATTTTGACTTATATCTTTACTGTAATTCATAATTTATACTTTTGTCTATTTTTATTTAATATTCTCTTTTCAATTTATTTTCAGTTATACTAAGTATTTTTCTTTTTTGTTGATACCTGACTGTGTAGATGAACATTTAGCATATGTTCATGTTTGAACATGGAACACTTTATGATATGGGTTGTGTATAGAAGTTCTTGTTATTGTGTGTATTTTTTACATCAGTAAATCTCCATTGGAAGTATAAGCTTAACTGAGCCTCAAAATAAGAAAACCAAAAATGTATTTCATAATAACTTATTTTATCTGTTGTTGCAAAGACTTCTAGTATAGAAATGTTATTTCTAGTTTATTTTAACTATATAAATATTGATTGATTTCAGCAGAAGCAGATATACATAAAAAATCTCAAAGGAAATGAGAGTACTCAGTTATATGTATGTATTGTTAAATTTGAATTTCCATTTATTATATATTTTTATAAACAATGTACACAGGCTAAATTATGTCTTCTTCTAGAATGCATCATCATGAATAGCATTAAGATTAAACTTTTATTTTAAAACATTTAACTAGTTAGGAATATTGAATTTTCTCAGCTATTATCTACACTAACTCAGAGCTAAAAATTTCTCAGATATTTGTTCCTAATATTTTTTTCTTATTATCCCTTGTATGTCCCTTCATTTTCCCCCTTTATATTCTAGAAACGGGGGAGGGGGCACGGGGGAAGGTGATGGCGCACGCCTTTAATCCCAGAAACAGAATATTCCTAAGCACGTGAACATATGAACAATGTGGCTCTGATGTCCTGTTGTTCTGCTCCTGATAGGCATCCAGACTTTTTATTTCACTGAAAAAAAAAAAACAGTAGATCAAATCAAAATAATAATCACTGGCATGAACTCAGTTTAGAGTATAGTAGATGTGATTCTAGTTAAAATACACTATGTAGGCATCTGACACTGAACTTGTAATTTGCAGAAAACTGTTAGAAGGACCTATTGTGGGGATAGAGTGATCTGAGCTTGAGTCTCAACAAAGCCATTCAATTCCTTTGAGATTGAATAGTCTTTCAGAAGTTCTTGCCATCAAAGCAGACATAGAAGTCACAGCCAAGTTCTGCTCATTTCCTTACCCTTGACTCATTTTCCATATATGGAATATCTAGGCACTATCAGAAAGTAAGGCAATGAGTATTACAGACGTGTTTATGCTTTTCTTTGATAAAAATAAGTAATCAGAAAACACATCTTAAGTGATTAAAACAAATAATTCTGAAGCTATAGCATTATTGAAAACTACTGAAAATTATTCAACTTTTCTATTACAGTGAAAATCAGAAAAAGTGCAGATTTATATTCAGGATAAAAACCTTTCCTTCTGAAGAAAGACTTTGAAAGAACAGTGTCATAATGGGTAAAGTAAAGAGAAATAATATCTGTTTATCATATAAGTCTTTATAATCCTAGATGGATGAGGGAACATGCATTTAGAGAACCAAGACTATTAGCAACATACTCGAAAACAGACTTCACCAGGAAAGTAATGTGATTTCTTAATTTTAAACAGGTATGCTTTTTAATTTTTTTATTATGAAGAAATTTTTTATTCATTTTACATAGCAACCAAAGATCCCTCTCTCTTCCCTCCACTGCCCCCCAGCATTATCCCCCCAATCCATCCCCTATTCTCTCCTCTGACAAGATAAGGCCTGCCATGGGGAGTGAGCAGAGCCTGGTACATTCAGTTGAGGCAGGTCCAAGACCCTCCCCCTGCATCTAACTAATGGAAGCAGATACAGAGATCTACAGCTAAGCACCAGGCTGAGCTCCAGGAGTCGAATTGAAGAGAGAGAAGAGAGATTCTATCAGCAAGGGGCATAAAGATCAACCAAACAAAGCTAGTGGGAACTGTAGCTGGAGAGTTTTCTTTCTGGGTCCCGCCAAGCCCTGGCAGTCCCTTAACCCACTTATAAAATAAACATACAGAGGCTTATATTATTTAAACTGCTTGGCCATTAGCTCAGGTCTATCATTGTCTAGCTCTTACTCTTATATTCAGCCCATTTATATTAATCTAAACTTTGCCACATGGCTTGTGGCTTACTGGTACCTTACATCTTCCTTGTCCTGCAGGCAGTCTCCTCCTTCCCTTCCTATTCCCTTAATTCTCCTCTCTGTTAGTCCTGCCTATACTTCCTGTCTGACTACTGCCCAATCAGTGTTTTATTTATTAACATATTTGCCATAAAGAACATCCCACACCAGGGAACTCATGAACTTTAGACCCACAGCTGTGGAGCCTTCATGGGACTGGACTAGGCACCCTGCATAAAATGATATGCTTTTATAGTAAGAAATAAATTTATTTTACTGCATCATGATTGTAAATCTTCATGGAACAAACCCACTGCTGATATCTGTTTTACTAGGATACCATGACAGATCTTCACTTACCAGCACAACTAACTTCAATCCCCAGGCATCTTCTAATTGAAGGACGAAAAGGTAAAGATTATGTCATCAGCAAGTCATTTCAAAGACTTTTTATTAAAATTGGGGGAGTAACATATTTTACAAGAACAAAAAGTTGCATATAAAATGTTTAGTTAGTAAGGAATATAACTTATTAGGTTGTAATACACTATTAATCTTGTGAGTTTCCATTAAATTTTAAGTTGAGAGTATCATGATGAAAGCTCAAATGTAACTACATGATGGAGTGTTTGTTATCCGAGGAATTCCAAAGAATAAGCTAGTGGTATGGAAACATGACTGAGAGGTAGGAAAAGGGTGTTATAATTTTTGCCTTATCAATTATAAAAAGACATGAAAGATTGGAGGACTGGGTCTTAGCATAGCTTCTTTCATTCATAACAGATTATAATAAATACCAATGTTAGCCAAATATACTCACAATTTAATATCACAAATAATGTTGCTCCTTTCATGATACTGATATATAAGCCAAAATGAGAACATCAGGTAGAAGCAAGGGATAATAAACAATGTCATCAGCATTTTAGTTTCCTGAGGTTCCATTTACTAAATGTTCTGGTAGAGCCTTAACTATTACAATCCTATTCAGAAAGCTCTCTCCTGTGTCAACGAGTTCAAGTATATTCCATACTTTCTCCTCTGTCAGATTCAGGGTATCACATCTTATATTGGGGTCTGTGATCCATTTGGAGTTGAGTTTTATGCAGGGTGAGACAAAAGAATCTCTTTTCATTCTTCAAAATAGAGCTATGAAATTTGACCAGCACCCCTTGTTGAAGATGCTGTCTCCTTTTCAATGGCTCTTTGTCAAAAACATATGCATGTAGAAACATGGGCTCATACCTTGTTCCTCAATTCTATTTTATTGACCAATGACTTTGTTTTTAAACCAGTACCACATTGTTTTCAGTGCTATAGGTCTATAGCATAATTTGCAATCTAGAATGCTGATACCTTTATACATTCATTTATTGTTCAGAATTGTTATGGCTATCCAGGATGTCTTGTGTTTTTGTATAGAAATTATGATTAATTTTCTCAACCACTGTGAAAAATTGCATAGGAATTCTGATAAGGATTGCATTAAATATATAAAATACTTTCTTAGTAGCATGGCCATTTTCATAATATGAATCTTATCAAATCTTGAGCATGGGAGGAATTTTCATCTTCTGAAATCCTCTTCAGTTTCCTTTTTCACTGTCTTGGAGTTTTTATTGTGCCAGTTTTTCACTTCAGTATATTATAAGACATTTTATTTTCTTTGAGGTAGCTGTGAATGGAATTGTTTTGCTTACTTCTTTCTTGGTATGCTTGTCATTGTGTAGAAAGGCTACTGATTTTTTATGTTAATTTTGTATTTTGATAATGTAATGAATTTATTTATATATTGTAGGAGATTTCTAGTGGAGTCTTTTGGGTTTTATGTATAGAATTGTATCATCTGTAAATAAAGATATTTTGATATTGGCCTATATTTGGGGGGGCAGGTGTGTCTCTCCTACTAGTTTTGATATCTGGGTATAATAGGGACTTCATAAAAAGAATTTGAAAAGATTTTTTCATTTTCTATTTTGTGGAGTGATTTGAGGAGTATTGGGTATTATTTTCATTGAAGTTCTGATAGAATTATTTGCTGAGACCATATGGTTCTGGACTTCTTACTGAGAGATTTTAAATTAATGTTTATCTCATTTCATATTATTAGTCTATTTAAACTGTTAATTTCATCTTTATTTAGTTTTGTAGGCCACATATATTCATCTGTTTATTTTAGGTTTTTTCAGTTTGGTAGATTTTAAAGTATGTTGTGATTATCTGAATTTTCCAGATGTCTGATGTAATGTTTGCCCTTTTGTTTCTATTTTTATTAAATTTGAATCTTCTCTCTTTACTTTGTTTAATTTGGCTAAAAGTTTGTCAATCTGTTTTTTCTTTTCAAAAGAACCAACTAATTCTTTTGTATTTTATAATTTCTGTTGGTAAATTTCAAACCTTATTTTGATTATGTCTTTTCATTTTCCTTTTTGAGTGTTGCTTGATATCATTTTCCCTAGGCTTCTGGATACATCATTAATTTATTAAATTCAAATCCCTTGAATATCTGCATGTCCTCTTAGTATAGCCATTGTGCCTTATAGATTTTTTTATGATGTGTATTAATATTCATTCACTTCTAAGAATTTTAAACTTTATTCTTGAATTTAATTAACTATGTTTAGTGGGATCATAACCTTGGAATCATTTAGTCAAATACTTGGTCTTATTTTTACATGAATATTATGTATACTTATGACACAGCTTGGCTACAGCACAAGTAATATGATAATTGACTATATTTCCAAACTCCAGTAACTTTTCCCCCAGAGAAATCCTACATTAATTTACCAGTTTAGTTCTATATGGAATTCTGTCTTATTTAGGGATATTAGCACATAATTGAATTTATGTCTTTTTAAGTTTTTGTAAGCAATACTCTAAATGGGAGGTAATGTGGAATGAACATCTGACATATCTTCATATTTTGAATATGGAACCTTTTGTGATCCAAGTCACTGATGTACTTGCTAACTATATTTTCTGTATATGTGCAGTTAAAGGTTAAGCTCAATTGAGCACTAAAGTTAGAAAGACAAACATTCTTTTCCATAAAAATAAATTTTAAGCTTTATTTTTGGATATACAGACTTCTTTCCAATGCTATTCTTCATTTTGTTTTCTGTCTTTTTTTTTCAAATTCATAAACAATCAACAGAGGCTGAATTACAAAAGAAATCAGTGAAAAGTCAAAACAATCTTGAGAACAATAAAAATACTCAACTATCTGTAAGTCAATGTTAAATTTGAGTTGCTACTTAGATATTTTCTTTTGTGAAATAATATATCATAGGCTCAATGAAGTTTTCTTATGTATATGCCTTTATATTGATTTGTCATAATTAAAATTAATTTTAAAAATATTTAATTTTTAGAAACTTAGAACTTTCTTAGATTCGTCTTTAAGTTTTTATCCTGTACACTTCCTTTCTTTGAAAATTTTTAATGAGAAGGACATGAATATATGAACAATGAAGTACTTATCATCAAGTTATTCTATAACTTTTTAAAATTTGTGTCTTGTAACATTTTGTATGCCTGTGTTTTTCTAAGTTTGGAAAACATGTTTCTTTTGGTTTCAATAATATTTCTTCAAAATAGGAAATCTTCTATGATAAACTCCTTGAAAAAAATTCATGGAATTCACTATTGATATTTACTTTGTCAGAATAACATCATGGATCTGCAACCAAGGCATAGTCCTCATTCATCAATGAGACTAATTCCAAGATTCACAGATCTTAATTCAGGAGAAGCTAAGACTCCTATGTCATCAGTAAGTCATTGAACACATTTTTTTTTTAAATCAGGGAACACAATATATTTTGCTAGCCCAAAAATTGCATATCAAATGTGTAGTGTGGGTTCAGATTTATTCAGTGATAAGGTATTATACAGCTTATGAAATTTCAGTAACATTTTAGGCTGTTATTGTCAAGATGAATGCTGCATAAGAATTATATGGTAAATTATTTTTATCTGGATAATTTCAAGAAGTAAGAATTTGGATAGAAAATGGGAAATTATTAAAATGATAGCTACAGCACAGGAACAGATGAAGACAGAGCCTCACGCATGGCACACACTAGAATTCCCTAAAAACAACATTGGAAGCCATGATACACAAACAAGACTTGTAGATTAAAAATAAGTAAGTTAAAAGTAAAAAGAAATGTCAGACAAATCGTTCAGAGACAACAACAGCAAAATGTGTTGGCCATCTACTGCTGGGAAGAGGTCCTTGCTTTAAAAAAAGGTTTGTCTGTCCAATGAGAATCCACTGGAGAAAACTATTTTCACTTGCGAGTGGTTGTCAATTGGAGATAGCCTCTGGGTTAGAAATGGTGGCTTACGTTCATTTCTCTCAGTGCTGGTACTCCATCTAGTGCAGACCTGTTCAGGCCCTATGCAAGCTGCCAGAGTCTCTGTGAGTTCACATGTGTATCAGTCCTTCTGTTTTTAGAAGGACTTGTTTCCTTGGTGTCCTCCATCCTCTCTGGCTCCTACATTCTTTCTACCTCCTATTCCACAGGGTTCCCTGAATTTTGAGGGGAGGGAGTTCATGGAGACCTCCATGGGTGTTCAGAGGTCTCTCATTCTCTGCCTAATATCTAGCTATGGTCTCTATATTTGTTCCCATCTACTGCAGGAGGAAGTTTTTCTGATGATGGCTGAATAAGAACAGATCTATGAGTGTAGCAGAATACTGCTAGGAGTCACTTTGTCTACATCCCTTTTATATTTGGTTTTCCCTTAGGTTCTGTCTCCAGCCTATCTAACTTCAGGTTTTTGATGACCAGAGAGGTATCAGGGATAAGTTCCAGACCACAGAGTGGATCTTAAATCCAATCAGATATTGGGTGTTACTCCCACAAGCTTGGTGCCACTTTTGGACTAGCACATCTTCCATGCATGTCACCATTGTAGCCTAAGGGGTGGTGTTTTCCTTTCTCCTTCAGTAGTATGCAGATTTGTGGTGATATATTGTTCACACCAATATATTGTGTACCTCATAGTATACCCTAATAAACTTATCTAGGAATTAGAGGACAGATTCAGCCACTAGATTAGACACAGAGGGTAGACAGTGGTACCACACACGCCTTTAATACTATCACTTGGGAGACAGAGATCCATCTGGATCTCTGTGAGTTCAAGGCCACACTAGGAACAGAGCCAGGCATGGTGGCACATGCCTTTAATCCCAGCACTTGAAATCTCATATCTTTGCTTATTGAAGGACACACAACTTTAATCTCAGGAAGTGATGGCAGGAAGCAGAAAGGTGTATAAGGTGTGTGGATCAGAAACTAGAGGCTTTGAGCAGCTCAGCTGAGATCTATTCAGGTGAGGACTCAGAGGCTTTCAGTCTGAGGAAACAGGATCAGTTGAGGAGTTGGTGAGGTGAGGCTGGCTGTGGCTTGTTCTGTCTCTCTGATCTTTCAGCATTCACCCGAATATCTGGCTCCAGGTTTTCTATTAATAAGATCATTTAGCAATTTGTGTTTCACAGATTATTTTCTAGTACAATGAACACTAGTCTAATAACTAGCTACATCCTGCATTTGGTTTGATTTTTGACCCAATTTATTCAGTGTTTTTAAGAGATCATGGAATGAAGTCTGTGACAACAAATCACATTACATAATATATACATTATATAAAAATATATATCAGTTTTCATATTGACAGTGTATGTAACTCATCATTATAAACTGTCTTCTGGATTAGAACCTGAAAGTCACATGTAATAAATTATTCGTTCACTAAAGTGATTTAATTACAACTTTTTTCTCACCTTTCCTGTTTCCCTCTTGCATGGATTAATAGTCCTTTCTTGGGTTTTCAAGTTATAACTCACTTAATATTCTTTTTCTGTTGCTGCTCATGTTTCACACTATTCCATCTGCCTAAGTCACTCTACAAATCTCAGCTCTATCTTTCCCTCTTGGAATATCATGCCTGAAAACTTTCACCAATAGCTTTTAATAATCTTAAGCACCTTGCATTTTCCAGGACCTCAGTATTTACTGAGAAAAATAAATAGTGACTATTTAAACTAAGATGATTGCAAAAGTTTAACGTACCTAACCAGGAGTAAAAGGAATAATTTTGAAAAGCAAATAAAGTTTTGCTGGTAAAGCCAAAGTAGAAAAAAATCATGTAAAGCATTAATTTAATTCAAAAGAGAGGCCTAGCATTCAGGGGGGAAAAGAGTGAAGGAAAACTTCTCAAAGTCAACTGAACCTTAAAAGGAGCAAGGAAAGTTAGCACCACAGTGACCAAATGAATGAAAAGTTATATCAGGAAAATGACTGTAGTGTTTAGCAGGCTGTTTAAATTTTCTGTTTTGAAGTAATGAATGGTATACATGGTGAATTCATATGTGTGTGTGTGTGTGTGTGTGCGTGTGTGTTGTTTTTTTACATTTAACTTTAGTTTTAAATTTTTAAAAAATATTGGCCATAGATAGATAGATAGATATGGTGGATACAATTTTGACTAAATCTCCCAATTCTGTTGCCTTAAAGCTAAGAAATATTTGGCATCTGTAAAGGGTTATATTGAAGTTTTAGATAATGGGAATTATCTCCTAAAGTAAAGTTTTCAGCTAAAGATAAATAAGCTGAATTGAAATTCTCAAATGGGAAAATAAAAAAAATAATATTTTTATTGCAGATCTTAGAAAAAATAGTACTTATTATTGCAGATTTAAAAAATTTTGGCTAATATTAAATCTGTGTTGTTTTCTTTAATGTTTGTGGTATAACTAAATACATTTATTTATTACGAACAGTGGCATTCAAGATGATCAAATTATGTGTGATGGAAGCAAAATAACCAGCCATTGGTATGTAAATATTACATTTAAAAGACTAACGTTACAATGTTTTTGTTTTTGTTTTTGTTTTAAATACTGTAGCATAGAGCAAATAGCACTAATGTTTTTTAAACTTCTCCATGGGATAGAAAGGTAATAATTTCATACTTTATTTATTTTTTTTTTTTTTTTTTTTTTTTTTTTGGTTTTTCGAGACAGGGTTTCTCTGTGTAGCTTTGCGCCTTTCCTGGAGCTCACTTGGTAGCCCAGGCTGGCCTCGAACTCACAGAGATCCGCCTGCCTCTGCCTCCCGAGTGCTGGGATTAAAGGCGTGCGCCACCAACGCCCGGCCATACTTTATTTTAAATATCCTTAAATGATAAATGTTCCTTCTAGAAGAGCTATAGTTACTGTTAGGCTAGAAACAATAAACTTTAAGGTAAGTAACAGGTTATTGTTATCAAATAGATTTAATTCACCTTCTTTGCTTTGTATCCACATATGTTAATAAGTAGAAGACTGAGTTGTGAGGTATATTGAATCAAAGACAGTAAAAAATATACAGAGGCATTCTTTCTTTGAATTAATTAACTTTACATCCTGGCTGTGGTTTCCCTTCCCTCCTCCCAGCCCCTCTCCCCAACTCTCCCTCTGTTCCTACCCCCAATGCACTCCTCCTCCATTTCTGTTCAGGATAGGGCAGGTCTCCCATTGATATCAACAAAACGTGGCATATCAAGTCGCAGCAAGACAAAGCACCTCCCCATGTGTTAAGGCTAGGCAAGGTGATCCGGTGTGAGGAAAGGAGTCCTAAAAGCCAGTACCAGAGTCAGAGACAGCCCCTGCTATTAGGGGTTCCAAAAGATCATCAAACTATATAATTGTAGCATAAACAGTGCCTACATGAGTCCTGTGCGGGCTCCCTGGTGGTTGAGTCAGTCTCTGTGAGCCCCTATGAGCTCAGGTGACTTGATACTGTGGGTCTTATGGTGTCCTTGACCCTTCTGGCTGCTACAGTCCTTTCTCCCCCTCTTCTGCAGGATTCCCTGAGCTCTGCCTAATGTTTGGCTGTGGGTTCCAGAGGCAGTCTTAAAAGTAAAACTATGTTAAGGCTCCCCATCTTCCTCAAAGACATCAAACCACTTTGTCAGCTATACTGTTTAATTAAAGTAGATACTTTGCTGAATTTTATAATTGGATTTTGACTCTATCATGGTGATAAAAATTTCTCGCATTTGTCAAATTTTATGGTGGATCAATGTGAAATTTGGAAATTATCTTACATTTTCCAGTTATTTCAAATTATTATACTTAGAACTCTGAAGTTCTGCTCTCTCCCTTGCTTTGAGCAAACCTGGCTTCATTTTTGTGGGCTCCTTCAGATTTTGGTTACCCCAAATCCCAGTGAAAAAGGAGGGAACATAAAAGACTATATGAGAAAATACCTTAGTGCAGATAGAGGAGACACTCCCCCCCCCAACACCTTTGTTTTGGAAGAACTAAAAGTTACAGTTCTAAAGATGGCTTTTAATGTTACATATCACTAACAGAGCGTTTCTTTTATAACAGTTGTATAGGAGTTAGAAGTATGAGTTAGCAAAGCATACATGGAAGAAAAAGCTCAAAATGAGGAATGCCCCATTTAAAATTTTAAAAAATAAAAGAAGGCATATCGTTTTTACTTAGAAATAAATGAAACATTTCCCCCTAAACTTTCCATGACCTCTTATAACAAACTAAGCACATAAAGATTTTATGAAATAAGTTCTTCAGTATTTTCAACAGTCAACTCATAAAGACTATTGGGAAAAATAGATCTTTATTATGAAAACAGTTATCTTTAATGTTCAACTCTCATTAAAGGTTGCAGCAAACAGGAAGAAACGTGCAAGCAATGAAACGGAAGATGCAACACACTCCTACGGTTGTGCAGCATCCTCTGCCGCTCCTGGTCCTCCGAGGCTTCTGTTGTCGCTGCTATCGTTGCTGCAACTACTCCCGCTGCTGCAGCCCCTGCTGCCTCTACTGCTGTTGCTCCTGGTGCTGCACTGGACAGTTCTGCTGTTCCTGTTGTTGTTGGTGCTGCTGCTGCTCTAGACGCTGCCATTGCTGTTCCTCCAGGTACTCCTGCGTTTACTACTGCTGCTGGTGCTGGTGCAGCCCTGGATCCTCCTGATGCTTCCTTTGCTGCACCCGCTGCTGCTGCTGCTGCTGCTGCTGCTGCTGCTGCTGCTGCTGCTGCTGCTACAAAAAGTGGATTGATTTGTAGCTTGATTTTTTCGCCTTGCCCACAATCAGGACAAATCTTTGTCACCCGCCAGTCCCACAGCCGCTCAGACCCAACCAAGTAAACACAGAGACTTATTTTGCTTACAAACTGCATGGCCGTGGCAGGCTTCCTGCTAACTGTCCTTATCTTGCTAACTGTGCTTTTATCTTAAATTAGTCCATTTCCATACATCTATACCTTGCCATGTGGCTGGTGGCTTACTGGCGTCTTCACATGCTGCTGGTCATGGCGGCGGCTGCAGCCTCTCTGGTCATGGCGGCCTCTGCAGCGTCTCCTTCTGCCTTTCTGTCCTTTTATTTCTCCTCTCTGTTAGTCCCGCCTATCTTTCCTGCCTAGCCACGGCTGATCAGGTTTTATTTATTGACCAATTAGAACAACTTGACATACAGACCATCCCCCAGCACAGCCAAGTGCAGACCATCTCAAACACCTGCACTCAGGCCCATGGTCCTAATCATCCTCTATACGGACCTGCTGGGTAACGCCACAAGGAACCTGAGAATGGGCTCCCACAGGACCTACAGAACATCCCACAGCATTGATTCTACAAGGAAAGCATGTGGAAGCAAGAAAGCAGCAACCCCACGTTGAGGAGGCAGAAGAACATGATGGGTAAACTAGGAAGATTTAAAACTAGGTATTGTTCCTGCCTGTTGAATGAATTCTACTTCTTGATAATTTCCATACCTAACTTGGTTTTACTAGGGATAATCCTGAATGGGAAGACATCAAACAAACAAACAAACAAACAACAACAAATAACTAAAAAAATAAATAACAAAATTATGTACCATTGTGTCCCATTAATATTGATGCATTTTGTTTAAAAGATAATAACCAAGGTTGTCAAAAATGTGAGGCAAAACAAACGTGGGAACCAGTGTGTATAATATAGTAGCAATGATTCACACAATTCCAAAGTATCACTGTTTTTATCTAACAATTTCATTTTGAGGATGAGTTCTTTTAGATTAGGAAAATATTGCTTTTAAACACAACCACAGACATTCTGAAAAACAATATTGTCTATCATAGGCAAAATAGAAAAGATGCAAACATATGTGATACATATTAAACAAAGTTGAAGAATAATATACAGAATTTGAATGCATATGTAGATGTATGTTCAAGAAACAAGGGTATTTATTTAAGCATCATCAGATTATAGTGTTACACTTAAAATAACCATCAGTAAGGAATTAGATTACCAAATCCATATAAAATGTAGTATGTGAATATTTAAGAAAATGAGTTTCAATCTATACTGTACTCACAATTTTGCCAGTAAAATATTCCAGAGACATGGATTTTGATAGCACATCTGAAGCAAATTTTGTTCTAAAACTACATCTGGAGAGTTGCAAAAGGAAGCTGCTTGCTAGAATGGAATTCTACTTCCTAATTAACAAAACTATTAGTTGTTAATCTGTCTGTTTCTTCTCAGTGCTCCTGTGTTGATAATTGAAACCACAAATTAGTCTTGCTGTTGCTGTGAGGATTATACCCAAGGAAAATGTCAATAAATGTTTCTGTTATCTATTATCTGTTGATATGCAATGGCCTAATTTTAGTTTGAAGTTTACTATCAGCTATCAGAGTAGTTATGCCTACTTTCTTTGTTTCTAATCACTTGGTAGGTTGATTTTCACCCTTTGTCCATGAGTTCCTTTACCAGTATTTCATGGAGACCTCAGATCATTGGATGCACTTTTGTTAATGCAATAAGCCAATCTAGATTTTATTTATTGATGTGTTTGGCTTACTTAAGTGTAAAGTTATTGTTGAAGATCTTTATTAATAACTGAACTTTTATTGCCTGATTTTCTGGTGTATTGCATTATTATTAGCTTCATCATTCTCCCCAGTTAGCCTCAGGGCCTGTGCTGATTTATTTTGTGGGACATGATGGATTCATTCCAACTCTTTGTTCAGATACTGCTCCTAAGGTATTTATTCTTTCCTGTGTCCCATAATTGGGACTCCTTCTCTTTCCTCTGTGTACAGTATTTATTAAGTGCAGGCTGTGAGGTCACGTTGAGAAATTAGCCCTTCATATTGAGATCATTCTTTTTGACTCTTTGCTATGCCCTAGATCCTCCACTTTTTCCTTTATCTAAGAAACAGCCTGTGTCTGAGCAACGGAATCACTTTTTCATCTTGGTTTCTAGCTACATTTTGTCGCCTCTTTCAATAATATTATTTTTTCTCTCTCTCTATTTTAACACAATCTTCATTGAAATAAAAGTCCATCACTTTACGCCTCTTTTTCATTCCTCTCTCCCCTCCCAGCAACCCTACCTCAAACCCATCTGATCTCCTTTTAAGTTGATAGCATCTTCTTCACTGCTATTGTTACATACATATATGTATTTTGTATGTATGTATGTGTTTATGCAAATTTATATTGGTCTCCCTTCACTCAAGTGAGCAAACAGCTACCACATTTCTTCTAAGAGCTTTGAATCTCCTTGGAATTCTATTGGAACTCATGCCATTCTAAAAGGAACTTTCAGAAATCCTTTTGAGATGAACTCATTATCTTGGCTTCCCATTTAGGCCAACTATGACAATGTTTTAGACCAGGACTCTAAGGTTCACCAGAAAATTTGTGACCTTGCCTTAGAATTTTCTGAATTCTTACATCCATGGTCCTTTTACGAGTGTGGATTCCCAGTGGCATCTGGGTTTGATCTCATTAGAAGTCATTCACACTGCCATTTTTTTTTTTAACAATTTGTACATGGGTAGTGTAAAAACTAGAAACCAGTATTTGCACACAGTAAATGTTGGCTCTTCTGTGTTACATGGATTTTTAACTTGTGTATCAAGTAAATTTAATATTCAGCTGTTAGGTAGCTTCCTCTAAGCTTCATTACCTTTATAATTTCCAGTCAGTCTCTTTGTGGTCCATGAGCTCCCTCTAGCAATAACTTTGGATCTTTTGTGGCTCTTTCTTTTAAAGATACAGAACATATCACATTTAAAGGCTGAAGATGTGGCTCATGTGTTAGAGCATGTACCTAACAAATGGAAAGATCTGGTTTTGATGTCCAAGTGCCTCAGATGTAAACAATTTTGCAAGTCAAATTTTGTGCTGGCATAATACAATTGATACTGATGAAGACTTGAGATTCTAGTATCACTTAATTACTGTATATTTGTATTTTCTCTTACTCACTGACTTAAAACTACAGTCATCAAACACCTGCATTAGCTGAGTACAATTGTTTTTGACATTGTTTTGTTTTGCTTTTAATGTTTCAGGCACAAACAACAACTAAACCATACTCAGAATTCTTGAGAGTCACACAGCTTCAACAATAAATGTGATGGAAACCAAAATTAGAAGCCTTAAATCTACACTCTCTAAATAAAAAGTTAGCAGAGGAGCATTAAGTGCATTGGAACTGGAATGATCTAAGTACCTCCATCATGAAGAATTAAGCATTAGAAAATCACTTCAATATTACCTAAACAAGTAAGGAAAACACATATATGTAGAAAGCCCAATAAGTTTATTAATTTGTCTCTAAAATTAATTTTTAGCAAAGAACTATTTGTGAAATTCCTATAAGAATTTTTTAGACAAAGTGAATGTTAGTTATGTGATATAAATTTGGGAAATAATACTATTGCATAAACTTATTTTTAAATGATCACTCTTATAGATTAGGATATTTGATATTTTCTGCTTTTTATTACACTTGATAATTTCATATACTTAGTCAAATCAGGTATATATTCACCTGTGTATTTTTGAAACTTTCTAATTAAGACAGTGATATTTACATAAAACCTTTGTAAGCATTATCATAAAGATAAATATTGAATGTTGAACTACCTTTAAAATATTATAGCTTAAAAAAAGGGTACAAGTACCACCACCACTACTTCACCAGGCATACATATTCTGACAGTTGGTAGATAATTTTCTTTGCTGTGAACTTTGATTGTACCACTAGAGGGAGCCAGGAGACAAACTGTTCTTTCGAGTTTCTTTTTTTTTTTTTATTTTATTTTACAATACTATTCAGTTCTACATAACAGCCACAGATTCCCTTGTTCTCCCCCTTCCTGCCCCCTTCCCCTTCCCCCCAGCCGCCCCCCCCCCATTTCCACCACCACCAGATCAAGGCCACCCCGGAGGACTGAGATCGACCTGATAGACTCAGTCCAGGCAGAACCAGTCCCCTCCTCCCAGATTGAGCCAAGTGTCCCTGTATAAGTCCCAGGTTTCAAACAGCTTTCTCATGCAGCGAGCCCAGGACCTGGTACCACTGCCTAGATGCCTCCCAAACAGATGAAGCCAATCAACTGTCTCGCCTATTCAGAGGGCCTGATCCAGTTGGGGGCCCCTCAGCCTTTGGTTCATAGTTCATGTGTTTCCATTTGTTTGGCTATTTGTCCCTGTGCTTTATCCAACCTTGATTTCAACAATTCTCGCTCATATAAACCCTCCTCTTTCTCGCTAATTAGACTCCCAGCACTCCACCCGGGGGCCTAGCCGTGGATGTCTGCATCCAGATTCCTCAGTTCTTGGATGGGGTTTCTGACACAACTATTAGGGTGTTTGGCCATCCCAAGTTTCTATACTCTTCACAAAGGCATTCTGTGGTATAGGGAAAGACTAATATGGGGGAACGGTGCAGAAGAAAGCCTAGATCAGAAGCAATGTTTAAAAATTGTTGAGTGTGAAGATATTGGAAGCTATATTGGCGATTTCCACTGTGCTGCCTTGGTGTTGAGGAAATGATGCCACAGTGTCTTAAGCTTCTTTGGTTCTTTTTCATTAACAGCCCCACATCACATTCTAGTAGGAGTTTGTTGTGAATTATTCCCCAGTGCCAAATGTTTAATTATACTCAGCTAATACATGAGGTGCACATAAGGGAAAGCAAATCTTTTCAAATCATGTCAAAAGGTGATATTTGTAAAATCTACTAACCGGTTTACAAATATCGTATGACCTCTTCTTGGAAGGCATGAGGACTGCAGTGATGACAGACACACAGATGACCATTCTACTCATCCCAGCTTTGTGGGGCAGTGAGTGGAACTGGGGTAACTTACAGGAGCTTGAGTAAACTCTTACTCACAGTAACATGGGGAACTTACAGGGAGCTACAGCAACCACAAAAAAAGATTCTTTCTCTTTGTGCAATGATTAATTGTCTATACGTTCTCATGGAGAAGTAAGGACTCATGAGGCCCCAACTCCATATGAAAATAAGGGGCCCGGTGTGTCAACAATTCTGGTGCAGATAATTACATCTGCTAAGAGTTTAAGAGGGCAAAAGCCATATCTTGTTCAAAGGACAGAGTGGTATAATAGTGAAATCCACATATTCCTAGATGTTTCCTATTAGCTTGTCAAGTGAATATGTTTAAGCATGACATCATGATGTTATCACAAATTTTCATGTAATAAATCCCTTTAATAAAAAAAGTGAACATCCAGGACCTTATGTTACTCTTTACATATTTTATTGCATATTTCAATAACATCATGAAGAACATTATAAACATATTTAGTCTTGATAAAAGGAGTCTTATTGGTCAAGATGCACATCATTGATGGCTATACCCATCCCTCCTTCTTTAAAAATCTAGTTTCATATTTGGAATACCTCTAGAATCACATGAACTATCTTTGGGAAAATTTCATGCCCACAAATGCATACAGTTGGTACACTCAGCAGCACCTTCACTGTTAGCATGGCATTTCCATGAAAATTTAATTTAGTCTCATGGCAGTATTGTTAAAATGCAAGTAATGTAATAGACCTTCAGGAGAAATGGCAGCTTTAAATTTTACTCTTTCCAGTCTTTGCAGGAGTAATGAGAATTTAGAGAAGAACAGGAAAAAGCTTCACATGAAAATGCAGCACAGCAGATCTACAGGAAATGCACAAAGCTTGAGGCCGTTCACAGAGTGCTCTTCTGCTGGTTATTTTGATAGCATCCCAGGACCCAGAATAAGTCTCCTCCGGGGAGAAAACCTGACAGCATCTTCCTCAGACTCTCCACGATCAACCAGGGACCTGGAAGACTGCCTAGGAATGGTTAGCTATGCTTCCCGTTGTACAGTTCTGTGCAGTTCTTGTTTTCAACTTGGTTAACTATTAGGCTTTGCAGTTGACCCCTCCTAAGTTAAGACAAGAGCGAATCATGATAAAGAAGAAAAGTAGAGGGATTAGAGAGAGGGCTCCACTGGGAAACTGTGCTAATGTGCCAGTGCAAGGGCATAAGTTCAGATTTCCAACACGCACCTAAAAGTTTGGCATAGTGCCTGTCACTGTAGTGATGGAGAATGGGTGGAGACAGGGGGATCCTGTGGTTCTAAGTCAGGCTAGTCTTGAATAAACTGTGAGCTCTAGGTTCAGTGTGGAACCTTGTTTAAAAAAAATAAAGCAGAAAAGTGAGAGAAAGATAGTGGAAGTAAGCTACCCCTACAGAAGTACATGCACTGATGAGTGCCACCCCATACATTATTAGTACACACGTATGTAGTGGGTAGCCATTCCAGCTTGGATCTGGAAGTTCCAACCCCCATTGAGACTCTGGCAACTGTCACAAATACGAGGCGGGGCGAGGAGAGGTGCCTGGAGACCCAAGAGCTGGATGGGCCAGCGCTCTCTCTGTGCACTCTCTCTGTGCCAGGATGCTGAATGGTGAAGATGGACTGTGCAGAGAGAGTGCACAGAGAGAGCGCTGGCCCATCCAGCTCTTGGGTCTCCAGGCGCCTCCCCTCGCCCCGCCTCGTATTTGTGACAGTTGCCAGAGTCTCAATGGGGGTTGGAACTTCCAGATCCAAGCTGGAATGGCTACCCACTACACACGTACACACACACACACACACACACACACACACACACACACACACACACACAAACATACACACACATACACTACATGGAAAAGAGAGAGAGAAAGAAAGAGAGAAAACAAAATTAGAATAACTTGGAGATGTCTTGGTGTTCTTATTTCTATGAGACATCATTTACAAACTTTATACACATGTAAGTGAATTTAAACATTTTTAAATGTATGTAAAATTGGAATGCAAATTGCTTTTAGGAAATGATTATTCCTAAACAGACGAATTGGCTCAGTGTGTAGAGGCCTGTGTTGTGATGTCTGATGACTGTTCAATTTTCAAAGCCCACATGTGAAAGGAGAGAACAAGTTGACCCATCAGTTGTCAACTGACCTAGACAAATGCTCCATGACATGTGTATGTGTACACCCAGATACAGATACACACAAAATGAACACATAGACACACAGATGCATAAATGAACAGACATGAATGAAAGGGATGATTCCTGCACATAAGTCTACGTATGCTTTGACATGCTGTGGCTTACTTTCTAAGCAACTTTTGCTTGGCCATGCAACATTTTGCTGAATCTTACTTTTAGGTTTCATGTTCCAGCTTAATTTCAAGATGATGTGTCCTATGCACTAGGAGCCATCATATACTTTTGTTTTGTCCCCACTAGATGTTATGACCTTGCAGTTACAAGTTATGTACCTAACATGAGGAGATATATCTTTAGGTTCTGTGTATAAAGAATCATTGTCTGATCACTGAAAAAAAATATATCGTGCTGAGAATTGAGGATATAATCTGTTGTTGTAAGCACACTCTTCTGCCACTGAACTAGAATTATTTAATTGATGTAAAGGTTATAAATGACATCTGACTTTTTTTCAAATGCAACATGAGTCCCAATTGAATCATAGAGAAGCAAATAAAGCAAGATATGTTGCCAAAATGTATGAATTTAGTTTAATAGATTTTTGAAATAAAATTTAAATAGTAACTGGCTTTCCCTTTATTTTGCTTTTTTTTTTTTTTTTTTTTTTTGTTTTTCGAGACAGGGTTTCTCTGTGTAGCTTTGTGCCTTTCCTGGAACTCACTTGGTAGCCCAGGCTGGCCTCGAACTCACAGAGATCCGCCTGGCTCTGCCTCCTGAGTGCTGGGATTAAAGGCGTGCGCCACCGCTGCCCGGCTTATTTTGCTATATTAACTAGTCTTGTTACAGACAGTGAATGAATATATAAGGTGTAAACATTCATAACGTTCTCATTATTAATCGTCTACAACTTTTAAAAGCATCTACATTTTGGAAAGAAAAACAAAGACATAATTGCTAAAACACAAGGTACTGAAGACACAAAACAACAACACTGAAAATAAACAACACAATTCTTGCCAGTAACATGCATAAATTTCAGTAGTAACTTTAACTATTAATGGCCTCAACTCTCCAATCAAAACATGTGGGCTGACTGAATGGATCAAGAAACAAAATCCATATATTTGTTATCTAAAAGAAATACATCTTATCTTGAATGATAGATACCTTAATGATAGTGTAAAGGTATGGAAAAAAAATACTCTGATCAAACAGGACCAGGAAGTAACCAGGCATCACTATCTATCCCAATATCTGACAACAGAGACTTTGATCTAAAACTAATTAGAAGAAATAAAAATATATACTTCATTCCATTTAATGGAACTGCCAACCATCCTAAATATACATGTACCAAACTCTGTTGCACCAAAATTCATTTAAAAAGTTGTATCACTAGATTTAAAGACACAGATAGCATTGACCCATGCATTGTATAGTATGCATACTATATCCAATAGATGGATCATCTGGACCAACAATAAAGAGAGAAGCATCAGAATTAAGTGAACCACACATCAAAAAGACGGAACAGTTAGCTGCAGAATATTCCACCCAAGCACCAAAGAATACACATTTTCATTTCTACCATCCCAATGAAACTGACACTTGCATTTTGAAACTATTCTTAACAAATAAAAGCCTTTTCAGATTAACTTTTTGAAATCCCAGACTCATTTAATAATTCTTGTTTTTAATTTTCAAACCTAGTGAAAGTATAACAAAGTTTCTGTGGTTGTGAGATACCATACATATGCATGTGTGTATATATATATATATATATATATATGTGTGTGTGTGTGTGTGTATACATATATATATATATATATGTGGGTATATATATATATATACTCATTCTATAGACTGTTTCTTAATAAACCTCATTTAAACTAATACAGTGTGAATAGACATGAGATGAATGAAAAGGTCCTCTTTCTTTGATGCTGAGTATGAGACAGTGCATGTGATTATAAAACAATGGTTTTTAATTTTATTTAAAGTGATTGTCATTATATTTTTCAGTCATTTGGGAAGTTTGGTGAGCCTCCTTCTCTGAAAGGCCTAACCTCATAAATTGTAAAGGAACTGATAGATGAGTTGACTATCAGACTATCTGGCTCCATGTTACATTCTCCTTCCTCTTTCCTATATTTACCTTAGTACTAGCATCGAGATGCAGATCATATGAGGGCAATTCAGAAAGTCATATTTAGTAGTATTTTAACCCATGTATCAAATCAAATTCTGCTTAGAAGACCAACTATATCCCAATACTTAGCCATTACCTTGCTGCTACCATGAGATGTGGTAGAGGAGACTTCACTTACACGTCTTAGACCCAGAATCATAATATATGTAAGAGAAGAATATTCCATGAAAATAATTAGTATACCAAAAATGAATATCTGTTTTAGACCGTACATTTATTATAATTAACAACCATTTAAAGAGCTATTTTGAGAAGAGTATCCCTGACTGGCCTGGCATAACAGGATGGCCACAAACACTCAGAGGTCCACTTGCCTCTTCCTCCTGACTGCTCAGATTAAAAGTTTGCAACACCACACAAATCTTGAGGGTATTTTGATTCTTGTGGAGTTTTCTATTTGGTATCCCTTTCCAACAATCTCTCTTGTATTGTTCCTTGTGGCTGGTTCTAGTGCCTGTTTTTTTCTGTAATTTTTTGCGAATATTTCTATCTTTCCGGCTTTCCATTTGGTTCTTTCTGAACATTATTTATATTGACTATATATTTTCTGTTTTCATATGAAAGTAGCAAAACCGCAAAGAATTTCAGCATTCCATGGATTCTTAAAGACTAGTCAAAATGCTGCTCACTTCATGAACTTGTATATCCTGAGTAAAATAGTAGTTTTTATATAAAATGGTAAATTCAAAACTTTTAATGTGCCTCTGAGAACATAGTAAGCATACATGAGGTTTACACTAACATCCCTTAATATAGGAAGATTCCTCTGGGTGTTTTCATAAGAAATTGAAAGATTGATGTATGTATTACAATGAGAAAAGAATCAGAATGTGTTTAGCAAGTGAACCCAATTGTACAGGGTAAAAATGAATTATCAAGAGAAGGGGAGATTTAAAAGAACAACACTGGGTAGGATATAGATGTTTTTGGAAGGAGACTTGTAACTGGAATTGTAGAGAAGCTGTGTATACACAATATATGAAATAAGGATTTAAGATATTGAAGCTTACCTGTAAATGAATTTTAAATTTGTGAGATTGAATGATTATAACAAATATTTTGCTTTCTTATCTTTGATTGTAGGAACTGACAACCAACAATATTTTTATTGACAGATATTAAACAATTGGGGGAGTTTCTATGGCAGATAAGAATATGGATTATCTACTTTTTAACAACCTCTCTCATGAGCATATGTGTGTGTGTCTGTGTGTGTCTGACTGTCTCTCTCTCTACCTATTTGTATCTATGACATCTATATATCTGTTTACAAAGGATATGTTATAGATCCTCTTATACAGGGATCTAAGTGTTGCTGAATTATATGTATGTGTGACTCAGCTCAGGTTAGATTTATCCTATACATCCTTGCCTCTCACTGACATTTTCATGACAGACATGTGTGGTAGACAATAGATAGGGCCCCTTGCACCACATTCATAGAGCTGTATCTACACAGATGTCAGCATTCATACAGAGACAATAGCTGGTTGAGTCTACATTTAATCTGATTTGAAAAAAAAAATAGGGAAATTGAGAACACCTTAAGGACCACTATCCAGAAATTAGGTTTAATATTTAAATATCAGACATGTACACTGATCCCACTGAAGTGGGAGAGCAGGTAGTGAGTTGTCATAGGAAAGACATATTCTACAGACATACCAAACAGATAGTTTAGAAAAAATACCCCTTAATAACAATGTTGTTCTTTTCAGTGAATATTTTACTCATATTGAAATGTAAAGATTTTTTATATCAAATACTTCTCTAAAATCTATTTTATTTTCTACTTTATAATAATCATATTTCAGTACTGAAAGACTGTTATCTATCATATATTATATGTGATTCATAGAACTTCTTACATAAATGTATGAAGAAACTTCTATATTGGGTAAAGTAGAAGAAGCAAGAATTGTTGACATGACAATATTCTGAAAATAATAAAATTGTTAAAGAATTTTTTTCCAAAACTGTGTATGTTCAGTATAGCACACTCAACTGTATATTAAATGTGTTATTAAATATTCCAGATTTAGCCATTCTGACAGGCGTAAGGTGGTATCTCAGAGTTGTTTTCATTTGCATTTCCCTGATGACTAGGGATGGTGAGCAATTTCTTAAATGTCTTTCAGCCTTTTGAGTTTCCTCTGTTGAGAATTCTCTGTTTAGTTCTATAGCCCATTTCTTAATTGGACTGTTGGTCATTTTGATGTCTAATTTCTTAAGTTCCTTATATATTCTGGATATCAGTCCTCTGTCAGATGTGGGGTTGGTGAAAACACTGAAGACACTTTATGCTGGAAAGGATGTGGAACTAGGGGAACTCTCCTCCACTGCTGGTGGAAATGCAAGCTTGTACAACCACTTTGGAAATCAATATGGTGCTTTCTTAGAAAATTGGGAATCAATCTCCTCCAAGATCCAGCTATACCACTCTTGGGCATATACCCAAGAAATGCTCAATCATACCACAAGAGCACTTGCTCAGCTATGTTCATATCAGCATTGTTTGTAATAGCCAAAACCTGGAAACAACCTAGATGCCCTTCAACTGAAGAATGGATAAATAAACTTTGGCACATATACACAATGGAATACTACTCAGCAGAGAAAAACAATTACATCATGAGGTTTGCAGGCAAATGGATGGATCTAGAAAAAAATCATCCTGAGTGAGGTAACCCAGACTCAGAAAGACAAATATGGTATGTACTCACTCATAGGAGGATACTAGAGGTGGAACAAAAATGACTGGACTGCTACTCACATTACCAGGGAGGCTACCTGGAAAACAGGACCCGAAGAAAGACATGAGGATTGCCCAATGATGGAGAAATGGCTGAGATCTACAAGAACATCCTGGACATAAGTGGGAGTAATGCAGGGCGAGGGTCGAGGGAAAGAGAGCCTGTGGGAGCGGGAGATCCCAGCTGGATCAAGAACAGAGAGGGAGAACAAGGAATAGGAAACCATGGTAAATGAAGACCACATGAGAAAAGGAAGAAACAAAGTGCTGGAGAGAGGCCCACAGAAATCCACAAAGATACCCCCACAATAGACTGCTGGCAATGGTTGAGAGACAGCTGGGACTGACCTACTCTGGTGATGGGATGGCCAAATACTCTAATAGTCGTGCTAGAAACCCCATCCAAGGACTGAGGAATCTGAATGCAGAGATCCACAGCTAGGCCCCAGGTGGATCCCCAGGAGTCTAATTAGCGAGAAAGAGGAGGGTTTATATGAGCGAGAATTTTTTAAACCAAGGTTGGATAAAGCACAGGGACAAATAGCCAAACGAATGGAAACACACGAACTATGAACCAAAGGCTGAGGGGTCCCCAACTGGATCAGGCCCTCTGAATAGGTGAGACAATTGATTGGCTTGATCTGTTTGGGAGGCATCTAGTCAGTGGTACTGGGTCCTGTGCTCATTGCATGAGTTGGCTGTTTGAAACCTGGGGCTTATGCATGGTCGCTTGGCTCAGTCTGGGAGGAGGGGACTGGACCTGCCTGGACTGAGTCTACCAGGTCGATCTCAGTCCTCAGGGGAGGCTTTGCCCTGGAGGAGGTGGGAATAGGGGGTGGGCTGGGGGCAAGGGAGTGGGGCAGGAGGGGGGAGAACAAGGGAATCTGTGGCTGATATGTAGAACTGAATAGTATTGTAAAATAGAATAAAAAGAAAAAAAGGGATTCTAGAATTACTGACTGAACTCAGTTTTCTGTATTTGGTAAAAAAATAAACTTCACATTTTACTGAAGTGTTGAAAGTTTGTACTCATGTTTTCCTGATCTTTACAAAAACCTAATGTCTCAGATAATCATTTCAAAAACTATCAGAAGAATTCAGCTCTGTCCCAATACTTCATGAGTTTGCACTAACCATAGAAATAGTCAGACTGAATTGCTTCTATTCCTTTGTGGTTTTTTTAAGGGCTGAGAAAGGAACTTCCTTAAAATTTAGAGTTTTTACATTTTGACTTAAATTGTTCAGTACATATCGAGTAAAAGATACAATATTTAGATTACAATACAAGTACTATCTTCATTCAAAACCCTTCCAGACTACCACTGAAATGAAAGATTCCAAAGGAGAAATGACAGTGCCCCAACGAAACACATTGTTTAAGGGGCTAGAACCCAAACCCAGCAAGAACTTACAGTAGAGGGAGCCATAACACTAACAAGGAAACACATTGTTTAAGGGAATAGGACCCAAACCAAGCAAGAATATACAGTAGAGGGAGCCATAACACTAAAAAGGAAACACATTGTTTAAGAGAATAGAACCTAAACCAAGCAAGAACGTAGAGTAGAGGGAACCATAACACTAAGAAGGATAGTGTCAGGATAGTTGACGAGATAATATTTGCTGTAAAGAATCTGGACTCACAGGTAGGAGGATTTAAGGCAGCAAGAATTTGATAACGAGTATGCTTAGTGGCTTGATTTCCATTACAATTTTGCTATGAGAAAGACAGTAGTGTCAAGTAAGAATGTATTTACTTGTTCTAATGTTTCTGAGGGTTATTCATTTGCTTTAGATAGATCTTTGAAATGTTTCTGTGGCATGAACCTCATGCATTCTAGTTTTTGTCCAAGTGACAAACATGTTTGAGGTAATTAAAAGTATTTTAGAAAATATGAATATTGAATTAAATGATAATAGTGTTTCAGCTTAAGTGAAAGTTTTATTGGAGATTTTAAAATACAACTTTTATTATCAGTATTTTAAATATTTCCCATCAATGCTTATAGATAGTATGTTTTTCTAACAGTTATCATGTTGTTTGTAATAATATATATATATATATATATATATGGATTTATCAGTAGAACTGAATGTTAGGGTGTTACCAGAGGAAGATAAAAAATGTTGTGCAGGCAGACATTGGTATATAAAAAAGCAAATTTCTCATTTAATATTGTCCTGTTGAATATTGTAGTAGAGACTCAATAAAATAACTCTTCATACTACAAAACTAACCAAATAATCATAATTTAATATTTGATTCTGAAATAGTTTTACTATTCACAAAATAAAAAACTCAATTATTTCTACATACAACCAAATCTATACATAAATCAATTTTAAATGTGGATCTGTGGAATAACAGTTTCAAATTATTGAATCCATTTTGGTTGTCTCTGTAGGTTTCCCTATCATAATCATGATGCCTCTTGCTCATAGAATCCCTCTCTTTGACTGGACAATTCTTAAAAGAAAATATCCATAAAATGATTGAAAATATAAGAATTTGGACCATATATGTAGGAGTTATTTTGGAAAGACAATCAATTTCATCAAGAAAAAGGAAAGATGTAGAAAAATTAACTAAGAATTGTTTTTTAAAAAAAATGGTAAGCAATGTTTAGAGACCGCATTGAACACAAAGATTGGTTTATTGTGTCCACGTAACTAGAAGTGAGGGGAAATAGTAGAATTGGTGCAAACAGTAGCCCATCATTGTTGCACATTAGTCTGTGGCTTGGAGACATAGTTCATGATCATCCAGGGAGTTGATGAAGTTAATATGAATACAGAATATAGAAGCACTTGTTAACTTCTAAAATACCACATTTAATTATTTGTTTGTTTTATAAAAGTTTTTGATGATGAACATTGTATATAAAAGCAATGAAATTTTAGAGCAAAGGTAAAATCATTTGTGAATGGCAGCTCATAATCACATGCAAAGGTTCCTGAAATATTTGAGTGTTCAGTACATATTTTCTTTTTATAGTCATGTCCCATTACTAAAATTATGTTTTACATTATTTTCCACATGTGATTTATCTAACTTCTCACATCACTGGATTAAAAATACTTAAACATTACTAAAATAGAAGGAAGAGAGATATGACAGTAGCTTGCATGGGTATCGCAAAATTAATATTTTACAAACATTGTTCTGTAAGTGTATTTCAAAGCTAGCACATCAGAATGTACAATACATTTTCTGTAATGGTACAAATGGTTTAGAGGGTTTCATTTGAACTAATGCTTTTTATTCCCCATGAATATATTCAGCAATCTTAATGCCTCCACAAGACCATGATTTTCTCTCCTGCTTAGAGACTATTTTCTGTCCCTCAGACAGCAAGTTCAACACTGATTTATGTTTATTTTCTGTTATTATTTTCATTAGAATGATCGTATCCTTTCAAAACCTTAACTTGATGCCTTTTACTTGATATGTCATGCTTGGTTGAAACCCTTAGGAGGCCTGCCCCTTTATTAACAGAAACAGAGAAGCAGTGGGTTCTGGGGGAGAGAGGAGGGGTGGAGAGAGGGTGAAATAAGAAGAGGGAGGGAAAACTGAGTCAGTATGTAAAATAAATGAGTAAATTTCATTAATAAAGATTCGTTTTCTTTTTTTTTCATTTTTCTTAAGAAATTTTCTACTCACTCTACGTATCACCCACAGATTCCACCTCCTACCTCCTCCCATCTCCCAGCCCTCCCTCCCAACCCCACAACCCCATATCCTTCAAATCAAAGTCTCCCATGGGGAGTCAGCAGAGCCCGGTGCATTGAGTCTAGGGAGGTCCAGGCCCCTTCCCATTGTACCAAGGCTGCCAAATTCCCAAATTCCCAGATTCGCAAAAGCCTGCCCATGCACCAGGGATGGATCCCGATCCCCCTGCCTTGGTGTTCCCCAAACAGTTCCAGCCAAACAACTGTCTTCCATATCCAGAGGGCCTAGTCCAGTCCCATGGGGGCTTCACAGCCACTACTCTACAGTTCATGGACCTCCAATAGTGAGGCCAGTAATCTTTGCATGTCTTCCTTTCATGATCTCGACATTCCTTGCCTGCAGAATCACTGTCTCTCTCAATTGGATTCCCAGAGCTCAGCCTGGTGCCTGGCCATGGATCTCTGCATCTGCCTCCATCTGTCACTGGACAAAGGCTCTATGATGATAGTTAGGGTATTTGCTAAACAGGTCCAGAGTAGACCAGTCCAGGCACCCTCTGGACCACTACCAACAGTCCAAGGTGGTGTCATCCTTATGGGTTCCTGAGAGCCTCCCTGGCACCCTGCCTCTTCCTTTTCCCATGATGTCCTCATCTATTATGGTATCTCCCTTCCTGCCCTCCCACTCTGTCCCCATTCCAGCTCAACCCTTCCATTTCCCTATGTTCTCATTCCCCACTCCTTGCCCTCTGCCACCCTCCCCACACACCCAGGCCACTCATGTAGATCTCATCCACTTCTCCTTCACTGGGTCATCTATGTGTCCCTCCTAGGGTCTTTCCCTGTTAGCTAGCGCCTCTGGAGTTGTGGGTTGCAGTCTGGCCATCCCTTCCCTCACATCTGGTATCCACTTATGAGTGAGTACATACTATGTTTGTCCTTCTGAGTCTGGGTTACCTCACTCAAGATGATATTTTCTAGTTCCATCCATTTGACTGCAAAATTCATGATATTGCTTTTTCTACTGAGTAATATTCCATTGTGTATATTGCCACATTTTCTTTATCCATTTTTCAGTTGAGGGGCATCTAGGTTGTTTCCAGGATCTTGCTATTATAAATAGTGCTAATATAAACATAGTTGAGCATGTGTCCTTGTGATAAAATTGAGGATTCCTTGGGTATATGCTCAAGAGTGGTATAGCTGGGTCTTGAGGAAGACTTATTCCCAAATTTCTGAGAAACTGCCATACTGATTTTCAGAGTGGCTGTACAACTTTGCATTTCCACCAACAGTAGAGGAGTGTTCCCCTTGTTCCACATCCTCTCCAAGAAAAGCTGTCTTCAGTGTTTTTGATCTTAGCCATTCTGACAGGTATGAGATGGTATTTCAGAGTTGTTTTGGTTTGCATTTCCCTGATGACTAGGGATGTTGAGCAATTCTTTAAATGTCTTTCAGCCATTTGAGCTTCTGCTGAGAATTCTCTGTTAAGCTCTATAGCCCATTTATAATTGGATTGTTCAATATTTTGAAGTCTAGCTTTTTGAGTTCTTTATATATTTTAGAAATCAGCCCTCTGTCAGATGTGGGGTTGGTGAAGATCTTTTCCCATTCTGTAGACTGCTGTTTTGTCTTATTGACCATGTCCTTTGCTCTACAAAAGCTTCTCAGTTTCAGGAGGTCCCATTTATTAATTGTTGCTCTCAGTGTCTGTGCTACTGGTGTTGTATTTAGGAAGTGTTCTGTGCCAATGCATTCAAGACTACTTCCTACTTTCTCTTCTATCAAGTTCAGTGTAAATGGACTTATGTTGAGGTCTTTGATCCACTTGGACTTGAGTTTTGTGCATGGCGATAGTTATGGATCTATTTGCAATCTTCTGCATGTTGACATCCAGTTATGCCAGCACCATTTGTTGAAGATGCTTTCTTTTTTCCATTATACAGTTTTGGCTTCTTTGTTGAAAATCGTATGTTCATAGGTGTGTGGATTAATGTCAGGGTCTTCAATTCAATTCCATTGGTCCACATGTCGGATTTTATGCCAGTACCAAGCTGTTTTTATTACTATAGCTCTATAGTAGAGTTTGAGGTCAGGGATCATGATGCCTCCAGAGGTTGTTTTATTATACAGGGTTCTTTTAGCTATCCTAGGTTTTTTGTTTTTTCCATATAAAGTTAAGTATTGTTCTTTCCAGGTCTGTGAAGAATTGTGTTGGGATTTTGATGGGGATTGCATTGAATCTGTAGATTGCTTTTGGTAAGATTGCCATGTTTACTATGTTAATTCTACCTATCCATGAGCATGGGAGATCTTTCCATTTTCTGATATCTTCTTCAATTTCTTTCTTCAGAGACAAAGTTTTTATCATACAGGTCTTCCACTTGCTTAGTTATGGTTACCCCAAGGTATTTTATATTATTTGTGGCTATGATAAAGGTTGATGTTTCTCTGATTTCTTTCTCAGCCCATTTATCATTTGTATATAGGAGGGCTACTGATTTTTTTTAGTTAATCTTGTATTCTGCTACTTGACTGAAGTTTATCAGCTGTAGGAGTTCCCTGGTAAATTTTTGGTGTCACTAATGTATACTATCATACGTCTGCAAATAGTGAGTTTGACTTCTTCCTTTCCAATTTGTATCCCTTTGATCTCCTTTTGTTGTCTTATTGCTCTAGCTAGAACTTCTAGTACTATGTTGAATAAGTATGGGGAGAGTGGAAACCCTTGTCTTGTTCCTGATTTTAGTGGAATTGCTTTGAGTTTCTCTCCATTTAACTTGATGTTGACTGTTGGTTTGCTTTAAATTGCCTTTATTATGTTTAGGTATGTTCCCTGTATTTCTGATCTCTCTAGAACCTTTATCATGAAGGGGTTGGAATTTGTCAAAGGCTTTTTCAGCATCCAGTGAAATGACCATGTGTTTTTTTTTTCTTTCAGTTTGTTTATATGGTGTATTTCATTGACTGATTTTCATATGTTGAACCATCCTTGCATCCCTGGGATGAAGCCTATTTGGTCATGGTGGATAATTTTTTTTTATGTGTTCCTGGATTCAAATGGCCAGCATTTTATTGAGTATTTTTGTGTCAATGTTCATGAGGGAGATTGGTCTGTAATTCTCTTTCTTTGTTCTATCTTTGTGTGGTTTGTGTATTAGGGTGATTGTAGCCTCATAAAAGGAATTTGGTAATGTTTCTTCTGTTTCTATTATGTGGAACAATTTGAAGAGTATTAGTATTAGCTTTTCTTTGAAAGTCTGGTAGAATTTTGTGCTGAAACTATCTGGTCCTGGGCATTTTTTGGTTGGGAGACTTTTAAGGTCTGTTTCTATTTCCTTGGGGGTTATCGGTCTGTTTAAGCAGTTTATCTGGTCTTGATTTAACTTTGGTATGTGGTACCTATCCAGAAAATCATCCATTTCTTTCAGATTTTCCAATTTTGTGGAGTACAGGTTTTTGAAGTATGACCTGAGGATTCTCTAGATTTCCTCATTGTCTGTTCTTATGTCTCCCACTGAACCAAGAGTATCGATCAGACCGAGAGAGCCTCCCTCAGACACAGACATCACTTCCACCAAGTGGAGAAAGAGAAGGGTAGACAGTAATGCAAAAATACAGTGAACAACAAAAAACTCACCATGGCTCCATCATAATCTACATCAGTAAGACCTGAACATGCCAACACAGAAGAAACAAAAGAAATCAACCTTAAAAATGACCTTAAGAAGATAGAGATCTTTAAAGAGGGATTGAAATTTTTCCTTAATAAATTAGAGAAAAGTCAAACAAAAAATGGGAAGCAATCAGTAAATACCTTAAAAGCCAAGAGAAATCAATTAAACAAATGAGGGAAACAGCTTAATATTTGAAATCTGAAGTTGAGACAATAAAGAAGACACAAACTGAGTTAATGCTGGAAGTGGAACATCTGAGTAAATGAATAGGAACTAGAGATGCAAGCATAAGCAACACAATATAAGAAATGGAAGAGCTTATTAATTTACATTTAATATATATACTTCTAACTAATTTCTTTATTTGAACTTTTGTAGGTTTAATTATGCCCATGTCTACAGGATCTTCTGTTTCTGTAAAGTATCCAAAGGCATAAAATTCTTCAGAATTTTGAGGATTTTATTTCTATAATACAGGCACGTATAGTACACAAAATTTGAATAAGCTTTTGTATTGTTGGTCTTGTTGACCCATTTGAAATAAATTATTCCTCAAAAAAAAGGGATGGAAGAGCAGATCTCTGGTGTTGAAGATACAGTAGAAAAAAATCAATTCATCAGTCAAAGAAAACACTAAAGTCAACAAAATCATGCCCCAAAATGTCCAGGAAATTTGGGACACCATGAAAAGACCAAACCTAAGAATAACAGGGATAGAAGAAGGAGAAGAATACCAACTCAAAGGCACAGAAATTTATTCAACAAAATCATAGAAGAAAACTTTCCCAACCTAAAGAAGGAAATGACTATAAAGATACGAGAAGGTTACAACACCAAATAGACTGGATTAAAAAAAATCTCCCCTCGCCACATAATAAACCATTAAACATACAGAATAAAGAAAATATATTAAGAGCTGCAAAGGAAAAAGGCCAAGTAACATATAAAGGCAGACCCATAAGAATAACACTTGACTTCTCAATTGAGACTCTAAAAGGCAGAAGGTCCTGGGCAGATGCTATGCAGACGCTAAGATTCATTTCCTTTAGTCTGTTTCTTTAATATCACACCTTAACAAGAATGCAGTAAGATAAGGAAATGAAAAACCACCCAAACCTGAAGTCTAAAGTAATCATTTCCAAAGCTAAGCATGGAGAGACTAGTCCATACTACTTCTGCTTAAAAGTATAATTCGCGTTTTAATACTCACATAAAATTGACTAAATGTGTTTAGTTTTCTAGAATCTGCACAGGAAGAGCCTCAGTTGATGGTAATAACTTTGAATCATTTATCTGAGATCATTATAACACCAATGGGTGGAATATACAACAGTAACCAAATGTCTTCTTTCATAATTCTTGTAGAATATCACTATCATAAAATAAGCCATTAACAATTAAGAAAAAGTCAAGATTCAAATCAGGTAAATTTTGCACAGAAAATAATTTGAAAAAAGTACTTAAAAGTACTTTAAATTCAGTCTTCACAACCCTACCTCTTTAATATTAAAATGTAATTTTGAGCATTGACCTAAATAGTTCAAATGTATCAAACTTCATTCCTTTTTCTCAAGTAATAAGTAAAGTCCATGTCTCTGTAAATTGTCATTTGTATTCATTCTATAAAGAGTTTCCTCCAGTAGGCACTAATAATTGTATGACTTAAAGATATCTAGGTACATTCCTTTAGTTATGACTTGTGCCATGCATAAGTTTTCCCTTTGCTTTTTTCTAAATCATCTCCCTGCAATTGAACCCATCTGAGTCAGCTCATTATTCTATAATGGAAAGGTTTATATGAAGTCCTATTTAAAATGCTAATGATATTTTAAGAGAAGTATAAACTAAAGAAATTAATGACCAAAAATAAAGATCTATATTACTGTTATGGAATAAGGAGGTGCTTTCTGATGGTTCTGAGGTCTGTTCCACAAGAGGGAATTTCTTCTTGGTACTGAGGACATGATGTTTGAAGCCTGGCTAGGAAGTCAGAGACATTGGCTGGAATCTATTATGATATTTATTTCATTTATTCCCATAGAATAATGCTACTCTCATCCTTCATCATAGACAATTCTACTTCTTTTCTGCAGTTATGGTAATGACTGTTGAGGGACCAACTTCAAACCAGACATCTCTATCACCCTCCCAGGACTTAGGAGACATTGTGGAAGAGAGGGGTGGAAAGCATGTACATATTAAAGGGTGAGAAGGGGAGTCATTAGTAAAAGTTTTATTATATTATTATATATTATGTTATTGTGTCACTATATATTATATATACATACATAATACATACACACACACACGTGTGTGTGTGTGTGTGTATGAAATTTGGACTCTAAATATATATATATATATATATATATATATATATACACACACATATATTTATATACATATATGTGTGTATATGTATATATAAATATATTTATATTTTTATATAAATATATATATTTATATAAATTTTTCCCTGGAGCTCGCTCTGTAGTATAAGCTGGCCTTGAACTCACAGAGATGCACCTGGCTCTGCCTCCTGAGTGCTGGGATTAAAGGTGTGTGCAACCACCACACAATGATTATATTTTTAACATTATGTTTCCAACAGGCAGGAAGGTCATTGATAACAAAGCATTCTATTCTTTAATGACAACACAAGAGTAAGCGATATATGTTGAGAATTAAAATACTGTAGAGTTCTCACCATCCACTTAAACATGTCACTCTCCTACTAGCATTGTCAAAAAGCACTCAGCCATTCTGAAGAGTCTCTATCATCTTTGCTTGATTGATAGTAGAACCACTACTACTTCTGTAGAAGTTGACACATGATAAGCCGGGCGTTGGTGGCGCACGCCTTTAATCCCAGCACTCGGGAGGCAGAGCCAGGCGGATCTCTGTGAGTTCGAGGCCAGCCTGGGCTACCAAGTGAGCTCCAGGAAAGGCGCAAAGCTACACAGAGAAACCCTGTCTCGAAAAACCAAAAAAAAAAAAAAAAAAAAAAGTTGACACATGATGTGGAGGTTAATCTTGATTGGCAACTTGGTTAGATTGAAAATTACTGAGCTATCAGGCACACCTCTTGGTAACCTTTGAAATTATCTCAGGAGAAATAAAGGCTTTCACCTATTCACTGAATTAATTACTTAATGGACTCTTGGTATGATAACATTACTGGGAGATGGGGACTCATAAGAAATATGACCCATGATATAGGTAATGGGATATTTCTTTTTCTACTATGGTATTCTAAAAAAAATCAATGTATTGCCTATTATCTGTCCCATATCTTCCATGGTTATTTTTAACCATGAGTTGAATGGCTAAACTCCATGGTACATAATGTTCTGTACCTAATCTATATTAAGTCTCTCTTTGTCCCACCAGCCAGCTTCCAAATAATGACATGGAGACTTATTAATTATGAAAGTTCAGACTATAACTTAGGCTTGTTCTCCACTGGCTCTTAAAATGTAAATTAATCCATTTCTATTAATCTACATTTTGCCACGTGGGTTTTTACCTTTCTTTCATTGTATGTCCAACTGCCTCCATGTATTTTTGGTATTTCCTCTGCAATTTGATTATCTCCTCCCACTTCCTCTCTCTAACAGGAATTTCTACCTATACCTTCTGCCTAGCTATTGGCCATTCAGCTTTTTCTTAAACCAATCACAACAATATCTTTTTTTATATACACAGTGTATAAATATCCCATAACACTAATCTAAAAGACAATCATTGTAGCCAAAACTCACAGATTGAAATATATAAAGGATTTGTGTAAAATGAATCCTTCCTGAAGTTTTTTTTTTTTTTTCCTGTTAGGGCTTTGGTCAAAATAATGTGAAAAAATCCAATTCTGAGTCTGTATTCCATTCTGCCTCCAAGAATTGCATGTTATTTTAGCATGAATCTTAAATGGTCTTATTAATAAAACAAACCCAGAGTCAGGTATTGGGGTGAATGCTGGAAGATCAGAGCAGCAGAACAAGCCATAGCCACCTCACCTCGCCAATTCCTCAGTTGATCCTGTTTCCTCAGACTGGAAGCCTCGGTGTCCTCATCTCAATGGATCTCTGCTGAACTGCTGCTCTAAAGCCTAAAAGCTTAACCAGGCTCTAGTTTCTGGTTTTCATGCCTTATATGCCTTTCTGCTTCCTGCCATCACTTCCTGGAATTAAAGACACTTGTTACCATGCCTGGCTGTTTCCAGTGTTGCTTTGAACTCACAGAGATCCAGATGGATCTCTGCCTCTGGAATGCTAGGATTAAAGGCGTGTGTGCCACCATTTTCTGGCCTCTATATCTAGTGGCTGCTCTTTTCTCTGACCCAAGATAAGTTTATTAGGGTGCACAATATTTGGGGGAACACAATTTTACCACATGTTATTAAAATTCATAGAAACCTGGACTATACAATTCAAAAGTTCTGAAATCATGACAATCCCTCTAATCCCTCATCATGCAGAAGTCTCATAAGTAGTCTTCAATATAAGTAGTGTTCTAATCTTTGGACTGTGGTAAAATAATACACAGAAGCGCCAACAAATGCTTCATTCATGGGTCCTTGGAAATTCTACAACCATACAATGGAGAAGGGTTTCCTTCAAAGATCCTTCTCTAGCAGTTTTTTTTTTTCAGTTCATAATACCTGGACTTTCATGTATACCCTTTAGACAGTTCCATAATCTCGTGCTTGCTGATACTGTCTGTAGTCAGTGGTAATGCCCAGGTAGATCACAGATTTATCAACCTAAAAATTCACCATTTTATGTGTTGGTATTTTTGCCAGAATGTATGTCTATACATGTGCTTTCCTGTTGCCTCAAAGAGAAGAGGGCATTGGAGTCTGTGGAATTGGAGCAACAGGTATTTGTAAACCACCATGTGGGTACTAGGGATCAAATCCATGCTCCCTAAAGAAACAGCCAGTGATAGTGTGTGTGTGTGTGTGTGTGTGTGTGTGTGTGTGTGTGTGTGTGTATGTGTGTGTGACTCTAAGACCTCATGGGATGGCTTCTTATGGGGAGTAGTGAATTAAGCAAGAATGCTTAAGCTTGAAGTTAGTCTATCTGAATTATATTCTTTTTTTTTTTTTTTTTTTGGTTTTTCGAGACAGGGTTTCTTTGTGTAGCTTTGTGCCTTTCCTGGAACTCACTTGGTAGACCAGGCTGGCCTTGAACTCACAGAGATCCGCCTGCCTCTGCCTCCCGAGTGCTGGGATTAAAGGCGTGTGCCACCACCGCCCGGCTCTGAATTATAGTCTTAAAACAAGGAATATACACAATGGAGTACTACTCAGCAGAGAAAAACAATGACTCCATGAGGTGTGAAGGAAAATGGATGGATCTAGAAAACATCATCCTGAGTGAGGTAACCCAGACTCAGAAAGACAAACATGGTATGTACTCACTCATAGGAGGATACTAGATGTAAAACAAAGGATGACTAGACTTGCTACTCACAACTCCAGGGAGGCTACCTAGAAAACAGGATCCTAAGAAAGACACAGGGGTCGCCCAATAAAGAAATGGATGAGATCAACATGAACAACCTGTATGTGAGTGGGGGTAATGAATGGCAAGGGTAGAGGGAAAGAGAGCTTAGGGGAGCGGGAGATCCCAGCTGGATCAAAAACAGAGAGGGAGTACAAAGAATAAGAGACCATGATAAATGAAGACCACACGAGAGTAGGAAGAAGCAAAGTGTAGAGAGGTCCCCAGAAATCCACAAAGATACTTCCACAATAGACTACTGGCAATGGTCGAGAGAAAGCCCGAACTGACCTACTCTGGTATGGCCAAACACCCTAACTGTCATGCTAGAAATCTTATCCAATGACTGCAGGAACTGGATGCAGAGACCCATGACCAGGCCCCAGTGGAGCTCCAGGAGTCCAATTGGTGAGAAAGAGGAGGGATTGTATGAGTGAGAATTGTTGAGACCAAGGTTGGAAAAAGCACAGGGACAAATAGCCAAACTAATGGAAACACATGAACTATGAACCAATAGCTGAGTAGCCCCCATAGAACTGGATCAGGCCTCTGGATAAGTGAGACAATTGATTAGCTTGAACTCTTTGGGAGGCACCCAGGCAGTGGGACTAGGACCTGTTCTTAGTGCATGAGCTGGCTGTTTGGAACCTGGGGCTTATGCAGGGACATTTCGCTCAGCTGGGAGGAGGGGACTGGACCTGCCTGGACTGAATCTACCAGGTTGAGCTGAATCCCCAGGGGAGTCTTTGCCCTGGAGGAGATGGGAATGGGGGGTGGGCTTGGAGGGAGGCGGGGGGAGGGAAGGAGAGGTGAGGACAGAGGAATCCATGGCTTATATGTATAATTAAGCTAAATTATAAAATAAAAAAAAAAACAAGGAATGAGAAAATTTGAACCTGCAAACAATGGTCCAGATTTTAGTGTACAATCTGAGCTATTCACTGGTGATGCAGTTGGTCTTTGGGATTTTGTCAATGAGATATGCTTCTGTGACATACCACCTGGGTGAGTTTTAGCATTGATCTTCTTGGATAAATTTAGATGACAATACTGTTTAGAACTTGAGAATTTGGAGAAGCTGAACTAATACCCAAACGTCATTAGTGTGACACTGATTCTACTTGTTTCTTGTGGTCTAGTATGTGTTTCTAGTATCAAATTCTTTGTCTAGTGAAGTTATCCAATCAGTGAGTAATTGTGTATTAGTCATGTGAGACATATGATGGAGAAATTTCTCAATTTCTTGATACTTTACTATTTTACCATTCAGATTAAGATAAAGGGAGCCTGGATTTATTTCAATGGTATTATATGAGATAGGGAATAAACATGGGAGGCAAAGAGTCATGCCGAAACCAGAATAGTGTTTATGATTGCATACAGTGTTTAAGATAGTAAAGTATCTTAGACAAAGGGAGTCTATTACTTTGCTTATATTTGTAAAACTGTGTGTAATGAGCTATAAATATATCAAGAATTGTGAAAAACAAGGATACTATTCTTGTTTTAAAATGTAGTTTCTGTCTCCTTAAAGTTTAAATTGGTTACAGTGTTTAACTATGTTAAAATGATATAAATAGTATAAAAATAGTCTTTTAAGCAGTGTAACAGATTGTCTAAATTTAGCATGCCATAGGAGAGTTTACAATTCAACTTAAGTTTACAAATGAAAGAAGAAAAAAAGCTCAGAATTTATGGGAACTACTAACAAGTGAATGATTACTGTAGTTACAGAGATAAACTGATCCACATTGAGAGAAACATAGCTGTTGCCTGGTTAACTAAACAGATTTCTGTGTGACATTCATCACCACATTCTGTTTGCACCATAAGAAGAAACACTTGAAGAGACTGTGGATACCAAGGAAAGGGCCTTTGTACATTTACAATGATGTTTCCTGAAGCCATTCTTAATAAAAGTGTTAAGTGCCATATCTTAGTTTCCTTTCCTGTTCCTGTGACCAAATACCCTGTAAAAAAACAAATTAATAGTGAAAGATTTTATTCAGCTCAAAACTACAGTCCAACATGATGAAAAGGTCAGAAGATTCGGAGCTTGGAACAGCTAGTCTCCCTACAGCCACAAGAATGCAGAGACACAATTGCAAGTTTGTGCTTAGCTAGTTCTCTCCATTTTATACAGTGGACCCTGCCCTGTGTATGGTTCCACCCACAGTTAAGATGGGTCTTTCCACATTGATATAATCCTTTTTGGGAATTCTCATAGGCAAATAACCCCTTATATGGCGGAGACTGAAAGATTGTCTTCCAGGTGTCCCCAGATCTTCGAAACTTGACAGGTAAATTAACCATTACATTATGTCATGGAAAATACCCAACAAAAGGTACAGGATCATTTGAACATGGATGGAAGGGTCTGAGCAGAGACCACGGAATAGTGAGATTCTGAGTATCTGGTTCTTGAATATCTAGTATAGAACTAGAAGTTCTTTGTTTCAAACACTCTAGAAGCTTCATAGGATGTTTGCTTCTAGGATATCAGTAGAAAAACTGTAATATTTTTTAGTGATTTTTCATCTATCTTATGCTTGCCAGTAAAATCTGATTCCTTATTGACCATAGAAAAATAATTTTCAATTTATGGATACATGTATTATATTATTATCATATAATGATTATATGTAAGTTGTAAATTCATATACACTAACAAAGGTCATGAAGTAAATGAGTAGCATGTGTCACACATACATGAACAAACTTTCTAAAGTATATAGATGTGATTTATAAAATTTAATACTTAATGGAAGGATTTATGGTTCAGATGGATGGACTTGAGTGTGTCACTGTGAAAGCTAGTTAATGGCAGAGCTAAATTTAAAAGAAATAGATTTATCCAAAGAGAGAAACACAGGAAGAGACTTGGAAGTGAAAAGAAAAAAGGAAATGCCAGAAAGACTAATGATGAAGGATGGCAGTCTGATCAGAGCCTCAGCCATGTTTCCTTTGATTAGAGGAGAGGCCTCAGAATCCACTCCCAAAAGGTATGTCAGAGGAAGGCCAGGCAGTGCCACCTTCAGGACAAGCCTACAGCTCTCATGAGACTGTAGCTATGGGTGTTACTGAGACAGTGGTTCCTCCTGGGAGTACTTAGCAGCAGAATTTCCGTTTTATCACCCAGTGGGAATTTGGAACAGAAGCCAGAGGCCATCTTGAGAATCTATTATGAACTACACTGAAAGGTGGGGTTGTGGGGCTGAGATCAGGAAACATCTACAGACTGGAGAAACTCACTTTGAACCAGTAGAGCTTCCCGGTGAGAGAAGATGGAGACAATTAGTTGTGGAGGACTAGAGGGCTGCAAGCTGGTAGGCTAAAATGTGGAGTTGGGAGGGGAAAGGAAGGGGTGGTTTTGATTGGAAAGAACACAGGGAAAGATAGCTTTACTCTTGGCATCTGAGAATAGGTCTCATCATCTGGAAATTAAAATGCCCTGGAATTTGTAAGCTCCGTGCGTGTGCTGGCTAGTTTTATGTCAACATGATACAAACTAACATCATCTGAGAGTAAGGAACTTTAATTTTAAAAAGTGCTTCCATAAGATTAGACTACAGGCAAGCCTGTATATAGGGCATTTTCTTAGTGACTGATGTTGATGAGCCCTGCCCATTGTGGGTTGCACCACTCCTAGGCTCGTGGTCCTGGCTTTTACAAGAGAGCAAGCTGAGCAAGTCAGGGGGACTAAGTCAGTGAGCAGCACTCCTCCATAGCCTCTGCATCAGTTCCTGCTTCCAGGTCCCTGCATTGTTTGAGTTCCTGTCCTAACTTCCTTTGGTGATGGACAGTGATATGGAAGCATCAACCAAATGAACTCTTTTCTCCCCAAGCTGCTTTAGACATGGTGTTTCATCACAATAATAACCCTGATTTAAGACCATGCCAGAGGCCTCAAAAAGAGCAAATTATGAATCTATTTAATAAAAATAAATTCTATTGAGCTGAAGATATCTGAAAATCCAAACATGTACATAATACCCATAGTGTCAACCCTTCAGCAGGGTAGTTAACACAGAGAAGGCCTTGGAAATATAAAGGCAGATCTTCCACCTATACCACTGTAAGTCCTGTGATTGCTACATATACTCCACATTTTAATGTAACACGAATATTAAATGGTCTTATTAAATAAAAATCTCAGAGCCAGGTATTGGGCTGAATTCTGAAAGAACAGAGAAGCAGAACAAGCCACAGCTAACCACACCTCGCCAACTCCTCATTGGATCCTGTTTCCACGGATCTTTAGACTGAAAGCTGTTGAGTCCTCACCTGGATTGCAGCTAAACTGCTAAAAGCCTCAAAGCTTAAAAAGCCTTTAGTTCTTGGTCCTCACACCTTATATACCTTTCTGCTTCCTGCCATCACTTCCTGGGATTAAAGGTGTGTGTCACTATGCCTGGCTGTTTACAGTGTGGCCTTGAATTCACAGAAAATCGGATGGATCTCTGCTAACCAAGTGATAGTATTAAAGGTATGTGTGCCATCATTTTCTGGCCTCTATGTCTATCTAGTGGCTGTTCTGTTCTCTGACCTCAGATAAGTTTATTAGGGTACACAATATATTGGGGTATATGATATCACAACATTTGGGAGTCACCCCTCATGTAAAGCAGTCATCTTAGGAGCATAACATTGGGGAATCTTGGGAGAGTGAGAAAATCTTTCCTAACCATCCATAAAGCAAAGTGATCAGAAAAGGTCGCTTATATGCAAAGAAGATAATTGCCACTGTGTAGATGTAACTAACCATCTTATTAGATAAGAAACACAGAAACAATGTAAAAGAGAAAGCCGAGAGGTCAGAGCTCAGAGCTAAAATCTCACCCTTCCGCCTGCGGTGTCTCAGCTTCCCGAAAGAGACCTATTTCCTGTCTGTTCGTCTATTTATAGTATTTTGTTTTGCCTTCTCATTGGTTGTAAACCCAAACACGTGACTGCCTCGTCACTGTCTGAATGTACAGCCCCCTAGGTCTTAAAGGCACCACCATTTTGAAGTTGGAAAGACAATTCAATAGAAAAAAAAAAGAGAGCCAAGAAAAGGCACGAGAATCAGAGAACACTCGTTCACATATTCAGTAGTTCCATAAAATTACTAAACTGAACTCTATAGCATAGGTGAATAAGACCTAGTGTAGACCTATATTGGCCCTGTGATGGCTGCTTCAGTTTCTGTGAGTTCATGTGAGCTTTGCTCAGTTGATTTAGAGGGCCTTGTTCTCCTGATGTCCTTGGTCCCCTCTGTCCCCTCTGTCTCTTTCTGCCTTCCCTTCTGTGAGGTTCTGTGAGCTCTCAGGGGAGGGATCTGATTGAAAAATCACACTTAGACCTGTGTGTTCCAAGGTCTTTCTGTCTGGCTGGCTGTAGACCATCTGCTGCAGGTAGAAGCCTCTCTGATGATGGCTGAATAAGGCACTGATCTATGAATATACCAAAATAGTATTAGGAGTCATTTTACTATTCCTTTTCCCCCTTGTTTTAGGCCAGTAGCATTGGATTTTACCCTAGAGCTCTGGGCTATATAGTCTTTAGTTCTTGGCCATACAAACAGTAGCAGGATTTTATATCAGGGATTGGGTCTTAAGTTGGTTACTCCCACAAAGTTTGTGCCATCATTGCTCTAGGATATTTGCAGGCAGGACAGATTGTAGATCAAAGGGTTTGTGATTAGGTTGGTGTTTACATTTCTCTTTTGGTTGCCTGTGGAGTATCTTTCCATGTCAAAGACACTCGAACATGGGGTGAAGGGTCTATATAGGCACCAGCTCAACCTGTCCATGTTTCATGACTTGTGTGGGGGTTGTCTTCATCAATGAAGTCTTGCTGTCAGTTTGTGGAGAGCAAACTATTGCCTTGGCAACAGCCTGGGTTGTTTGGGGATTTCCATGGGACCCTTTTGGCCGACAGCTCAATCAGATAAAACCCAGCCCCAGTACTGGAAGCTTCATTTGGTGATAAGAGATGACCAGTAGTGGTTCTGTCTCCCCCATTATTTGAAGACTTTGTTGGGCTTGCCTTCATATCTTGTAGGAAGTTTCCACTGCACTAGGTTTCCACACAGCCCCTCGACTGCCCTTCAATTCTATCTCTCCTCTCATTTCTCCTATCAGTCCCATTTCCCCTCTTCCTTCCTACCTGATGCCTCTGTTCTTGTCACTCCCCAGCCCCCAGCTCTAGTCCACCCATAAAATCTATCCAATTTCCTGCTCCAGGGAGATCGTGTGTCCTTCCTCATCTCTTCCTCTATGCCTAACCTCTCTGGGTCTATAGATTGCAGCATGGTTATCTTTTAATTGCTAATATCCAGATATAAGCCAATACATATCATATTAATCTTTCTGGGTCTGGGCTACCTCACTCAGGGTTTTTTTTTCTAGTTCTATCTGTTTGCTTGCAAATTTCATGATGACTTCTTTTTAACACCCGAGTATTGCTCTATTGTTTAAATATACAACATTTTCTTTACCCATTTTTAGGTTGAGGGACATCTAAATTTTCAATTTCTGGCTATTATGAATAGAGCATCAATGAAATCACTGAACAAGGTTGAACAAGTGTCCCTGTGTTGGGTGAAGTGTCCTTTAGGTATATGATCAATAGTGGTGTAGCTGGATCTTGAGGTAAATTTATTTCGATCTTACTGAGGAACAGACATACATATTTCCATAGTGGCTATAGAAGTTTGCATTTCCCCCAGCAATGTAGGAGTGTTTCCTTTTGTTGGGATGATGGCAACCTTTGTTGTGCAGAAGCTTTTCAGTTTCATGAAGTCCCATTTATTAATTGTTGATTCTAGTGTCTCATGTTAATGGGGTTCTGTCCAGAAAGTCATTTCCTGTGCCAATTAGTTCAATACCATTCCCCACTTTCTTTTCTGCCATGTTCAGTGTATCTAGTTTTATGTTGAGGTTTTTATCCATTTGAAGTTGAGTTTTGTGCAGGGTGATAGATAAGGATCTATTTGTATTCTTCCACATGCAGACATTCCATTATACCAGCACTGTTTGTTAATGATGTTGTCTTTCTTTCCAGTGTGTGTTTTGGACTACTTTATAAAAAAAAAATCAAGTGTCCATAGGTGTGTGGATTTAAAGCTGGGTCTTCAGTTTGATTCCATTGATTGACGTATTGGTTTTTATGCCATTATTAAATTTTTTTTATTTTTACAATTATTACATTATCTTTATTAATAGAACTATGTAATGTAACTTGAGATCAGGAATTTTTCAGGATTGTTTTAACTATCCTGGGATTTGTGTGTGTGTGTGTGTGTGTGTGTGTGTGTGTGTGTGTGTGTGTGTGTTCTCATATGAAGTTGAAAATTTTCCCTTCAAGAACTGTGGATTGTGTTGGAATTTTGACTGGGATTGCACTGAATCTGTAGATTGCTTTTGATAAGATGCTCAATTTTACTATGTTAATCCTATTGATAGTGAGCATGGGAGATATTTCCATCTTCTGATATCTTCTTCAATTTCTTTCTTTGAAGATGTGAAGTTTTTTTAATCATACAAGTCTTTTACTTGCTCAGTTAGAGTTTTAAATATTGAATTTTATTTGTTATTATCCTTTATACATCCTCTAGCTTTATACATATTTTTCTATTTGTGGTCATTTTATTTATATTTTAAACACATTTATTATATTTATCTAATAATGGTTTTCATCTATAAGCATTCCTTTTTGTTTTCATTTAATTTTTCAATCTCATGATTCTTGCTCCCTCTATAACTTTCCTCTCCACTGCAGTTTTTCTTCCACTTTTCATCTACTTCAGCCCCCTTCTCTTTTGTTCCTCTCTTCCTGCCCCCTCCTTTATCTCATTCAGTTACTATGCCCATTATTACACTAAATCACTTTGACCTCCATAGCACAGTCTACAGTACTTTTATCATTTTTAGTTTTATGGCTACTTCATAAGCGTAATCTCTAGTGTAAATCTCTACCTCTTAGGGTCTGATGTTGCAGCTGCTGTAGCAATTTCTTCTGCAGTGAGCAACTCTGGAGAATGAATCTTCAACTGCAGGCTGTTCAATAAGTAAACCTTCCTTGAAAAAAATCCATAATATATATCAAAACCAATATATTTGCAAATAATCAAAAAATGCTTGAAACATAAAAGAGGAAGGCATCAGGGATGTCTCAAATTATCATGATTCCTCATGACTGAACTCTAAGTCAAAATTGGTAAAATTCCAAATGATGATTTCAAAAGTTAACTAGTAAAAATGAAAAAAAAAAAGTCTATGTAATGATACCCAGTGATATTTTGCTATACTCATAGATTGGTGACTACTCCAATTGTTATCAGAGAGCCTTCATCCAGTAACTTATGGAAACAGATGCACATTAGCCCCAGCTTGGGAATCCTGCTGAAGAGAGGGCAGAAGGACTCTAGGAGGCAATGGACTCAATGACATCACAATAAAACCAACAGAAACAATTAACCTGGCTCATAGGAACTCACAGAGTCTGAACCCACACACCAGGGAGCTTGCATATGACTGACCTAGGCTGTCTACATATATGTTACAGCTGTATAGCTTGATCTACTTCTTGTGGGGCTCCTAACAATGGCAGCAAGGGCTGTCCCCAAATCTTTGACTGGCTCTTGGGAACCTATTCCTCATACCAGATTGCCTTGTCCAGCCTTAATAAAAAAGAAGGTGTTTACTCTTTCCTCAACTTGATATGTCATACCTTGTTGATACCCATGGGAGGCCTGCCCCTTTCTGAACAAAAACAGAGGAAGAGTGGATGGGGGGGGCAGAATGGGAGGAGAGGAGAGAGGAGAAACAGCAGTTGGGATGTAAAATAAATAAATTAAATGAAAAATCAAATAAGCAAACGAAAAATGATCAGTGTCCAAAAGAGGACATAGACAAACACATGAATTCAATCCAGGTCCCAGAGAAGAAAAAAAATTGTAGCTATATGAGCTCACAGGAAAGTTACTCCCACAATTCTTAACAATGACTGCCTAAATAAGACCTGAACAATGACAACACCAATAGACATACTAACATGGAGGGGAAAAATATCACAAGGCCCTACCCCTAGACAAAATGCTATTGGCAATTAACTACTGTCAAGAAAGAGAGAATTAGTCTTCCCTACAGATGAGTCCTCTAATTAACAATCCAACACTTAGTGGTTGGCCCTGAAAACATATACATATAATTAATCCTAAAAGGACTCAGCTGGTTGCATTTATATACTTATGTGGATTGTGTGTGTGTGCGAGCTTGTGTGAATAAGGAAAAGAGGCCACAAAGAAGTGAGAGTGGCATGAGGAAGGAGTGGTGGGGAATGTCACAATTTTAGTTTAATTTAAAAAAATATAAACTGCTCTGTGATTTTATCTCACCCTCCAATTAAATTGGCGGTCAAGAAATAAATGGAAAAATTCTGGCAAGGATGAGAAAAATAAGAAAATTTCCACTGTTGGTTGGAGTATAAACAAGTGCATCCATTTTGGAATTATGTGTGGAGACTTTCTAAAATTATCTCACTAATATTACTTCTATATTTATGGGACTACATACCTTTCTAGAAGGTAGTTGTACATCTCTGTTTATAATTGCTGTTTTCACAACAGAAAATAAATGTAATTATCGTAGATATCCATAAACAAATAAGTGGATTATGAAAAATAATATACTTATGAGCAATGACATTTTATTCAACCATAAAGAAAAATAAAAATTTCAGAGGAAAATGGCTGAATCTGGAAATCATATTTGGGTAACACAGGCTCAGAAAGACAATTGTTATACACTGTCTTGTTTATAGATCCTAGCATCTAACTATTGAATATATCTAGATGGGAGTATACATAGGTAAAGACCAGAGAGCTGAAACAGGACCACATTACAATAAAAAAGGATTTAAAGTAGCAAGTGAGGAATAAGGTAGAACAAAATGGATGATGAGTATACAAGGTGTGAGGGCAAAGAGTACAACAGGGAAGTAAGACATGCAGATGGGGAGAAAGCAGGGAGAAGATGATTAATCAAAATGAAATATATAAGAACATCACAATGAAACATGTATTTTAGAAAGATTTATTAAATTGAGTTACATGATATTGGTTTGATATTCTAACAGTGGCTGCCAGCACTGGAGAGGTTGAGAACCTGGTAGCTCTCAGTCTACATGCCTGGAAGCCCTAGCCGTCACTGTATGGTGATGAAGACCTGGAGGACTGCTGGAGAACTGCTGGTCTTCAGTACATCCTGGATTGAGAAAAAGCTACTGTGGTGGTATTGTGTTCCCCAAAATATTGTGTACCTTAATAAACTTATCTGGGGTCAGAGAACAGAAAAGCCACTAGTTAGGCAGTGATAGCACACGCCTTTAATCCTAGCATTCCAGAGGCAGAAATTCATCTGGGATCTCCGTGAGTTCAAGGCCACATTGGAAACAGCCAGGCATGGTGACTCATGCCTTTAATCCCAGGAAGGAAGCCTTTAATCCTAGGGAGTGATGGTAGAAAGCAGAAAGGTATATAAGGCGTGAGGACCAGAAACTAGAAGCATTTGGCTGGTTAAGCATTTGGCTGGTTAAGCATTTGGCTGGTTAAGCATTCAGGCTTTTGAGCAGTAATTCAGCTGAGACCGATTTCGGATGAGGACACAGAGGCTTCCAACCTGAGGAAACAGGACCAGCTGAGGAATTGGCAAGGTGAGATAGCTGTGGCTTGTTCTGTCTCTCTGATCTTCCAGTGTTCACCCCAATACCTGGCTCAGATTTGATTTTATTAATAAGAACTTTTAAGATTCATGCTACAAGCTAGAGTGTAATGTCAGTAAAGCATGACAACACTGGTAGTAGCAACAAGGATATGTATTCACATAAACAAGATGTGAAGATGGATAGGCAAAAGCAAAACTGCTTTTATCTCATATATCTTTATATCTGGGGGCACTTTAAGTAGAAGTTCTGTCCTGTCAGCAACTCCCAAATATCTGGCAGCTGCTTTGCAAATCACCACATAGATGCTTATATTAATTATAAATGCTTGGCTAGTAGCTCAGGCTTATTACTAACTAGCTCTTATACTAACCAATAATTCTTGTCTATATTCATCTATGTGGCTTGGTATCTTAATACTGCATTCTCATTTTGTTTTGTCTGCATCTGGCTGGTAACTCCTGACTCTGCTCTTCTTCTTCCCATCATTCTTAGTTTGGTTACCCTTCCTATACTTCTTGCCTGGCTACAGGCCAATCAGTATTTTATTAAACCAATTAGAGTGACAAATCTTTAGAGTATGTTAAGAGGATTATTCCACAGCATGTCCTACTTTTTGTCTAATTAAAATGAAAGGTTTTGACTTTAACATGGTAAGACTATATACAACAAAAACAGTTATTAAGTAAGAATTACAATAACACTATCTAATCCATTTTTATTTGCCAAAATTGGAGATAATACTTAATATCTATCATCTTGATAGTCTAAAGTTTTGTATCTAATTTACTTTCTTTTAAAACTAAACTAAAGTTATAACTATTTAGTCTTCAACTCCATCAAAGACCCCAAAAGGGTGAAATGTTACCTAATGACAGAGGCCTCAAGCTGCCTGGATAGTCACCTAAAATTCCTCTTCAATGTTGGGGTACCCATCTTTGGCCTACAGGCCTAGAATATCTGACAGACTTATCTTTGAAGCAGGAATTTTGAAGGACTGCCCCACCTTGTCTTGACAAAGTTCTGCAGTTACATTCTTTTGTGTTTTGCTTGTCCAATTTGGACAGCATACTGTCAGCAGTCAAGACAAGGGCAATTTCTTTGTCCACATGGCTAGCTTTTGTCTTAAAGAAAACAAACTCCATATGGAGTTTCTTTGATACCAATCATCCTCTTTGAAGTAATTGGTGTTACCAGGAGCAGACATATCTCTTTGTGGAGAAAATTCTAAGTTATTAAGACATTTTAAATGCCATATTCTGAAGGTCTTTGAAGTGTTTGAAAACTGCCTGTCTATCTGAAATATATCTCTGTATGACCTTGAAAATATACCTAACATGACTATAAGTTTACTATTATAGATGACCATGACCATTAATCTATATTTCTTAATTATATATTATATTTTTAAATGAGTTGGATAAACATAATACCATAAACAAGAGTAGAAATGCACATACAGTATAACAAAATTAGCTTTAAATTTGTATCAATAAACCAAAATCCATACTAATGTAAAATATGTAAGATTTATAGTTGGTTTATTTGGATTAAAGTAGATTCAATAATCTATCCTTTTTTCCTATCATTTCTAAATATCCCCTTTTCTTTTCAGAACAAGATGCCTGAATCTAATCTTCTTTGTTTTGCTTTTTTTCCTGACCTTTATCTATAACAACTTGTAAACAACCCCCTAAACAATGATAAATATTCATAATTTATTTTTGGGAATGAGGTCCATAGTTCTCTAGACTACTTCCTGCTAATTGAGGGCACTGGTAATCTTTGGGAGACCCTGAGAAACTTTAGGATTATGGTGATGTCCTGACTGGAGAATTCTGTGAGTCTGAATCATCTCAGACAGCAGCATGGAAGCTCTTCTCAATGTTGTGTCACCTGGGCCATCATTTTTATTGCTGTCTGATTCCCATGCTCTGACAATATACAGACTTTTAAAGGTAACATACATGTCTGTATTAGTACAAGTATAGATTGTGCATTGTACACAAGCCAGCCAAAGATGATTTTTTTTTTGTTTTTTGTTTGAGCAGGTAAAATGTACATTACATGTCTTGTAGTTACTTTAAGTTTACTTTATCATGCCTGTAGTTAGGATGTCTTCCTTGGTCAAAGCTAATTTTTCTTAACCTAGAATGAATCTATAACCTCTCATTTCCTGTGGAAATAAAAGCATAACCTCTTTTCCAAAGTAACATATCTTTTGACTTAACTTTTGAAGTCAATATATTTTTAAAATATATAGGTTGTTTTAATCTAGCAGCTTTCATAATCAAATGTCTTTCCACGGTTATCATTTGTTCATTAGCCATCAAAAAATTTAAAGACAACACAATAACATGCAGTATCTAGACTCCCCATGGCTCTATTTCTTTTTAAAGGACTTTTTCTATCCTTTTTCTTTTCTCTCCAAAATCTATGTACATTTTTAAACATACTGTAAATTATTTAGTATTTGTTTTGTTTATGTTTTTGTTTTTGTTTTTTGTTTTGTCTGAATCTGTCTTTACTACATATCTCTCTTTTTCTGACCACTTGAGTGGTTAAACTGCTAAGCAGGTGTGACTAAGACTATAGCAATGGTTTTGGAGGCTTGCTCTGTCCAGCTCCTTGGTCTGTGAGAGCTTAGCTTCATGGCAGAGATATTGGCAGGAGCCACATTTATTGACCTAACTCTGGGGAATTTTTGGATCCATCCTGTCGCCAAGTAGAGCACAGTTCACTGCTGCTCTTAAATCCCATTTAAGTGTTCAAAAGAAGGACCTTCCAAAGGAGCCATTTGTGTTGTCAGCATGAGCAAGGAAGCCACATTTCAAAGGACCCATGTCACTGGTTACCACTACCAAACAGAGCCCACCCAAGAAAATGCCATGCTTGATTCTGCTCTTTTGTGTGTTTAGAATCCCTTTTTAAAGCTTTTTCGGGTTTTATGTGGAAATTGTTGCCAAATGTATGGGCACAAGATGTAAACAGAAGTTTCTGTGCCATCAGCAACTCCCAAATTCTTGGTAGCTTCTTCCAAAATTACCACACAGAGGCTTATATTAATTCTAAATGCTCAGCTGATATCTCAGGCTTATTACTAACTAGCTCTTATACTTACATTAACCAATAATTTTTATTTATATTTAGCCATGTGGCTTGGTACCTTTTCTCAGTATGACATTCTCATCTTGCTTCTTCTGTGTCTGGCTGGAGACTTCTAACTCTGCCCTTCCTCTTCCCAGCATTCTTAGTTTGGTCATCCCACCAATACTTCCTGCCTGGCTACTGGCCAATCAGCATATTATTAAACCAATTTGAGTGACAAGACTTTACAGTATATAAGAGGATTATTCCACAGCAGGTCACCATAAATGTGTTTTACTAATTTGGGAATACTGCCCTATGATTTGCTGATGAGGTAGTCACCAGTATCTCCCAAAACATATAGGTTATTATCATTGCTCTTGATTATCCACAAGAGCTAGATGGCAAGACTTTGTTGATGAAGATAACACAGACTTTCAATACAAGACACAGAAAACAAGCTGAAACTAAGTTGGAAGCTTCCACCTAGTGGGCTGGTGCTGACAGCGTTAGATGTAGAGACTTGCAGTCGGCCTAAGTGACTGTTATATGTTCAACAATAAATGAAACATCTAATACACACACACACACACACACACACACACACACACACACACATTCATGCATGCACAAACTCACACCACCTCCCAAGGCTGGGTAACATCATGAAATAGAGAAACAATGAACTTAGGCAAGTAGTCAGGAGTGGTATAGTAGTCATATGATAGTTCTGTTTTCCTTTTTGAGAAATCCATACTGGCTTCAATGAGTCTATATCAGTTTACAATGACATCTCCAGTGAATTACAGTCATTATTGAATAATCAGCAGGGCTAAATTCTGAGACAGGAAATGCCATTTGCGATTAACTTCTAATTAAATAATTCTTGTGATGAAACGCACAGTAGTAGACACACTTAAATTTCTTGAATGGTCTTAGCACTGCTCAGGTAATCTCTTTTCTTCGAAAATGTAAATGAGAGATTGCAGAACCAAATTGAAAGCATCTGCTGTAATTCGTGGTATTGCACACCTGTAATCCAGGAATTCTGTAGGCAGAGGCTGAGGATTAAGGAAAATTTGACAGCAGCCTGGTCCACATAGTGAGACTTAGACTAACCTGAACTATAGATAGAGACCTTGTCTCATCTCAAAGAACAGAACACAGCAAAGCAGATGTAGCATGTCTTCCTGCAGCTTTGCAGGTCTCTTTTCTCGGCCCATTTTATTTCCACTGCAGACTCCCTTGAGAGGGGCTGAGTGCTGCTATCTTTTAAAAGCCCAAGATATATCTAAGGAAAGCAACTCTAAAAGCCATCTATCCTGTGGAAGTCACTTGCCTAGGAGAGACGTTAGTATAAAAGCTTTCATCAATCTTATAGATCTTATTTCTCTTGGATTTCCAAGTAAACATAATTGCAAGGAAGTTGAGTTTCTATTGGCCAGGATGGTAATTTGTCACTCTTTCCACTGATTTTTTAAGACTGCAGTCGTGTGGTCTTGCTTTATGCAGCTCCTTGAAACTTCTACGATGTCGGCTGGAAAATTTGAGCTGCATAATCTTTCTCCCAAAGTCTTCAGACATGAACGGGATTCCAATACTGATTTTACTTTAACCAGTCTGACTGAGCTCTCTAGTGACTCCAGTCAGTGGGAACTCCAGCACTCAGCTTTTGACACCACAGGTAAGTCAAACTTTAGATTGCTATGTACGATAGCTGAACATATATCTGTATTTCCTTACTAGTAAAGGCATGGAAGGTAACAGCTCATGTCATCTAATTTGTGACACTACAATTAATGTAATTTTAGGTTTTTCTGTGTCTTGTTCTTCAAAGTGTACAAGTGGGTTTTGAAAAAGAACAGGAGAGGGTGTGGGTGGAAACTTGCTTTACAGTGAAGTGTCAAAAGAAAAAATAGCGGGCTTAGAAAAATTGAGAACAAAGGTATAGATTTGTCTAGGTGCTCTGCCCTATCAATGCTAAATTTTCCATGATTGATGAAATCAGGCATTTATACTTAAACTGAAGACCATAAGAAACAGTATCTTTCATGCATCTCTTCTATTCCTGAGTCATTTAACATTTATGTGATGGATACTCTATTTTATATTTTCATTGAGAATAAGTGGCTATTCCTGTTGCTTATGTTTAGACATAACCTGGTATATATGATAAGATATTGCAAAGTTGATAGATGTCAGAAGGAAAAACAAACTGGAGACACATAGGAATGAGTTATTTAGAATCTCACATTTTTTTTTTACTTTCTCTGATATTTTGAGGGAATTATGCTCTTATAGTTTGTATTCATCAACATTTTTTAATTTCTGAGATTATAATATAATTACAACATTTTTCCATTCCCATTCCCTTTCCTCCCTTCAAACCTTTCCATATACCACTTTCCACTATCCTTAAAATTCATGGTCTCTTTTTTTCATTAATTGTTATTGCATGTTGATTGCCTAATGTTAAATTGTCAAGCCTGAAATGTTATATATATATATATATATATATATATATATATATATATATATATATATGTAACATTATGCAGACAGAGATTATATTTAGGAATACATATGTAAATTTACATACATGCATGAACTATTAAAGAATTTGAATTACAATGAAGAGTTTTCAGATACCAATGGATTGATTGTTCTTTGTAGTTGGCTTTTTTTTTTTCTTTGCACTAAGTGGATACATTTTAGGTGCTGTAAATTAAAATCACATTATGATTGCTTTCCTCAAACAGGAAAGTACAAATCCAAATGGTCAGAAGAATTATTGGAACTCTGGTTGTCATTAGATATTGATCTTCCCCATTGTGAATTATTTTGGGAGATTAGACATTCAGTTTCACCAGAGGATTGTTCTGAGAATTTTGCTGCATGTCTTCATTATGGATTCATTAGCAAGAAGTTTTATATGAGCAATAAATAAGCACTCATATTTGATGACTTGTTCATAGTAAATGACATTCTGAAGCAGTAAGATAAGACATCCTTTGGAAAGATTCTTCCAATGATGAGAAAAGAAGTCTACATGCTACTTCCCTATCCTTAAATCACAGGGCTATTTCTTTTTTCGGGGACTTAAAGTTCTTGTCATATAGGTCCTTCACTTGTTTAGTTAGTGTTACCCCAGGATATTTTATATCATTTGTGGCTATTGTATAGGGTGATGTATCTCTGATTTCCTTCTCAGCCTGTTTATCAATTATATATAGGAGGGCTACTGATTTTTTTGAGTTGATCTTGTATCCTGCTATGTTGCTGAAGGTGTTTATAAGCTGTATCAGTTCCTTGGTTGAATCTTTCTGTCACTCAAGTATACTATCATGTCATCTGCAAATAGGGAAAGCTTGACTTCTTCCTTTCCAATTTGTATCCCCTTAATCTCCTTATGTTGTCTTATTGATCTGGCTAGAACTTCAAGTACTATATTGAATAAGTATGGGAAGAGTGGACAGCCTTGCCTTGTTCCTGATTTTAGTGGAATCGCTTTGAGTTTCTCTCCATTTAATTTGATGTTGGCTGTTGGTTTGCTGTAAATTGCCTTTATTATGTTTAGGTATCTTCCTTGTATCCCTGATCTCTCTAGAACCTTTATCATGAAGGGGTGTTGGATTTTGTAAAATGCCTTTTCTGCATCTAGTGAGATGATCATGTGTTTTTTTTTCTTTGAGTTTGTTTATATGGTGTATTACATTGATGGACTTTCTTTTCATATGTTCAACCACCCTTGCATCCCTGGTATGAAGCCTACTTGATCATGGTGGATAATTGTTTTGATGTGTTCCTGGATTCATTTGGCCAGTACACCCAATTGTGCTAGAAATCTTATCCAGTGACTGAGGGACCCGGATGCAGAGATCCATGGTCAGTCCCCAGGTGGAGCTCCAGGAGTCCAATTGGCAAGAGAGAGGAGTGTTTGTATGAGCAAGAATTGATGAACTAGGATTGGAAAAAGCACAGGGACCAATAGCCAAATGAATGAAAACCCATGAACTATGAACCAATGGCTGGGAGGCCCCCAACTAGATCATGCCCTCTGGATGAGTGAGACAGTTAGTTGATCGGCTTGAATGGTTTGGGACCAGGACCTGTCCTCAGTGCATGAGCTGGCTGTTTGGAACCTGGGGCTTATGCAGGGACACTTTGCTCAGCGTGGAAGGAGGGGACTGGATTTGCTTGGACTGAATCTACCAGGTTGAACTCAATCTCCAGGGGAGTCTTTGCCCTGGAGGAGATGGGAATGGGGGGTGGGGTGGGCTGGGGGGAAGGTCGGGGTGGCGGGAGGACAGGGGAATCTGTGGCTGATATGTAAAATTGAATTGAATTATAAAATAAAAAAATTTTAAAAAAAATCACAGGGCTAATCGGGTACTGATCCAATTTTTCAAATTTAGGAAAAAATTAATTCTCTATACATCAGCAAAGCCTCATAAAAGTTTATCAACAGTGTACTTGACAGCTTAAAAGCAGTTGGGGTATTCTATGTCTCACTGTGTTTTCCCATTTTTGTTGGGGCTGGGGATATCTGATTATTTGTCAGAAGTGAGCCTTTTCTTAGACTTGGCCACTGTCTTTATGTAGCTGACTTTCACCTCTTTCCCTCCGGTGTAATCTCATTCCCAGTGCTGTATACTATAGAGAGCCTGGAAGACATGTTTACCCCATTATTTAGGCGGTACCTCAATTCAATGCAAATCAGCTGAATTTACTAAAATTCATGTCTTATTCTTCACTTTATATCCTTCCTTTTGTCAGTGACCCCAAAGTTAGCTTGACTAATCCTTAGCACTTAGTGTAATAAAACACATATATTTATCTATGTGTATGCTAGTTTATTATTCATCTTTCTGCATCTTTGTCTACCTTGGAAATTTGAGTACATAGTAGGACATGGAGCAATAAAATCTTCTTAAAAGTATACTTTGAGAAATAGTTTTCCCCAGAGATGAGCATACCCATTGCTTATCCAATTTCAAATAATCATCTCTGAAAACATACATACAAGCAATGCAGCACAGACTGAGCTGGTTGTATTTATGAATTTTGGAATATATATATATATATATATATATATATATATATATATATATATATATATATATATATATATATCCATGAATTTAAAAGGGGGCAGAGAGATGTACATGCCAGAGTTTGGAAGGAGAAAAGAAAAGAGTAAAATGGTGTAATTCTATTCTAATCTCAAAAAAAATAAATAAAATAAAGGAACACAAACATATTTTGATACATATACTATCTTTTTGAGGGACTGACTGAAAGGCTAATCCTCCACTCCTCCCAATACAAGCACCTATGCAGTACTCTAATTGGCCTCACTTCTCTAGGATTCTGCTAACAACCTTCCTGCCCCCGATAGTCAAAAACATCTTGGCACCACAAGACTCCCCCACCTCACCTTTGTTCATTTCTACATCTCGGTGAAACTTGTGTTACTACCTACCCTATTGCTCTGAAATATACACTCTCTAAGTCCCCCTACCAATTTTTTAAATTCCTGTGTAGCCTGCACATATTCTATAATAAAAATAAACTGCTTTCTTAAGCTACTGCTCCTATTATTCTTTCAAGAAAATTCCCATTTGTCCTGCCCATTACCACCATTTATTACAATATCACTGTAATCAGTATTATCTTTCCTAATGCCTGTGGTTACCTCTCTGTCTAAAAGGCTCCGTCTCTGTTACTGATCTTCTACAAAGATTGTCCTTATGGAGATCTTTACATTCTAGATTTTTCAAAAACTGCATATACCCATGACTTCTTGCCTAATAGCTGATTTTTCTTGTGACTTACTTCCCTCTCATGAATGTCTGTAGTTTGTGCACAATGCACACGCAATACAAGTGATTAATAACACATCAATGTATATTTTAATCAATTTTCTGTCATGAAAAAATTCTTTTAAATTAATTAACAATTTTATTTACAAAATACTACATATCGCCGGGCAGTGGTGGCACACGCCTTTAATATCAGCACTCAGGAGGCAGAGCCAGGCGGATCTCTGTGAGTTCGAGGCCAGCCTGGACTACCAAGTGAGTTTCAGGAAAGGTGCAAAGCTACACAGAGAAACCCTGTCTTGGAAAACCAAAAAAAAAAAAATACTACATATCAATCATCACACAAAATATTACCTGATGATACTGTTGTTTTAAACAACATTTACATGAAATTACTCTTTCACTTAAAGCTTTGTGAAGTATTGGACACATCAGACGGTATTCTGCATGTTGCTTCTTTTGCTTCATTTTCAAATTTTAGTTAATCATTCAAAATATGTTTATTTAATATTTATGGTTGGGTATTAGTTGCTGGCAATAAGAATATGATGAAAGTTGGGGAAGAGCTGTACCCTTTTAACCTTGACATTATAGCATTTTGTTGGTAGGCTATTGCCACATATATATTCCTAGAATGAGAAAAAATAACAGCTGAGGTCAGAAGAAGTTGAGTGATATGTCTAAAAATAAGCTTCTCCTAGTCAGACAAGAACAGTATGCACAGCCTTTATACATATAATCATTAGATGGCACATAACTCTGAACAATGGCAATAATTCTTACAAAATTTTTGAAGCAATGATCATTTATTTTTCAACTCTATTTAATAGATAAATATCTAAATTCTACAGAAGACTGAAACCATGCCATTCTCTTTACTGTGTGTGGTTTTATAAGTGTTTCATGGCCAATGAGAGGAAGGTGTAAAGCTCACAATCTGTTTTCTCAAGAAAACATACTTGCCTTTTCCTCCCCAATGCTAATTTGCAATTAAGTTTAAAAAACAGTGAACCAAAAAAATAGTTCTTTGTATTACAATAATGCATTTATTCATCAATTATAATAATCATACAGATGTCCTCTCTGGATTTTGAAATGTTCTTTAAATGACTTTTAAGGCCATAAGCTGTTAACCATCATAACATCCATTCTGTTTTAATGAAAAACATATATGAAGTGTTTTTATGCATCATTGAATGTCTTAATTGGTAACTACAATGTAGAAATATAAATTGTAGGTAATATTATGTATACAATATTATATATTTTATGTAATATATATTTATATATGTAGATAGATGATAGATATACAGATGGACAATAGATAGATAGATGGATAGATGGATAGATAGATAGATAGATAGATAGATAGATAGATAGATAGATAGATAGATAGATAGATATAGATAGGGAAGATATTCACTTAATCCTCAAATGAGAAGTTTATTCCTATGCAGGATCAATAAATATTAATTCCATTTTAGGAGAGCATAAAATTAATTTTAGTAGAACACACAGGTAACAAAGACTATTTATTTTCAAATCCATTTTAATCCATTTTCAAATCCATCTAGTTTAGATCTTAATTCTTTTATATGTTCAACTAACCATGCCATTCTTTAATAAGGATATTAAGTATTTTTTGTAGATCAATGAGCCATTTTTCCTTTGTAAACAGTGGGACATATGTTTAACATAAGTATAGCCAACTTTTGTTTCCTAAATAAATGATGTAAATAGACAAAAGTGCATGAATATAACAAACATCTTTAATATTTCACAATAATTTATTATGCGATTATCATTCATCATCTGTTGAAGATGTGACATCTGTAAGTTTAATGGTTGTTTGATTATTGGCTGTCCTATATATTTAAAAGTACCAAATTAGGTGTAGACCTGTGTGAGCAGAGATGGGTATAGTTTTAAAGAATATCCTCTTCTCTTTTCTTCAGCATTACTTTTATAATGTTGACATTGAGCTAGTACAATGCTTGATCTTTAAAACTTTACAAGTTCCTTGATGTTTCTGAATAGTAAACTCTAGAGACTTTGGCCTCTCATTTTTATTCTCATTTATTGCTATTAACTTTAGTAGTCAACCATCACTTAGTTTTACAATATATCTATCACACTTACAGAGTAACATACAAAGAACAAATCATGTAATTGTAAAAAAAAGTGTACAAATATTATATTGAGACAAATTGTTGACAACAAATATCAAGTTGGATAAGTGAGTTTATATTTAAACATAATAGATCCTACTTATATAGATATTCAAATGAATGGTGTCCACTGTGGTGGTACTAAATATACAGGTTGATGACAAGGAATAAAATATAGTTTAGTCTTTCATTGCTTTTAGCTTCTGAAAGAGATGTGTCCCAGTGTTAGTATTTCAACTTACAGTGTGAAAAAGCAACATTTAAACCAAGGTGTGTTCCATACACATCACTTAGCTGTAAGTCTTTAAAACAATTAAATGGTTAAAATCTTTTGAACAGACAGGGCATGAAGACGCATGCTTATTCTCCCAGCACTTTGGAGGGTGATGATGGAGGGTCATAGAAAATTTGAGGCCAGCCTGGACTACTTAGTAAAATCCTGTTTTATAATGAAATTACTCATAATGTACATTATGATATATTCCCATGGTTTCCTAACAGACTCAAGTATACTTAAAATAGAAATAATTAAGCATTATAGATTTATTTATTTAATTTCATTAACTTAAACTAGAATTCCATGTATTTACAACAACAGATCCTTTGTATATAGGATATTTCCCAAAACTCTTCAAGAAGGACTTTTTGTGCCGTTGAAGAAGTAAGGTGACTATTCTAAAAGTAAATAAGAAATTCCTGCTGTTACCACAGGTTGTGCATCAGCTTAGGCAAGGCTGTGATCTTCTAGCTTAGTAATTTTCTTTATCTCAGTGAGTCTAGATTAAATTGATCTCAAAAGCCACATAAATCTATATTAAAACCTTACCAAAGCAATTTTTATGTATTACATTAAGTTAATTAAAATCTAAATACAAAGAAGCATATAAATAACAAAGTCTCTGATAATAATATAACACTGCAATTTATAAGGAATTTTTAAAGGTTTTTACACACGATTTTTGTAACAGATTCCTAATATTCCCGCTCCTGAAATACTTCAAGCACTAGCCTCCCCATTACTAGTTTGCATGGCACTGTGGTACCAGTGAGAAAAGCAATGACAAATATAACTATAATCCTTTGTAACTGCTAAGCCAGATAATTGACATTATAATCTCACTTCATATTATTATAATCACCTATTATGTTTCAATGTAGGTTTTTTTTTATTTTATTTTATTTTTATTTATTTTTTTTTTTATTTTGCAAAGTATTTTCTTTATACACAAAGCAAGGGGGGGGCAAAAGACCTCCTCACCATGGTTCAAGGAAGAACAAGCATAAACATCTTATTATCAAAACATCTAGTAACAACGCCTTTTTCCAAACATCCTGTTATTCAGCCTTGAGGAGTAAAGAAAAGCTTGAACTATCTGAACTTAAGTCAAGATTGAATCAAACCACAACCTGGAGTTGGTGTGGCTCCCACAAATATGTCCTTATGTTCATCTCAATTTCCTCAGGATCTGTTGTAAAGTCATCTCTTTCATATCTAGCTTCATTAATTTAGATATTCTCTATCATTTTGTTGACTAATTAGTCTAAGGCCTTGTCATCTGCTTGATTTCTTTGAGGAAACAACTTTTCATTTCTTTTATTCATCATTTGGTTTATGTAGTTGCTGTTTGTTTCTAGCTCATTGATTTCATCCTTTATTTAAAAAGCTCTGATTTTTTCAGGACTCTTATTTCTTTTTATCTACTATTTTCAAATACTGTTTTTCTAGAGATTTCAAATGTGTATTATAACTATTAATAAGAAATCACTCCAGTATTTTTATGTAGGCATTCAGTGCTTTGAACTTGCCTCTTAGAACTACCTTCCATGTGTCCCATTGTTTGGATATGCTGTGTTTTCATTTTTCATTCTTGGTTTCTGTCTTGACCCACTATTTATTCAGTAGTTAGTTGTTCTCACCCGTTCAGGGGGCCTGATCCAGTCGGGGGCCCCTCAGCCTTTGGTTCATAGATCCTGTGCTTCCATTCATTTGGTTATTTGTCCTGGTGCTTTATCCAACCTTGGTTTCAACAATTCTCGCTCATATAAACCCTCTTCTTACTCACTAATTAGACTCCCAGTGCTCCACCAGGGGCCCAGCCGTGGATGTCTGCCTTCAGATTCCTCAGTCCTTGGATGGGGTTTATGGCACCACTATCTGGGTGTCTGGTCATCCCATCACCAGAGTAGATCAGGTCCTGCCGTCTCGTGACCATTGCCAGCAGTCTTTTGAGGGGGTATCTTTGTGGATCTCCGTGGGCCTCCCTAGCTCTCTGCTTCCTCCCCTTCTCACCTTCTCATGTGGTCTTCATTTACCATGGTCTCCTATTCCTTGTTCTCCCTCTCTTTTCTTGATCCAGTTAGGATCTCCCACTCTTTCCCTCGACTGTCGCCCTTCATTGTTCCCACTCATGACCAGGCTATTCATGTAGATCTCGTCCATTTCTCCGTGTCTTTTTTTGGGGTCCCGTTTTCCAGGTAGCCTCACTGGTGATGTGAGTAGCAGTCTAGTCATCCTTGTTCCACATCTAGCATCTTCCTATGAGTGAGTACATACCATATTTGTCTTTCTGAGTCTGGGTTACCTCACTCAGGATGATTTTTTTCTAGATCCATCCACTTGCCTGCAAACCGTGTGATGTCATTGTTTTTCTCTGCTGAGTAGTATTCCATTGTATATATGTGCCACAATTTATTTATCCATTCTTCAGTTGACGGGCATCTAGGTTGTTTCCAGGTATTGGCTATTACAAACAATGCTGATATGAACATAGCTGAGCAAGTGCTCTTGTGGTATGATTGAGCATTTCTTGGGTATATGCCCAGGAGTGGTATAGCTGGATCTTGGGGGAGATTGATTCCCAATTTTCTAAGAAAGCGCCATACTGATTTCCAGAGTGGTTGTACAAGCTTGCATTCCCACCAGCAGTGGAGGAGAGTTCCCCTAGTTCCACATCCTCTCCAGCATAAAGTGTCTTCAGTGTTTTTGATCTTAGCCACTCTGACAGGCGTAAGGTGGTATCTCAGAGTTGTCTTGATTTGCATTTCCCTGATGATTAGGGAAGTTGAGCAATTCCTTAAATGTCTTTCAGCCATTTGGGATTCCTCTGTTGAGAATTCTCTGTTTAGTTCTAAAGCCCATTTCTCAATTGGACTATTGGTCCTTTTGATGTCTAATTTCTTGAGTTCCTTATATATTCTGGATATCAGTCCTCTGTCAGATGTGGGGTTGGTGAAGATCTTTTCCCATTCTGTAGGCTGTCGCTTTGCCTTGTTGACCGTATCCTTTGCTCTACAAAAGCTTCTCAGTTTCAAGAGGTCCCATTGATTGATTGTTTGTCTCAGTGTCTGTGCTACTGGTGTTATATTTAGGAAGTGATCTCCTATGCCAAGGCGTTCAAGACTATTTCCTACTTTCTCTTCTAGCAGGTTCAGAGTAGCTGGATTTATGTTGAGGTCTTTGATCCACTTGGACTTAAGTTTTGTGCACGGTGACAGATATGGATCTATTTGCATCCTTCTACACGCTGATATCCAGTTATGCCAGCACCATTTGTTGAAGATGCTTTCTTTTTTCCATTGTATACTTTTGGCTTCTTTGTCAAAAATTATATGTCCATAGGTGTGTGGGTTAATGTCAGGGTCTTCAATTCGATTCCATTGGTCCACATGTCGGTTTTTATGCCAATACCAGGCTGTTTTTATTACTGTAGCTCTATAGTAGAGCTTGAAGTCGGGGATTGTGATGCCTCCAGAAGTTGTTTTATTGTACAGGTTTCTTTTAGCTATCCTGGGTTTTTTGTTTTTCCATATGAAGTTGAGTATTGTTCTTTCCAGATCTGTGAAGAATTGTGTTGGTATTTTGATGGGGATTGCATTGAATCTGTAAATTGCTTTTGGTAAGATTGCCATTTTTACTATGTTAACCCTGCCTATCCATGAGCATGGGAGATCTTTCCATTTTCTGAGATCTTCTTCAATTTCTTTTTTCAGGGACTTAAAGTTCTTGTCATATAGGTCCTTCACTTGCTTGGTTAGTGTTACCCCAAGGTATTTTATGTCATTTTTGGCTATTGTAAAGGGTGATGTATCTCTAATTGCCTTCTCAGCTTCTTTGTCCATTGTATATAGGAGGGCTACTGATTTTTTTGAGTTGATCTTGTATCCTGCTATGTTGCTGAAGGTGTTTATAAGCTTTATCAATTCCTGGGTGGAATCTTTGGGGTCACTCAAGTATACTATCATGTCGTCTGCAAATAGGGAAAGCTTGACTTCTTCCTTTCCAATTTGAATCCCCTTAATCTCCTTATGTTGTCTTATTGCTCTGGCTAGAACTTCAAGTACTATATTGAATAAGTATGGGGAGAGTGGACAGCCTTGTCTCGTTCCTGATTTTAGTGGAATTGCTTTGAGTTTCTCTCCATTTAATTTGATGTTGGCTGTTGGTTTGCTATATATTGCCTTTATTATGTTTAGGTATGTTCCCTGTATTCCTGATCGCTCCAAGACTTTTATCATGAAGGGGTGTTGGATTTTGTCAAATGCCTTTTCTGCATCTAGTGAGATGATCATGTGGTTTTTTTTTTGAGTTTGTTTATATGGTGTATTACATTGATGGACTTTCGTATGTTGAACCACCCTTGCATCCCTGGGATGAAGCCTACTTGATCATGGTGGATAATTGTTCTGATGTGTTCTTGGAGTCTGTTTGCCAGTATTTTATTGAGTATTTTTGCATCAATGTTCATGAGGGAGATCGGTCTGTAGTTCTCTTTCTTTGTTGCATCCTTGTTTGGTTTAGGAATCAGGGTAATTGTAGCCTCATAGAAGGAGTTTGGTAATGTTCCTTCTGTTTCTATTATGTGGAACAATTTAGAGAGTATTGGTATTAACTCTTCTTTGAAGATCTGGTAGAATTCTGCGCTGAAACCATCTGGTCCTGGGCTTTTTTTGGTTGGGAGACCTTTAATGACTGTTTCTATTTCCTTAGGGGTTATTGGACTATTTAAATAGTTTATCTGGTCTTGATTGAACTTAGGTATGTGGTACCTATCCAGAAAAATGTCCATTTCTTTTAGGTTTTCCAGTTTTGTGGAGTAGAGGTTTTTGAAATATGACCTTATAATTCTCTGGATTTCCTCAATGTCTGTTGTTATGTCCCCCTTTTCATTTCTGATTTTGTTGATTTGGATTCTCTCTCTCTGTCTTTTGGTTAGTTTGGATAAGGGCTTGTCTATCTTGTTGATTTTCTCAAAGAACCAACTCTTTGTTTCATTAATTTTTTGTATTATTCTCTTAGTTTCTAATTTATTAATTTCACCTCTCACTTTGATAATTTCCTGGCGTCTATTCTTCCTGGGAGACTTTGCTTCTTCTTGTTCTAGAGCTTTCAGATGTGCTGTTAATTCACTAGTGTGAGATTTCTCCAACTTCTTTATGTGGGCATTTAGTGCTATGAATTTCCCTCTTAGTACTGCTTTCATAGTGTCCCATAAGTTTGGGTATGTGGTGTCTTCATTTTCATTGATCTCTAGGAAGTCTTTAATTTCTTTCTTTATTTCTTCCTTAACCCATTGGTGATTCAGTTGAGCATTATTCAGTTTCCATGAGGTTGTAGGTTTTCTGTAGTTTTTGTTGTTGTTGAAATCTAGCTTTAAACCATGGTGATCTGATAGAACACAGGAGGTTATTCTGATTGTTTTGTATCTGTTGAGATTTGCTTTGTGGCCAAGTATATGGTCGATTTTAGAGAAAGTTCCATGGGGTGCTGAGAAGAAAGTATATTCTTTCTTGTTAGGATGGAATGTTCTGTAGATATCTATTAGGTCCACTTGGGTCATGACATCAGTTAAGTCCTTTATTTCTCTGTTAAGTTTCGATTTGGGAGATCTGTCCAGTGGTGAAAGTGGGGTGTTGAGATCTCCCACTATTAATGTGTGGGGTTTTATATGTGGTTTAAGCTTTAGTAATGTTTCTTTTACATATGTGGGTGCCCTTGTGTTTGGGGCATATATGTTCAGAATTGAAACTTCATCTTGGTCGATCTTTCCTGTGACGAGGATGTAATGTCCTTCTTGATCTCTTTTGATTGATTTTAGTTTGAAGTCTATTTTGTTGGATATCAGGATGGCTACCCCTGCTTGTTTCTTAAGACCATTTGATTGAAAAGTCTTTTCCCAGCCTTTTATTCCTAGGTAGTGTCTATCTTTGAATTTGAGATGTGTTTCTTGTATGCAGCAGAAAGATGAGTCCTGCTTTCGTATCCATTCTGTAAGTCTATGTCTTTTTATAGGTGAATTAAGTCCGTTGATATTAAGGGATATTGATGACCAGTGATTCTTCATCCCTGTTATTTTTGGTGGTAGAGTGTGTGTACTTCTCTTCTTTGGGGTTTACTGTTGTGGCTTTATCTATTGCCTGTGTTTTCAAGTGTGTATCTGACTTCCCTCGGTTGGAATTTTCCTTCTAGTGCTTTCTGTAGGGCTGGGTTTGTGGATAGGTATTGTTTAAATCTGGCTTTGTCTTCGAATGTCTTGTTCTTTCCGTCTATGATGATTGAAAGTTTTGCTGGGTATATTAGTCTGGGCTGACATCCATGGTCTCTTAGTGTCTGCATTACATCTGTCCAGGTCCTTCTGGCTTTCAAAGTCTCCATTGAGAAATCGGGTGTTATTCTGATGGGTTTACCTTTATAGGTCACTTGGCCTTTTTCCTTGGCTGCTCTTAATATTCTTTCTTTATTCTGTACATTTAGTTGTTTAATTATTATGTGTCGAGGTGACCTTTTTTGGGGGTCTAGTCTGTTTGGTGTTCTATAGGCTTCTTGTATCTTCATAGGCATTTCCTTCTTTAAGTTGGGAAAGTTTTCTTCTATAATTTTGTTGAATATATTTTCTGTGCCTTTGAGGTGGTATTCTTCACCTTCTTCTATCCCTATAATTCGTAAGTTTGGTCTTTTTATGGTGTCCCAGATTTCTTGGACATTTTGGTTCATGACTTTGTTGGCTTTAGTGTTTCCTTCGACTGATGGAACTATTTCTTCTACTGTATCTTCAATGCCAGAAATCCTCTCTTCCATCTCTTGCATTCTGTTGGTTATACTTGCATCCGAAGTTCCTGATCTTTTACTCAGGTTTTCTATTTCCAGCATTCCCTCTGTTTGTGTCTTTTTTATTTTTTCAATTTCCCTTTTCAGTTCTTGGACTGTTTCCTTTGTTTGTTTCATTGCTTTTTCATGATTTTCTTTCAGTGCTTTATTGTTTTCTTCCAGGACTTTAATGTTTTCTTCCAGGACTTTATTGTTTTCTTGGAGGGCTTTATTGTTTTCTTCTAATTTGTTTGCCCTTTCCTCTAGTTGTTTACAGCGTTCTTCCAATTTTCTTGTCTTTTCCTCTACACAAGCCTCTACCTTCTTCATGAAGTTACTCATAAGGCTACTTTCTTCTGCTTCTTCCAATTTTTGGTGTTCAGGTCTAGATGTTGGAGGCGAGCTAGGTTCTGGTGATGCTGTATTGCTCTTCATTTTGCTGTATGTACTTCTGCCTTGACGTCTGCCCATCTCCTTGTGGTTCCTTCTTGGTCTTATCAGTGTACTTGTTTCACAAAGAGCTGACAGACTCAGGAAGACTCTCTTGTCCAAAAGGGAGTTCTCTTGTCCAACTCTTTGGTCCAGAAGGGAAGTCAGGGGCAAGCTCTGGTCCAGAATGGCAGTCGGGGACAGGCTGGGAGCTGGGGGCCGGTCTCTAAGTCTCAGGAAGTGGCTGGGGTCTTGGACAGATGGGCGTGGGAGCAGGGCGCGGAGATTGCAGGGGCTTCCGGGGGGGCTGGAGAAGGGGATCCCTCCCGGTGGGGCTAGAAGGGGAGTTGCCCAGTGGCCAGAACCCGGCGCCAAGCTGTGCAGGCCTCCCCGGGGTGGCTGGTGCCCAGGGATGGGGTCCAGGCTGGACCCGGGGACTCACCTCTGGTCCAGAAGGGAAGTCCGGGGCAGGCTGGGAGTTGGGGGCCGGTCTCTAAGTCTCAAGAAGTGGCTGGGGTCTAGGGCAGATGGGCGTGGGGGCAGGGCGCGGAGACTGCAGGGGCTGCTGGGGGCTTGGAAAAGGGGATCCCTCCCGGTGGGGCTAGAAGGGGAGCTGCCCGGTGGCCAGAACCCGGCGCCAAGCTGTGCAGGCCTCCCCGCAGTGGCTGGTGCCCAGGGATGGGGTGCGGGCTGGACCCGGGGACTCACCTCTGGTCCAGAAGGGAAGTCGGGGGCAGGCTCTCAATGTAGGTTTACATATAGTTAAATCACATATTGCCATACATTGCTTACGACTTCATAAAGTGGCCCTTGCAGTAATTACGTCTTGTTTCAATATATTAAGAGCCTATCCACTGAGGATATTTTCTGCTTAATACCAAATATGTGCTATTTTTCTAATATCAATTGTTCAACTCTCCCAGATTAATTAGACGAAGTAGAATTTGATTCTCCTATAACACTTACACCTAGAGTTAGTTTGAAATCACAGATTTAAAGCTTAAGTCCCTCAAGACTTCTTCCATTTCAGCCACCCGAGGCAAATACTGAATTCTCAAATTATTTACACTTTTGTCAACATTGTTACAAAGTTGGGGGTTCCTACATTCTTCCCAAATTTCAATGTCTTCCAGAAGGATTTAATTAATTTGTAGAAAAGAATACCTTTATTATACTTTATTATTGAAAGTAAGAGTGAACAGATCATAGGATAAGATGGGGAAAAGTCTAAGCCATGTCCCCCAGTCTTCACAGAATTAAAACAAGCTGCCCAAATCTATCTATGAGTGATTTTTTGAGCCAAGAAGATCCCAAAACTCATAATCCAGGAGCTTCCCTGCATATTTCATTATACAGATATAACTTTCACGCAGCTTCAGCTCCTGTTCTCTCTCTTGTTGCTGAAAGGTGAAAATTTGCAGTTTAGGCTTGCCTTGGGTTCTGGTGAGCAGCCTGTATCTTAAGGCTGGCTATGGGTTTACAAAATGACAACTCTTGAGAGCAGCAAATTCCTCACTAAATTCCAACCAGTTACATGCCAGAAACCTGGGACAAGGTCTAAATATAACTCTGTTTGTATCAAAGCATTGAAGGATATAAAATAAAATTCCAAAGAATGGATTCTAATCTCTGACCCTTGAATAGAGACTGAACATTAGACTAACTGAAGCCCAGAAGATCACATCTGCCTAAAGGCAGAGGCCACTGCATAAACAATTTTGTTCAGAAAGAAGTTTGGTGGTAGTGTGTTCCCCAAAATATTGTACACCCTAATAAACTTATCTGGGGTCAGAGAACAGAACAGCCACTAGATACAGAGGCTAGAAAATGGTGGCACACACACCTTTACTCCTAGCATTCCAGAGGCAGAGATCTGCCTGGATCTGAGTTCAAGGCCACACTGGAAACAGCTAGGCATGGTGACTCACACGTCTTTAATCCCAGGAAGTGATGGCAGAAAGCAAAAAGGTATATAAGGTGCGGAGACCAGAAACTAGAAACTTTTGGCTCATTAAGCATTCAGGCTTTTTAGAAGCAGTTCAGCTGAGATTCATTTGGAAAAGGACTCAGAGGCCTCCAGTCTGAGGAAACAGGATCAGCTGAGGAACTGGCAAGGTGAGGTAGCTGTGACTTGTTCTGCTTCTCTGATCTTCCAGCATTCACCCCAATACCTGGCTCCAGGTTTGATTTTATTAGCAAGACCTTCTAACATTCGTGCTACAAAAAAAGTATTCAGGAGTCCTAATTTCTGAGATGCTCAGAGCACCAGTTATCTGTTTATATTGAATCTGTCCCTGATTTGGTGTTCTCTCAGCAAGCTATAGTCATTACATAAACATTCTGGCATCAGATTTTAGAGCATGTATACACATATTCTCTGGAAGAACCCAGGAATTAGCAGTTCAGAAATTTCCTGTTATGTTTAAATACACAAAAATTTGAAAACAGTTGCTCTGGTAACAGTTATAACTGGCTAAACAGGAAAAACTCTCTGCAATGAAATCTAAATAATAACCTTTGCTTTAAATGATTTCTGATGGTAATAGCTGTACTCAGCTATAGCCTTTGGTCATTGGGCTTTTATATAATCACATAAATGATTTACAGACATCCATTTAGACATTATCCAAAGATTTTTTTTCTATTTTCTGTTTAGATGTTAACTGCAGATGTACTCATATTTTACATGCCATTATTCACATAATTTCTTCACAATAGCACATTTACATGCCTCGTTTATAGTGATTGCCCAGAATGACCAATTTGATACCATTGATAATAAAAGGAAAGTTTTATTTCCTTTTAATTCCTAAATTTAAATGTTTCAGTCTTTAGGTTTTATATTTGGTTTTCAGTGTACTGTCTTTCACCTAAGAATGGTATTTCATAGGGTCATAGGTATGGATTACTTCACTCTTTCCCAGGGAGAGATCAGCAGAGAGCACTGTAAGTGGAAGAAACCAAATCATTTGCTATTAATATGACTTAAAATGGTGGATCAATGGATAAAATCCTTCACGACCTCTAAATTTAAAAATCCAACCCATCTCCTAATGTCTCTGTCTATGGCTGTTAAACCCATTCTCTCTTATGAGCAATCTCAGCTCATATAAAATGCATATTCTAGGTGCTGTGGTAAAATAAAAAGTTAATGTTAAAGTGATGCTGTGAATGTAAAGTGCAATAAACTCCCAACAAGCATCATTTTGTTAAATGCCTGCAGAAAATGTTCTGCTAGGAATTGAATGGATCCATTTTACTTCAAGTGATGAGATAATATGTTCTTTTCTGATAGTCATAAGCAAGGGGGAAAAGAAGTATTGGCAGATAGCCATTACATTACAGTTTCACCCAGATGAATTTCGATAGATGTATAGAGATAAAGATAGATAATGACACAGGTATGCATACAGATATAGCTACAGATAAAGTACAGGCACGTGGACAAGAGATGGCTCAATGAGTCATATCCCATGCTGCACAAGCACTTGACCTGAATATGAATGCCTAAGTCGAGCTGGAGTAGCACTTGTCTGAATTCCAGTGCTCCTGTGGAGAGATGGGAGTTGGGACATGAGAATTCCCCAAAGACTAAAGTCCATTTAGCTTGGCATGCACAATGGCAAAACAAAAGACCGCATATTAAGGTGAAGGTAAGGACTGACAATCATCAAGGTTGTCCACTGACCTCCACATGTGAGCCATGGCACAACCAACAGTTACACATTAATACCCACATACAAAATATACACAAAGATTTTATGTGTAGATGCAGAGATATCTCCCTTCAAGCATTTCCTCATGTCATATTTTCCTCTTAACAAATGAGTAATTTGAAAATGTTTTTGTAATAGAGACTGAGACTTCAGTTATTTCATATATCTGTGAAAGAAAGAAAAGATCTATGGTAAATGTTTATGGTGAAATACTTAAGTTAGAATTATAAAACGTAGTCATGCCCTTTGCTTCATAAGGCTTTTTCCTGGAAACGAGGATGACAAACTCTCAAAGCACCGGGTGTGTTCTCATATGCAGTATAGAGTTCAGATGAACTGAGAGTGATTTATAATTGCAGGAAATGGACTGTAGAACAAATTGCAAGTATCATTCCCTTAAATGTAAAATGTTTAAGAATCTCTCTAGTCAATCAGTCTCATTTCTTCCCAATGCATGTTCTAATTGGGATATAAAGTAAGAGAATACAGCTACATTTAGTGATTATTTATTCTCCTTACATTTCAATAGCTTTGAATATAGAATTTAGAACTAAAATTATAAACTAATATTCAGGGATATAAACATGAGACAAAGGGTAATTGGGAAGACTGTAAATGAATATAATTTGTTGTATTTCAAATAGCTTTCAACTCATAAACAGTCTTTCATTCATAGATTCTACACTGAGAAATTCATTTCATAAAAATCAAGTGTGAGTGTAGTAATATTAGGGAAGTTTAAGAAAGTGCATTTTAGTCACAGATGGTTGGATATCTAAGGATTGATTTTGAAGTGGCCCATCTTCTTGAGTCACCTTCTGATGCTATCTGAAGAAAAAAATGACTTATTAGGTATTGGGACATATTGCTCTTTCTCCTAGAATTATTAGCCCTAGTGCTTAATATCATTGTCATTTAGAAGTATTCAAATTTAGAATGTTGTTCAGAAGCAAACAAATAGCAATTTTTCAAAGACAATCTGCAAATGGCAAACAACTAATTAGTTTTGGCTGAAATATAATATTTGAGTGCCTTAATACTATGCCATCTCAATGCTCTCTCTCTCTCTCTCTCTCTCTCTCTGTCTCTCTCTCTCCTCTCTCTCATTGGTTGTTTTCATTTTCTTTGACACTATAATTACATAATTTCCACCTTCATTCCCCTTTCTATCCCCTCATATACCCTCCCTGATCTTTTTCAATTTCCTGGCCTTTTTTCATTAATTGTTATTATACACACACACACCAAAGTTCTACATATGTGAGTTCAGCCTACCCAGTCTTTATAGTGTTTCTTGAACTAATATGTTTTCTTTTTTTATTTTCCTTTTTTTCTTTTATTACTATTAAGAATTTTTTTATTCATTTTATATACCAACCACAGATTCCCCCTCTTCTCCCTCCTCCTGCCCCTCAGCCTTCTCCCTGCCCAAACTACCCACCATCCCAATTCCCTCAAGGCAAGGCTTTCCTCGGGGAGGCCCCTGGAAGTGGGCTTAGGATCGGTCCCTGGTGCATAAATGGGCTTTTTGGAGCCTAGTGCCTATGGTGCATGAGGGAGGAGCCTGGACCTCTCTCAACTGAACTAATATATTTTCAAGATTGACCAACTGGTATTCGATAGACAATTTGATGCTCTTGCCTAAACATGAGATGAATAGGCTAAAGTAGAGGAGACATGCTAAAGTAGAAAAGGAAAATCTCAGAAGGCCTCAACCTATACAAGAACTATAGGAAACTGAGAAGGAAAATAGTCCTCATTTTCTTTAACTGTATCATCTAAATTATGTGGATATTGCTGATTGGAAGACAATGGCTCCTGTCAACTAAGCTTCATTGCTGCTAGTAACCATAGTGAACTAAGTTATATTTTGTAGCTCATTTCACTCACAGGAATTTCTCTACAGTCCTACTTACTGCTACAATCTGTCACAGGAGTGAGAAGGATGCACTGAAGAAAGATTATGGCTCACTGAGATAATTTTTATATTTTTACTTCAACTATTGATTTATTTATATAGGTATTAAATAAAAATAAGTTATCAGACATTGTTATGAAGGAGGGATGCACACAGAGGAAGATGGAGAAGTAATTTATATTAAAGGAATATGATTTTAATTTACTGTTCATAAAAAGTGTCAGTCATGTAATTTAAAAACCAAAGAAATGGTTTGGAAATGCTCTGGTTTATGTTTACCTTGTTCATATCAATGGATTGATGAGTAATTGTCTGTATGATATAATGCCTTTTATGTTTAAGCTTTAGTCACCACATTTGTGAGACTGGTCAGCATAAAAGACACATAAATCTGGACTTTTAAGCAGACATATTTGGATGCAGGCTCCTGAAATGAAATACAATGTACCAAAAATGTTTTATTTAATGAAAATGGCCAAATCTACTAAGACTAGTAGAGAAAATAACACTGTATTTTTATATGCTAGAGTATTTCATGAATTTCACTCCTAAGAGTGAAATATGGTTCTTTAGAGAATACTAAAGACTTTCATTTTCAGTGCATTTTTTAACCAAGATTAAGTGCCTGGTTTTCTTTTGACTATAAATGCTGAGTGTCTACTTTACAAAATCATCCAAATACAAATGTAAGCTAAAGTAATGTGTTAAAAATTATTTCCCAGTGAGACAAAATTATTATGATTATTAAGAAAAATAGCATAAAATAATTTTTTCTGCTTTAGCATTTTCCTAGTTTGGTTTCTATTGAGATAAACAACATGACCAAAAACAGCTTGAGGAGGAAAGTCTTCCTTTGGCTTACATGTCCTATTACATCTGTCACTATGAGAGAAGCCAAAGCGAGAACTAAAGCCGGGCAGGAACTGAAAATGAGGCGATGGAGGAATGCTGCTTACTGGTTTGCTCTCCACAGCTTGCTCAAGTTATTGTAATGTTCTTGCTGACATCTAACCAATAACTGAGGAAAGACATACTGTCTACAATACATAAAACCTAACCAATGTTGGAACACTTTCCCTCCAGATAAACGCCTGGCTTGTGAAGAGTCAGATGAAAGTTTGAAAGTTGCTCAAATATTTTAACAGGATTGTACATGATGGTTTTAACAAAGAATAACCAGTCTTGAATACATCCATACAAATAAAATTATACAGGGTATATTATACAGGGTATAATATATACAATATATACAGGGTATATATTGTAACAACAATTCATGAAAACAGTGGCCATGAATTTGAAACAGAGCAAGGAAAGGTGTATGTGTAGGAGGATTTGGAGAGAGCAAAGTAGAGAGGGAAATGATATAATTATATTATGTATTTCAAAAAGAAAAAGAAAAAACAGTAAAAATACGATTTGTGGACTTGTGTGCTTTGTGTTACAACTAATACAGGCTAGCTGGAGCTGAAAATTCAGCTGAGATTAACAAGAGACAAGCATCAGCAAGGTGAAATCTTGGGAGTATTTCCTCAGAGTCATCACATAGAAGCTGTGGTCCATAGGGGGTCAAAGCTATGTCTTAAGGAGGTAGCCATATCTGGCAATGTGTGAGAGCAACTGAGGCCTGGCACTAGCAGAGGCCTTTGAGGAAGGTCAATAGATCCTTCCTGTTGGCTTGCCCTGGCTTCCTTTGATGATGGACTCTAGCCTGTCAGGTGTAATAAACCCTTTATTTCACAAGTTGATTTTGGGCAACAGATGGAGAAATCATACATATTATACTATACAAATTATACAGAAGATTTCTCCCCCCCTCTGTGTGTGTGCATACACACACACACACACACACACACACACACAGGCGTGCTCACATGCACTAAATAGAGTTATGCCACTTGGCTTGTGTTGACAGTATTCTCCACAAGAGCCATAGATTAACAAAACTCAAGTACCTGGTTCAAGAAACCTACATTCATGTTCTTGGTCAGGATCATCCAATTGACTTTCAGAACAGCATAGGCTATTGGTATTGCCCTCAGTTGCCTCTCAGACATTGAAGGTAAATCTCCAGTGCTGAAGATACTGCATACTTTAGACACAGGACTCAGAAGATTTGATAAGTATCAACCTGGAAGCCTCCTTCTTGATGTCTAACATTTATAGGATCAGAAAGTGCTCTGTAAGTTGTCAAAGGAGGGGAGCAATAAATAGTACCAACCAGATGTGATGTCCATGACATCTGTAAAGGTTCAGTATTGGCATTCATATCTTTGTGGTAACCAGCAGATGTCTAATTTTAATTAAGATTGTTCAACAGGAGGGAAATTATAGCTGGTACTAGAAACCTGGTCAAATACTGGGGCTAGTGAGGTAATCGAACTTAAAAAAGAACCTATTGCTTCCACTTTACTAGGCAAAAATAATTTCAAAGTACATTCTAAAATTTATCAATATGCCTACAGATAAGTATAGCTCTCACCTCTCATCAATGAAGCTTCACTTGATGGCAAATGGAGACAATTACAGAAAACCACAACTAGCTATAATACAGAGATCAAGAGATCATGAAAATCCCAGCTCCAACTGATAAGTCTACATCAAATTTCCTGTACCTAAGGCTCGGGGAACACGGAGGAATCGGGGGCAGAGCAGAAAGACTGTAAGAGCCAGAAGCCTGGGGTCTTCCATGAGATTGTGTCTCCTGGAAATGACAGAAAAGCAGCACCCGTGATAGCTGTCACAACAGTATGCCTGCCTAAACAAGACCTAAGCAATGTGAACTGACATGCTAATGCATAAGGGTGAAATATCCTGGGGTCTTACTTGTAGACAAAGAACTGCAGTTAACTAATGACTGCTGAGAGAGGGAGAAATAAACTCTCCTGTAGCTGGGGTTTTTCTCTCCGGCTCCTGCCATGTCCTCACAGTCCCACAGCCCATTTATAAAATAATCACTCAGACGCTTATATTACTTATCAACTGTATGGTCGTGGCAGGCTTCTTGCTAACTATTCTTATATCTTAAATTAACCCATTTCTATTCATCTATACGTTGCCATGTGGCTCGTGGCTTACCGGTACCTTAACATCTTCTCATGGCAGCGGGCTGGCAGTGTGTCCCTGCCTCAGCCTTCCACTTCCCAGAATTCTTTTTTCTGCTTGTCCCGCCTATACTTCCTGCCTGGCTACTGGCCAATCAGCATTTTATTAGCATTTTATTTATACAGAGTGATATCCACAGCACTATCCCATGGAATAACCCCCAAAGGAGTTATCCAATGCAAAATGGACAACACTGAAATCATATACATCTGAGCCACACTTAATTACTCAGCACACTGTATTTATATATATAAGCATTTGATTGTGTAGGAATACATTTTTTTGAAAGAGGCCATCAGTTGTAGAGGGAGTTGCTAAGACAGGAGAGGTAGGAAGTAGGAGAGAGAAAGGGGAAGTGATGTAATTTTTTTAGTTTAAAATTTTAATTAAAAAAGTAAAAGAAAACTGGGCAGTGATGGTGCATGCCTTTTATCCCAGCTCTTGGGAGGGAGAGCCTGGCCAATCTCTGTGAGTTCAAGGCAAGCCTGGTCTACAGAGAAAGTTCCAGGACAGCCAATGCTACACAGAGAAATCCTATCTCAAATGGAAATCCTGTCTCAAAAAAGAAAACAAAACAAAAAAAGTAAAAGAAGTAGCAAACTAATATAGCATAACTCGTAGCTTGTTCCCCAAATCTTTAAAAACTACCTACTTTGTTTGACAGGAATACAACAGATTAAATCACATTTCCCAAAGTCAATTTCATACCTCTATACAAGCCTTTACTTCTTCTATGTAAGATAAAACAGTTTACTGGATTCCCACTGATGTTTTCACTCTGGAAGTACTCTCCAACAAAATGTTAACAATCTTCATGTATTTAATGTCACTTACCTTTGGATTTTAATGGATAGTGCTGGTCAGTTGGCTTGCAAATGGTGCAAATGAAATCTCATCTAACACCTGGTACATTGACCTCTCCTTTCACCACAATATTTTCTCTAGTCTTTGATGAAATTACCCTTATAGTTCATTTCTGTGAATTAAAGTAACAGCAATTACTTGGTTATAGCTGAAGCAACCCTGCCCTCTACTGGCTGCCCTTCAATTTGCACAGCAGAGATTTGTTCCTCTTTTCACTTGGTTAGAGTTTGGCAATCTAAGTGAGAAAGAAATCCATGCACAGTAATTAATTGTCTCACAGTTTCACCAAATAATAGTGTTCATACTTGGGTTAATTTTCTTAGGATAATTTTGAATGTCTTGAAATAAATATAGTCTCAATTAAAAATGAAAATTAGTGGAGTAACAGAGCGGGAGCATTGGAGGAGAGACAGAACAGGAGGGGAGAGGAGGGTAAGGGACAGAGGTGCTAGGGAACAGAGGAGGGGTCAGAGGGGAGAAGGGGGATGAGAGAAGAGAAAGATGGTTAAAGGTAAGTTTTCAAGATCTGGAATGAAGACAGCCTTCAGTGTAGATAGATCCCATTATGAAATGCTTCAATAAAAGTAACATTAAAGAATCTGTTTTGACTCCCTTGGTGCCTCTATCTTAGATCATATGGATAACAGGCTAAAGTATAAGTTTACTGGCAATCTAGAAATTATCTATTCAAAATCCAGCTACAAGTAATCCTTTTCTTATCTCCTATGACCACTTTTCACATATAAAGGTTTTAACCCTGTAGCAATACAGACGGAAGACACCTTCTCAGGATATTCTATCTCTGAACTGATAGTTTCTAAGCTTTTGACTAAAAAAGCTTTTCACTGACACAAAACTATAAGAAATTTTACAAATTTCAATCTAAAATGTATGTAGAACTCATACAACCCTCAAACTAGCTGACAAATGAAACCAAAAGTCAGGTAAGTGATTTGAATAGACATTTCTGCAAAATAGATGGACCAAGACAATAAGCATGTGGAAAGTATTGCTGCCTGAGCAGGGGCAGCATCTAGCAGCACAGGGTTCAAAGGGAAATCCACTGAGTTGGCACATACTAGACTTTCTTATCTGAGTGGGGTTAAGGGAATCAGACCCTCACTTTTCCTTTTTTATTCTCTATTCTTGTGTGTTCTTTTTATTGTACACTTCTTTTTCTACAGCTTACATACCCCAACAATGTTTTTTCAAGCAATATAGGAATTACAATGTGGTTACATTCTGTTTTATCAAGTGAATGATTTACAATGAATACAAAACAAACAGTAAAAAAACAGTATGTTTTACATATCCCTTACATAATTAAACATTTTAGATATTACATGTGAAAAACAATTTTTTCCAAGAACTCACATATATTTGTACCAAAGCAACTTGTTATAGGTTAACCAGTTACAAAGAAAGGGCCAGTTACTTTATTATTTATATTGAAAGATAACCTTATAAGGAATCACAAACTTATAATTTTATATGTGAAGAAGAATCAGTCAACACTACTTTAAATTTTAAGGTACATACCCACTCATCAATAGTTTTTTGTGTCAGGATATTGAGGGCAAAAATGGGTACAAGATGTAGATCATCATTTTTGGTCATCAACCAATCCTAGGAAGAAAAGTGCTTCAGCTAGTAATAATTGGGCTACTTTGTTCTTGTTCCCTGACCTTAAAGAGTTCAGCATTCAACTATGTGCCTTTCTGAAACTTTAGATTATCTTCTTGGGTTTCTCACATCAAAGCTATTTGACAAAACATCTTAGTCTAACTTTAAGTTATTTTCAAAGCTTGGTTTCAGTTGTGATGCACTCTGTAACCTATGAACACATCTCCCAACATTAAGGCTAAAAGAATTTAAACTAGCTAGCTAACTGAGACTCAATTATTTCTCTTAATCATTAACCTAAGCCACAGTCTATACAGCTCCTCAATAGAAACTCATGTGTTCTAGAAGTGTGACACTTTCTTGTTTTATTTTTTACCATCGAAACTCTATTTAAACTAATGTTACTATTATCAATTAGACAGTACAGCTTAGGAAGAAATCATCTTCATTATAATCCACACATAAAAATGTTCGGTAGGATGGGATGTTTACATAATATAAACAAACTATATTACAGGCAGTGAGGATCTCCCCACACCCATTCACACCATTTCAGAGACCATAGAAAGATAACAGCATCGAACATATTAAGGCACAGCAGAAACAAGACATTCTAGGGTCTGTGGTCTTGGGGCCTTGCCTATCCTAGATACACCCATCAGGGATTTTCCTATTGGTGGGCTGACACCTGAAATTCAATTGCCCTCTGCTGCTCCTCTGACATGAACACAACCAGTAGAAATAATATGTGTCACCATTTGTCATTTTGCTTTGTGTGATTTAAAAGACAGGGCAAATGAAGACAGCCTTGCAAGGAAAGCAGAATCCTCTAGAGAACCACCAAACATATTAAATGATGACAAGTATCTGGGGATAAACTGTGGATTTACTGTGTTCCATTGGTGGATTGCCCAACTTCATACCTTCAGAGTGGTGGTAGGCTGTTCTATTTTAGGGCTCCCGTAGAGCTAGAGGGAATGTGATGGGAATAGAGCATGTCAAAACAACTGAAGCTTGCTGATTTTAGTTTAGCTATTTTTTTTCTAGAATAAGATCCACTTGGATAGCAGTAAATCTTTGTTTCATTCCCAGAGAGCTAAAAACAGTATCCACTCCCCCAACCCCACAGTGTTTTCCACAGGATTTGTGCTCACCTCACTGGTTCTCAAGGATGAATTTTCCCAGTTGTTAACTCTTACAAAGGCAGCACAACTGGAGGTGACGAGATGTCTCGAACGTTATGACTGCTTACTCCATGTATGGCGAGTACTATTACGGTGTCACAAGGGTTTTCCTGCTACATTCTATAGCCACAGCTACTTTGAGAGCAGTTACTACCTGTGGTGCTAAAATGTGAAATTGTGAAGTATTTTTATTCTGTTTTCAGGCCCACTCTCTCAGAACAGGAAGGACTTCTAATCTGTCCAGAATTCACTATAACATGTCAGGAGAGTTCCTAATCTCCAAAAAGACATGGCTTTATTAACTATGCTGCTCTAGGAGGCTGGCAGGGATTATCTGTAGGACACCCTGCACTAGCATATTTTACTGTACAGCCACAGAAATGCCACTCCCATATGCTTTATGGAGACTGCGACCTGACTGACTGATTCTTGTTCCAAAGAAACTCAAGAAGAGTAGAAAATGCCTATGTCCTTCACTGGACCACACAGTCACTATCATAATAAAGTTCAGAATTTTTCATTGTTTACAAAATTTTCAGCATGTTTTGGACAAGAATCTAGGTTTCAAACTCTTTGGAGAGAGGAAATGTGTGGTGATATTTTATCTGTGTCCCCAGTAAAATTTATCTGAGGATCAGAAGAAAAAGTCAGACATTATATTAAACATAGAAGTCCGGCAGTGGTAGCACACATCCTTAATCCTATCATTCGAGAGGTAGAGATCTGTCTGGATCTCTGTGAGTTCAGAACCACACTGGAAACAAAGCCAAGCATGGTGACACACGCCTTAAATTCCAGCATTAACTGTAGAGGTCTGGAGGTTTGGACAGACAGACAGGAAGTGATGTAGGTGAGAGGAGAGAGGAAATGAGTTAGCATAATAGAAAGGAAAATAGGCATGGGTATACAAGAAATAGGTCTCTTTGAAAGCTGAGTTATTGGTGAGGTGAGATTAGCTTGTGGCTTTTTCTATTCCTCTGATCTATCAGGTTTTCACCCCTATATCTGGCTCCATGTTTTTTTTTATTAAAAAGACTATTTAACAATTTGTAAACAGAAATGCAAGCAAAAAATAAATTCATAATATTCATAATTTGGCAACAAAATAGCTGTAATTGTAGTAAAGCAAGAATCTAAAAATGTTTTATCAAGCAAGGTATGTCTTATAAAATGATGGGACTATTTCTATTGTTACAATAATTCATATACTTATTGGCTGTGTCTTATTATCTGTGTTGTCACTATTTTTTTTTGATTTTTCGAGACAGGGTTTCTCTGCGTAGCTTTGCGCCTTTACCTGGAGCTCACTTGGTAGCCCAGGCTGGCCTCTAACTCACAGAGATCCGCCTGTCTCTGCCTCCCGAGTGCTGGGATTAAAGGCGTGCGCCACCACCGCCCGGCTTGTCATTATTTTTAAAGAGCATTTAAATTACTTTTTTTGGAAATAGTTAAAAGTTAGCATGTAAATGTCACCTCCCAATCTATGTTTTTATAAGGTCATGCAGTGGGCACACGTTCCAGGTGCCATGTTAATGATTTTATGTGTCTAATCTCGTTTACTCATTCGCATGGTGTAGGAGTGTGGGTTTCAGATGTGCCGCATAAAGAGTGATGCTGAAAGGTCCCTTCTCTTTGCATGCGCTGATTTACAAAGTGCACTTGGATGGAAGCCACAGTGCCCTACTACGGTCTGTGTGATGCCTTCATCACTCAAAATGGAGCCCCTAAGGTGGTGGCAGATGAACGCTCTCCAGTGAAGCATACGTTTCTAATTTGGGATTGTCTTCCTGCAGGGGATCTGACATCAAAGGTTCTGTGAGTTCTGAAAGGCCTTGAGGTTTCTCATTTGTTGTCTCCTCACATGGAATGATGTGGCATACACCACCTTTTGCTTAGGATATGATCATCCTAACAGATGGCTGACTGCTCAGCCTACTGGGAGCTCTGCTTTCCATCTGGAGACCGTCTGGTTAGTCCTCCAAAGCCTGAGCATGCTTGCCATGGGGCAAAGTTCAGGGGTAATGAGGACACGCAACAGCACAGTAAAGAAGAACACGCAATCCTTACTGTATACATTTTTATCAATAAATGTTCAGGACTCATCTAATCATGGAAAAACTTAGAGTAAAAAAAATGTTTAACCTTAAATATTAAACAAGAGGGTGAGATCATTTAATACTTTTATAAACTACTAAGTCCACACTATTCTCCTATCTCCTTTTGTCTACTAAGATTAAGGAATTGTCAAATAATGTAAATTGTTAACATCTGAAGAGTCTTAGAATGACTCTCTGTAGATCCACACACTTTCACTTCCAAAGTCCCATGGGGATCTGCTCTGCAGAGGATAGTGTCACCACTGACTTCATCATGAAATAATCTGGAAAGCAGACAGTGGCACTCTTTCCTATAAGTAATCTGAATATCTGCAAAGCCAAGGGGCAAAGCTCCTGGGGATAGACACCCAGGAAGCCTGGGAGGGTCTGATATACCAACTCCAGCAAGGATGGGTCAGTGTGCTTAGATGTAAAACTATCCACATTTTCTCTCATAGTTGCTTTGAAGATGAAGTCAACATTGACATCATGGTTTTATCATTTTTGATAATCTGAGGCTGGCTATTGAGAAGGACACAAATGGATCCCATTTCAGCAGGTAGAGCAGGTTTTTCCATTTTCTGTTTTCTCAGTTCTGAAAATGCAACTTCACATGAAATTACAATCCAAACCCTTTCGTGGTTGCTTTTCAGTGAATGGCTAGCAAATAGAACTAGTGCTCAGAAGTAAACTAAGGTGGATGAGTGAAACCTGTCTTTCAATTTCAGACCAATTCTACTGTCAAGTGTATGTCTGGAACCAAAGGGCAAGAAATTCCTAAAGTAGACACATCTTTATTTCTGTATGACTACCCAGAAAGCAGCAGGGTTGGAGAGAGAGGAGTATTGCTTAGCCAACTGGATATATCACATGAGCCAACACAAATGTTTTTGAAATTGAGAATATTAAATGATCCCTGGGTCTGGTATGTAGTACCTATTAATGGTACACACACATAAATGACAATAATTTAGACACTAAGTTTTGCAATGCTCAATGACACTATATAGTTAAAAGTTATTGCTATTTCTATAAGACAGATAAAATCATGTATTTATATAAAAATCCAGGTGGGAAATAAGTACCTAACATCAATATTAACTAACAGATCAGATTGCGGTGTTTAAAGGTTCTTAGTAATATATCTCTCTGATTTCTTCCTGAAGATGCTATTTTTTGGAGGTATGTCTGAGAAACAGAATTCTTTGAGGTAAATACTTCTCAGGTCCTCCCCTTGACATTTTACATTTTGTGTTCTGAAGAAACTGTCTAACTCAGGATGACTGCCTGAGCTGTTATTTATTTATTTGTGTTATTTATTCATGACCTTGGGAATTCTTGTGGGATAAGTAGGCTCCAGTGTGAACTGAAAGGGAGATGGTTGAAACACCCCATGTAAACACCCCATGGTACACAGATACCATCACTGTTGCTTATTGCCTGAGTTGTCTTGCTATAGGTTTTTCAAGCAAAGAAACGCAGACAACATAGTTTAGTATTCTTTATAGGGTCAGGAAAGTGGTTCATTTGATAAAGGAGCCCGCCATCCAGTCTGACGACCTGAGTTCAATTCCTGGAACCAACACGGTGGAAGGAAATGACTGCTGAAAGTTGTCCTTTGACTTCCACATGCACACATGCATTGCCTACCCAACCCCCCAAAACACATGTGCATGCACGTGCATACACACACACACACACACACACAAATAAATAAATAAATAAATAAAATTAAAATGTTATCCTTAATAATTGGCATTAAATAGGGAAATTGTTTCTCCTTTTTGTTGACAACTGATTTTATGTGCAGTGATTTATGTACAAAAATTATTCCAGGTACCTGAGGTAAATGTTTCCTCTTTAAAAATGAATTTATTAAAACCCTCCTGTAACACTAACTGCTACATGGTCTTATAAATAAAAAAACATGGAGCGAGATATTGGAGTGAATGCTGAAAGATTAGAGAAACAGAACAAGCTACAGCCAACCTTACCTGGCCAATTCCTCGTCTGCTCTTATTTCCTCAGACTGAAAGCCTCTGACTCTTCACCAGAATGGATCTCAGCTGAACTGCTCAAAAGCCTCTAGTTCCTCAAAATTAACATGACCTCAGAATGTGGTTCTACCAGCTAGACAGATTGGTTACTTCTATAACCAAGATTAGTTTTATCATGAAACTTGAAGTTTTAAAAAGGTTAGGAATTATGAGGAAAGAGAGAGTGAGTCATTCTATATGGAGTGACAAAAATTATCTCATATGTGGAAAATTATAGATACCTCTAATAATTTGCTATAATGAGTAATTAAAATTGATGACTGATAGCAAAGACTCTGGTTTGGGAAACACCATATTTCTAAATCCAGTGTAATTTTTAAAATTAAAAACACATTTCTATAATTTGTATATTCGTGGAGTTAGCTTTCATTATGAGAGCTATTACCTTCTAAGCTGCATAATCTCAGGTTTACTCTGCGCCCTTGCATATCACTCACTCAGCGCTTTAAACGGACACTTCTCCACATCACCTACAACTTCCACTGGGTACCTCCAGAGATAGGGAGCCATGATCAAGGCAGTCTTATTCACCTGCTTATCATTTTAGACAAGTTTTAAAATTACTTGATTCAAGCCGGGCAGTGGTGGCACAAACCTTTAATCCCAGCACTTGGGAGGCAGAGGCAGGTGGCTCTCAGTGAGTTCAAGGCCAGCCTGGTCTACAAAGCCAGTTCCAAGACAGCCAGGGCTGTTGCACAGAGAAACCCTGTCTCAAAAAACAAAAAAAACAAAAACAAAAAAAAATTACTTGATTCAAATATTTATAAGGTATGTTTTAGGAGATAACTCTTGAGATTTCTTTGTACAGATTGAGGGTGGAAATAACTAACCACTGTGTTCTTACTTGTCAAACATTACCAGTTCACTGACTACTTAAGCTTGTGTGTTACCCTTTCTCCTCTTTTCTCAATATGTGTATCTGTAATACCCCCTTAACCTTGCAGATATCTATCAGGATTGTCATTTGTGAGAAATTTTATTTTTAAGGAAGTGTGTATTGGTCACTATTAGAAATAACCAGTGGGTGTCAGTGTTCCAACACAGAGAACATCTGGCTGTTCTAAGAGTCCAAAAGCAGCTTGTGGAAGGAATAAGCAATGTAATTATGCAGACATAAGTAGTGAGCTGGAAGAGTTCGGGGTCCTCTTAATCCACCCACATCAGCTACTGTAGATAGTTTGGACAGATTGTCTGGCATCTTTTTGTTTTTCACTTGTCTCCTTCAGTTTCAAAAGATTTTTTTCTTTTATATTTCTGACATACATTACATATCAATTTCAATTTCCACTCCTCCACTCTGCCCAGTGTCTTCCCAAACACCCCCATCCACTACTCCTCCATTCCCCTTTAAAAAAATGCCTCCAAGGGATATCCACCAAATACGGCCTAACAAGTTACAATGAGACTATGCATAAACCCTTATATCACAGCTGGACTAGGAAACCCAGTAGGAGGAAAAATGTCCCAAGCATAGGCAAAAGAGTCAGAGACACCCCCTGCTCCCACTGTTGAGAGTCCCACAAGAACACCAAGATGTACTATCCTAAGGTATATGCAATAACCTAGTTCAGACACATATAGGGTCCTTGTTTGTCTCTTCAGTCTCTGTGAGCTCTTATGCGCTCGGTTTAGTTGATTCCGTGAGCCAAGTTCTCACGGTATCCTTGCCAATCCCCTCTGGCTCCTACAATTCTTCCTCCTCCTCTTCTAAAGGATTCCCCTGGCTCCACCTGTCATTTGTCTGTGGGTCTCTGTATCTGTTCCCATGTTGCTTGATGGTGCTCCTCCCATGATACCTGAGGTAGGCACTGATCTATGAGTATAACAGATACCAGAATATCATTAGGAATCATTTCAGTTCCTTTATTGTTCTTTTGCCAGTACTGTTTGGTTCTATCCTGGTTCTTTAGGCTGTCCTGCCTCTGGTTCCTGGCTATCCAGTCAGTGTCAGGCATGGGTCCCCTCTCCTGGCCTAAGCCTCAAGGTGGATTCCCACAAGTTCTGTACCACCATTATCCCAACACATCTTGCAAGAAGGACAGATTAAAGGTCGAAGGTTTTGTGGCTGATGAGACTTGTCTTGTTATAGAAGATGGCCAGGTTGAGCTAATTTGTATTACAAATTACTAGGGACTTCACTAGGATCACCTTCGTGGATTCCAGGGAGTTTCCACTGCACTAGGTTTCTACATCACCTCTATGTCCTCCAATTGCAGTCATCTCCCTGAGTACTTTCTTCCTCCACCTCCTCACACCTCCAAACTGATCTCTCCTGTTCCCATCCCAACTTGCCCTTGGTCCACCCACAAAATCTATTTTATTTCCCCTTTCCAAGGAGATCCACACATTGCACCTTGAACCCTTCTGGCTACTTAGCCTGTCTGGGTCTGTGGATTGTAACATGGTTACCCTTTACTTAACAGCTACTATCCATTTATAAGTGAGTACATAACATGTTTGTCTTTCTGGGTCTGGGTTACCTCACTCAGAGTATCTTTTCTAGATCTATCCATTTGCCTGAAAATTTCATGATGTCATTGTTTCTATCAGCTGAGTGTAAATGTACCACATTTTTCTTAACCAGTCTTGGGTTGAGGGACATTTAGGTTATTTGCAGATTTTGGCTACTATGAATAAAGCTGCAATGAACATGGTTGAGCAAGTGTCCTTGTGATAGGATGGAGTGTCATTTGGGTATATGCCCAAGAGTGGTATAGCTGGGTCTTGAGGTAGATCAATTCTCAATTTTTTGAGAAACCTCCATATTGATTTTCACAGTGGCTGTACATGTTTGCATTTCTATCAGCAATGGAGGAGCATTCCCCTTGATCCACATCCCTGCTGGAATGAACTGTCACTAGTATTTTTTTTTTATCATAGACATTGTGACAGGTGAAAGATGGAATCTTAAAGTATTATTGATTTATATTTCCCTGATGGCTAAGGATGCTGAACATTTTTTAAATGTTTTTCAGTCATTCAAGAGTCCTCTATTTAGATCCGTGCTGTGGGATGTTCTGTAGGTCCTGTGGGAGCCCATTCTCAGGTTCTTTGTGGCGTTACCCAGCAGGTCCGTATAGAGGATGATTAGGACCATGGGCCTGAGTGCAGGTGTTTGAGATGGTCTGCACTTGGCTGTGCTGGGGGATGGTCTGTATGTCAAGTTGCTCTGATTGGTTAATAAATAAAACCTGATCGGCCGTGGCTAGGCAGGATAAAAGGACAGAAAGGCAGAAGGAGACGCTGCAGCCGCCATGACCAGAGAGGCTGCAGCCGCCGCAATGACCAGAGAGGCTGCAGCCGTCACCATGACCAGAGACACTGCAGCCGCCGCCATGACCAGCAGCATGTGAAGACGCCAGTAAGCCACCAGCCACATGGCAAGGTATAGATGTATGGAAATGGATCAATTTAAGATAAAAGCACAGTTAGCAAGATAAGGACAGTTAGCAGGAAGCCTGCCACGGCCATATGGTTTGAAAGCAATATAAGTGTCTGTGTTTACTTGGTTGGGTCTGAGCGGCTGTGGGACTGGCGGGTGACAGAGGTTTGTCCTGACTGTGGGCAAGGTGGAAAAATCAAGCTACAGATCCGTTCCCCATTTTTTTAATTGGATTATTGCTTTGATGTTGCCTAGTTTCTTAAGTTTTTTAAATATTTTGGATTAGTCCCCTGTTTAATGTGAAGTTGGTGAGAATCTTTTCCCATTCTGTAGGCTGATGTTTTGTCACTTTGACAGTGCCCTTTGCCTTACAGAAACCTCAGTTTCAGGAGGTCTCATTTATTGATTGTTGTTCTCAGTGCCTGTGCTATTGTTCTGTTCAGGGAACTGTCTTCTGCCTAGTGAGTTCAAAGATATTTCTCACTTTCTTTTCCATTAGGTTCAGTGTGTCTGGTTTTATGTTGAGGTCTTGTACTTGTACTTGAATTTTGTGCAGGGCGATAGATATGGATCAGTTTGCATTCTTCTACACACTGACATCCAGTTAGACCAGCACCATTTGTTGAAGAATATTCTTTTTTTCTTCCATTGTGTATTTTGGGTTCTTTATCAAAAATAAGGTGCTATAGGTGTGTGCATTTATGTCTGGGACTCCACCGATGAACATCTCTCTTTTTATGTTAATACCATGAAGTTTTATTACTATTGCTCTGTAGTACAGCTTGAAATCCAGGATGGTGATGCCTCTGGATGCTCTTTTATTATACAGGATTGTTTTAGCTATCCTGATTTTATTGTTTGTTTGTTTGTTTGTTTTACAGATGAAGTTGAGTGTTACCCTTTGAGATCTGTAAAGAAAGAATTGTGTTGAAATTTTTATAAGGATTGTGTTGGATCTGTAGATTGCTTTTGTTAGAATGATCATTTTTTACCATTAATTCTACCAATCCATGAACATGGGAGATCTTTCCATCATCTAATATATTCTTCAATTTTTTTTTCAAAGACTTGAAATTTTTTGTAATACAAGTCTTTCACTTGCTTGGTTAGAGTTACCCCAAGATTTTTTTTTATAGTATTTGTGGCTACTGTGAAAGGTATTTTTCCCTAATTTTTTTCTCAGCTCATTTATCATTTGTATATAGGCAGGATGCTGCCTTAGTTAGTTTGTATCTAGCCACTTAACTAAAGATGTTTATCAGCTGTAGGAGTTTCCTAGTAGAATTTTTGGAGTCATTTATGTATACTATCATATCATCTGCAAATAACAATACCTTGAATTCTTCATTTCCACTGTGTAACCCCTTGATTACCTTCAGTGGTTTTATTTCTCCAGCCTAATTTTCATTTAGTATACTGAATAGATATGGAGAGAATAGAAAGCCTTGTCTTGTTCATGATTTTAGTGGAATTGCTTTGAGTTTCTACCCATTAAATCTGATGTTGATTATTGGCCCCCTGGAAATTGCCTTTATTATGTTTGGGTCTGACCCTTGTACCCCTAATATCTCCAAGACATTTATCCTGAAGCACTGCTAGATTTTGTCAAAGGCTTTCTCAGCATCTAATTAGGTGGTCAGTATTTTTTTTAAATTTCAGTTTGTTTATATGGTGAATTACATCGGCTGATGTTAGTATGTTGAACCATCCCTGCATCTCTGAGATGAAGCCTAGTTGATCATGGTGAATGATCTTCTTGATGTGCTCTTGAATCCAGTTTGCCAGTATTATATTGAGTATTTTTGCATCCATGTCCATGAGTATAATTGGTTTGCAATTCTCTTTCTTTGTTGAATCTTTGTGTGGTTTGAGTATCAGGATAACTGTGCCCTCATAACATGAATTTTGCAATGTTCCTTCTGTTTCTATTTTATGGAATAAATTGAGAAGTATTCGTGTTAGCTGCTCTTTAAAAGTTTGGTAGAATTCTGCACTAAAACCATCTGGCCCCATTTTGTTTGTTTTTGTTTTTATGACTGCTTCTATTTCCTCGTGTCATATGTCCATGTGTCTGATCTTGATTTAATTTTTTAAGTGGTATCTATTGTAAAAAATATCCATTTCTTTTAGATTTTATAATTTTGTGGAATACAGGGCTTTAATGTATAAAATAATGATTCTTTGAATTTCTTAGGTGTCTGCTGATTTTGTTAATTTGGATATTCTTCTCTCTCTCTCTCTCTCTCTCTCTCTCTCTCTCTCTCTCTCTCTCTTCCCCCCCCCACTCTTCTCTCTCTTCTCTCTCTCCCTCTCTATCTTTTTGTTAGTTTAGATAATGGTTTGTCTATCTTGTTGATTTTTTTAAAGAATCAACTCTGTTTCATTCATTCTTTGTATTATTCTCTTTGTTTCTAGTATATTGATTTCAGCTCCAAGTTTAATTACTTCCTGCCTTGTACTTAGCTTGGGTGAGCTTGCTTCTTTTTTCTCTAGTGCTTTCAGCTGTGCTGTTAAGTTGCTAGTATGAGATCTCTCCACTTTCAAAGAAAAATTTATGTTGTTTTCTTTTCAAAATTTAATACTTGCCATTTGCTGAAAAATGTTGCTTCCACCATTCAACATTGTGTAGTTCTTAAATATAATCTTTCTCCTTGATTTCAGTTATTTGCTCAGTGGGTTATTGACAAAAGGGGAAGACAATGATTCTTGCTGTACACATTTGTATCGGGCTTCTTGGTAGGCATTCTATGAACATCATTTACTCTTTAACAAACTAGTAAAGTATTCATTCATGCCATAGAATGGGTCTGGGAAAGAGGTAACAAGAAATCAAATAACTTCACTCTATATAAAGCATTCCAATAAGTAAGAGAAATTGTGTTAGAAGTCAAAATGACTGGAGTCTCTGTCTTCCCATCATATCCTTCTTGCTTCAGGCTATACCTAAAAAATCAAGGCCCTTAGAATCAATATCCCTGTTCTTGAATGTGTTGGATTTTTAACAGATTCAATAATGGTGTCTCTTATTTCATCACTTTGATTCTGAACAATTTTGAAGTAGATACAAGAGAATTAGGGATGGATATTTAAGGACTACTTGTGTAACTGACAAAAACTTTAAAGTATATGGCCCATTGACCTTATCTACTTCCCTCTCTTATCTCTGAATCTGATAAGAGTTGTCCACCTATAACCAACACAGCCAGGAAAGCCCAGGCTACCCACACAGGCCATTTTTCATACCACGTGTCTAGAGAGAACAGAAGAATATAGAACAGAAAAACAAAATTGGCAAATCTAGCATTCCAAAGTCGTTTTCCCCTGTTTTCTTTTAAACTAAAATATTATATAATCCAGATAAAGCAATATTTCCTCCAAGTAAGAAGAGGCCTGTTGTCTATATTGTCACTCCCCATGAAAACATGAGAGAGTAAGAGAACTGTTGACAAAATACCCGTGTTTTAATATTTGAAATGTCAAACAAGATTATGTCAAAGAAGATGTAGTACTTTCTCTAATGTGGTGGTTGTCTGGAGTTGGGTTGTATGTAAATAAAATTCATTGACTCTACTGAGTGATGAATTTTAAGATGAACCATCATATTGGCTATTCTTCATATGTCAGTACTAACACACACACACACACACACACACACACACACACACACATGTTCATAAACATAGAAAGAGTACCATATTCTTCATGCATGTGATAATGGGGCTTCTGAGATGAGGAAGGGAACCAGCAGGAATGAATGGAGGATAGAGATTGGAGTTGAGGAGAAAAATTAACAAAGACAAAATGTGTAAGAAAATTTCAGTCAAACCTGTTATGTGGTATGCTTCATTGAAAAAAAAATCAAAAGCAAATAAAATGTAATAGCACATGGGAGGAGTCTAAAGGACTAAATGGAAAGGGAGAAATGAAGCAATTTTGTTTTAATTAAAAAAAATTAAAGGACAGAGAATGGGAAATCAGTGAGCTGATATTTCGGGGTTAGTGAGTGAAATAGAAACATCTATATAAGGAGAAGAATTGGTCTTAGTAAGGAAATAGTTGGTCTCAAGTAAGAATGAGATGGTGGGATATATCGCTACAGATGTGAGTAGGTGTGTGGGGACTGGAAGTTTCTTCACAGCACTTCAAGTGAGATAGGAAGCAACCATCAGCTGACTGAGATTTAGAGAGGCGGTGTTGAAAGACAGTGTTTGAAAGTGAAGAAGACGATAAAATTGTCTTCTAGGTAAATAAGAGAAGAAGTGTGTAGGGGGAATACATTTTCTCTAGTGGGCAGCCTTTATGGCCTGCTTGAAGTCTTTATAAATCTGAATATATTTAGTGTTAGCTTTTTCTCTCATATAGTTGCACACTAGCTGTACAGACATGAACAAATGCACACACACACACACACACACACACACACACACACACACACACACACACGAGATACAGAAATACAAACATACACACAGAGAGAATCACAGACAGATACACACACCCACACTTCTCATCCCCCATACTTTAAAAGAAGAATTTTATGTTTTATAGACTCTTCAAAACATCCTTTGATTTAGTGCTATATTCATATTACAGTTATAGTTGAAAAACTATTAAAAATAAGTTCACAAAGAATGGATATGATATATAATTGTAGGCTGGTCTACACTCCTTCTCTTCTTCCTCTCTTCCTCCTGTTCTTCCCACCCTCCCTTCTCCTCCATCTCCACTCACTCTCCTCCCTGTTGGCCTTCTAAATTCTGAAAATTGCTCTTAATTGTAAAGCAAATAAAAATATGAACACAAGCATCCAAACAAGATAAGTAACTAAATATATAAAAACTAAAACTCACTTGAGAAATCACTCTTCCCACTCTTTACACACAGGGATACTGAGGATCAAGGAGAAGGACTAGTCAAAACTTTTCCAGATTTCATACATTTCTAACCAGCCATGCATTTCTACCTTGTCATACCACAGCTTGTTTCATTTGGAATACTTACTATTCAGCCTCTAATAATCATTTTAATTAATCATTTTGAAATAGTATAGATACAGTAGTGATGTCCTGTATAGTTTAAGGTATGAAGAATTTATGTGTAAAGGTCCTTCATGGGTTACACTAATGCCATAATGCCCTTTTATATGTTAAATTCATGATAAAGTATTTATGTCTTAAAACTAACTTTATTGTGCCATGGTGATCATTGATGTGGTTCTTAGGTTTCATAAGTTAGTAAAGGCTAGAGGATCAGGGAGCTTGTTGTGAGACTGTGTCTCCTAGTAATGTCAGAAGCTATATCCACAAAGCCTCACTGACTTCACTGAAGAAGGACATGAGTTGAAGAAGGATAATGGCAATGGACATTCCAAACTGGATGGGAAAGAGCTCATGAGGCCTCAACCCAATACAAAGAACTATGGGCAACTAAGGAATACGGCAAGAGGAAGAGGTGGTCTTCCCCATGGAAGAAACTCAGCAATTGATAGTCTAGTACCAAATAGTCAGCCCTGAAAACATACACAAGCAAGGTCATACAGACTAAAAAGATTACATATATATATATATATATATATATATATATATATATATATATATATATATATGAAATAAAAATTGGTTAAAGAAAGAGGCCATGAATTTGAAGGTGAATGGGGCAAGATATATTGAGAGTTTGTAAGGAGAAAAAGGAAGGAAGAAATGTTGTAATTACATTATAATCTCAAAAAAACCCTAACTTTATCACACTACAAACACTGATTATGACATGGTGAATTGTATTGCAAAAAGTGTAAGTTCTACTAAATTCTCCTCACAAAAATACTCCCCACAAATAACTACTCTTATGGTTTAATATCCATACTCTTCCTTATATTTCCTGATTTATGCATCATAGAAGAGTAAAAATGGCGAAGCTACAAATAATCATTTTACATTTCTTAAGCTTTCTTCTTTATGTAATGTGTAGTGATATCTTTATACATCCACACTATAATACCACATCATTCATTTTCTGATGTCTTCATTTGTACAAAAATATTTTAAGAATGACATTCAATTTTTGGTATTATATATGAATTGCAACATACAACATTCTCCTTTGATTATTTTGTTTGTATATATGTTTTATTAAAAAGATCATAGCAGTAAATTTTTTAGTTAAAAGATGCATATTTGGGATTGAGCTGATGCCAATTTCTCTAGCAATAATGTAATATATACCCCACTTCTCTAGAGTCTCAACTCTGTCTATCACTGTGTTTTGAAAAATGCTGAGAACTTGCTGGATAAATGGCATTTTTAACTTTATTTACTAGTAAAAGTCGGTACCCTCTTCTTTGAACAATGTTTATATATATCAAGGTATAATGTCAATCTAATTGTATTTTGATTTCTCTTGCATTCAGATTTAATAATGAGCTTTATGAAACTCCTGGAATTGATTTATAATTTTACTGAAGTATAGGCAGGCAATAAACTCAACAATGTACTTCTTCTGTACCATTAAGTAAAAAAAAAAAATTCTGTGTCTACCTCCTTGACAGCCTGTGGATGTGCAATGATTTATGGGAGCTTTTTCAGGCACTAACAAAGTCTAGATGGAGATTGAGCTACTCCTTTTCCCCAATCAATCACACAAAAGTATATCATACATGTAGCTGAGGTTGTCTCATGCTTTCTATTTATTGAATTCACAACTTTATATAATTACATAAAACATACACACTACTATTTTTGAGCAAGCAACCTGTCTTCTATCCATACTTGTCAGAAGCTTTTCTTCCTTAAAAGAAGAATTTCTTTTAATTTATTTTTTTTATAAATTTTGTATTTATTATCCCACGTAATCTATTTCCACATAAACTTAATAGTCACACTCATTGTTTTACTCATATTTGTATCACATATTCATGTGTATGTTACAGATCTATGATCTCGGGTAGCAAAAGTGATAGGAATATCATTCTGTATGCCGTGAATGTGTGTTGCTCTGATTGGTTGATAAATAAAATTCTTATTGGCCAGTAGCCAGACAGGAAGTATAGGCAGGATAAGCAGAGGAGGAGAATTTTTGGAAGAGGAAGGCTGAGTCAGGAGACACCACCATTGGGCATTGATCCACATAGACCTAAGAAAGCTTAAAGATTCTAAAAGCACAGAAAAGGAGCCACATTAGGCTTCCTGGTCTCATAGTCTCAAGCCAGGAGTAGTGCAGACTTGTCTCCTGACAGCTGCCTGCAAGATGGAACTGGCCACCAGCCACCATGAGCTAAGTGGCATGGCTGCGGATTCCTGCCACCGCAGTGTGGTGCATGGTGGATTTAGCCTTTGCTAGTACAAAAAAATGTCTCTGGACTATACGCTGCTTTAATGAAGACATAGACCCACTGTTTCTGAGAGTTGATGGTACTCATGGCTCCCAGAGCTGATGATAAATATACCACCGCCATGTTAAAAAGTTGGGGTGGGGAGTCAGCAGCCAAGGCCCAAACCACTCTGCAGTTTAAAGCAATAGATTCACAATAAGACAGATCCAGATAGAATAAAACTCTACACTGTTTACAGTGTCTGTAAAAATGTACATAGGCTTGGAAGAGAGAGTAAAAGGAATATGGACAGTTATATAAAGAAATGGATATTTAAAAAAATAGTCTTTAAAGAGAAAGTAAAAGTACTATAAAATATAAGCCACATAAAAATGAAAATCACACAGAGAGTCTGGATTATATTGTTATTGGAATTTTTAACTTCAGAAAGACATTTGTTTATAAAAGCTGTTGAGTTAAACCAATATATATATTTTAAAGATATCTTGATTTCAAAATCTATGTCTAAGGATACGTTGCTTTGGAAAAGAGGTTCTGCTTTTGTTTCCACAGATGATGATAACCTGTGGATTGCTTCCAGGCTAATATGACTTGTCCAGCCAAGACACCCTGAAGGTCTCCAATGACAACATACCCCAGATCATCCAATACCCAAAATCAACTTCAAGGCAACTTGCTCAGAGAATATAGCCTCACACACTACTATAGCCAGAACTTGACCATAATCCTAAAACTTTATTTGTATCCCCATAAGAATTCAGTGCCCCTTATTAGCAGGAAGTAGCCTAGAAAACTACACCCACATTTCCAAAAAATGGATTATGGATGTTTGTCTTTGTTTAGGTTGTTGGTTACAAATTGTTATTGGTCATAGTCAATATCTTTCTAAAAGAAGAAAAGAAGATATGACATAAAAATTATAGGATATAGGTATGATAGGATAAAAGGGTGGATTGTTGAACCTACTTTTAAACAGAAATTTGTTTGAAGTATTTTACATTGCTATAAATTTTAGTTTATTGATACAAATTTAAAGTTAGTTTTGTTATACTGTAAGTACATCTCTACTCTTATTTAAGGTGTTATGTTTATGTAACACTTTTAAATTGTAATGGATAATTAAGAAACAGATTAATAATTAGTCTTCTATGGTAGTCAAACTTACAGTCATGTTAAGTTTTCTAGGTATACATAGATATAATTCAATTAAGTAGGTAATCTTCAAACACTTCAAAGACCTACAGAATATGGCATTTAAAATGCTTTAAAAACTTAGACTTTCTGGACAACAAGGCACATCTGCTTCTGGCAGCACTGAATTATTTCAAAGAGAAAGATGGGCATCAAAGACACTCCATATGGAATTTATCCTCTTCTTGGCAAAAATAACCATTTGGGCAAAAAAAAATCTTCTTGCCTGGACTGCTTGAAAAAATGTTGTATCAACTGGACATGCAGGACCCATAAAAAGGTGACGACTGAACTTTGCAAGGCGAGATGGTTCTTCAGGTTCCTGCTTTGCAGAAGAAACTGACAGACATTCTATAGGACACAGAGAGAAGCAACTGAGAGACTCTAGGCCTGTAGACTGAAGATGGATACCCCAACATTACAGAAGAACTTTGGGTAACTGTCCAGGTAGCCAGCTGTCTCTGTCATTCTAGATTTTTGGAAGTTGCTTGTAATGTTCTTTCTGTTTACTTAGATAATATTATATCCTTCTGGGGTCTTTGGTGTAGTTGAAGACTAAATAGTTATAATTATTATTTTCCTTGGTTATGATAGAAGATAAATTAGATAGGAAACTTTAGATTCACAAATATAGGATAGATGATAGAATTTTCTTTAATTTTGCCAAATACAAATAGATTAGATATCATAACTATAATTCTTGCTTGATAACTGTTTTGTTATATATAATTTTACTATGTTGAAGTTAAAAACCTTACTTTTGAATAGAAAGAAAAGAGGAAATGATGGGAATGTTGCTCTGTATGCTATGAATGTGCATTGCTCTGATTGGGTGATAAATACAATGCTGATTGACCAGTAGCCAGGCAGGAAATATAGGCAGGATGAGCAGAGGAGGAGATTTCTGGGAAGAGGAAGGCTGAGTGAGGAGATGCCAGTGCTGCTGAAGGAACAACATGCCAGCAGACTGGTAGAGCCACAGAACATGTGACAAAACATAGATTAATAGAAATGGGTTAATTTAAGTGTACGTGCTAGTCAATAATAAGCCTGAGTGAATAGCCAAGCAGTTATAATTCATATAAGCCTCTGAGTAATTATTTTGTAAGCATCTGATGGACCACCAGGCTGGAGGAATGTGGGGCCTGTCGGGACTGGGCAGGATGGAGAAAACTTCTAGCTACACAGAATTTTGATGAAAATACATGCTGTGATCCAATGTTCCAATTCAGTACCTTGTAAATTAAAAACAAATAGCTGAGGAGCCTCCAACTCTGGATAAGTGAGACAGTTGACTAGGTTGAACTGGTTGGGAGGCACCCAGGCAGTGGGACCAGGACCTGTCTTTAGTGCATGAGCTGACTGTTTGGAACCTGGGGCTTATGAAGGGACACTTGGCTCAGCCTGGGAGGAGGGGACTGGACTTGCCTGGACTGAATCTACCAGGGTGAGGTAAATCCCCAGGGGAGTCTTTGCCCTGTTTGCCCTGGAGGACATGAGAATGGGGGCGTGGGCTAGGAGGAAGGCGGGGGACAGGGCGGGAGAACAGGGGAATCCAAGGCTGATATATAAAATTAAATTAAATTATAAAATAAAAAATTTGTAAAAAAAAGTGAGTTCTTCTGTAAACAAGTTCAACCCATTCATTTTATTTTATTTATTTATTTTTTTATTTATTTATTTTTTTTTTTTTTTGGTTTTTCGAGACAGGGTTTCTCTGTGTAGCTTTGCGCCTTTCCTGGAACTCACTTTGGAGACCAGGCTGGCCTCGAACTCACAGAGATCCGCCTGGCTCTGCCTCCCGAGTGCTGGGATTAAAGGCGTGTGCCACCACCGCCCGGCTCAACCCATTCATTTTATAGAAACATAAATTAATACTGAAAGGTAAATTCCTCAAAGTTATCCAATTCGTTAAGTCATGACTCACTTGCAGTCAGAACTGACTCATTAGCTCTTTTGGAGACAAAAGCAATATCACACACTGACAGCTCTGGACTTAATCATGAAAAACAATTGTGGAACAAGTGTGTATCGTCATCAATAATGTGTGACTCAGTCTAGTTTGAAGATCATCATTTGCCATGTATGCCAGTGAGTGGTTTCAGGCAACACTGAAAAGTTCCAATTTCTCATTTAAAATTGTCTTGGAATGAACTTCCTTTTCTCTCATCCCCTTTTCAGTTTGTGTAGCTCCCCCAACAAAGATTGTAATAGGCCTTGTAATAGACTAAGTAACGTATTTACAGAATTTTAATAAGATCCATGTAAGCTTTACTGCTGTGATAGAAAATAATCCAGTGTTGGCCTTATAAAATCATAAATGATTAAATATATTTCCCCCCAAAAAAACAAGTTTGATAACATTCAATGCTTAGTCTGGATATACTTACCTAGAAGCCCTCATTTTAATAAACTATTTAGAATCACTTTTGTGTTTATATCAAGTTAACTCATTCATTTAAAGTTCTTTAACAACTTTTAAATAACTATTTTAATATAAATCTTAATGTTTGGACAAGTATATACAGGCACTTGCATTTGAAACTGTTGTTCATAGATATTGGAGACACGTTCCATAACTGCATTTAATATCTAAGATTCTCAATCACAGAGCTAAAAATGCCATTGTTTTCAACACCAAGTAATCCATGCATGGCTTTCACTTTTTCACTGTTTTCTTATTTCTTCTAAACAAAGGTGGGTAATAGCTAAGACTCTGTCCCGATCCTTACATTTTTTCCAGTCTCCTCCTCTCTTTTAAAAGCATATTCATTGCACAGGTTCAACACTCATTGTTGTATAACATTCTAATTCATGTCTCCCATTGCCATCTGCCTCTCTCTCTCAGGCCCCTGGATACCTGGATGGAATTGTCTCGAATTCAACCTAACATTGGTATACTGGAAATGGTCATTGCGTTTTTACAAACACTTGGTTTCCTTCCTCATATTCCTGACTTGATTAATGAAAATATACATGAGAGTTTCTAAGTCTAAAAAAATAATAATAAAATATGCCCCCCCTCAATTTGCCATCTTTTTCTCCTTGTTTGCTCTTAAGCTGACTGACTGAGGGTTTTTGTTTCCTTTGCAGTTACTTGGTAAGCCCCTTCTCTACTGCCACAGTCTTTAGTGGAAGTCATGTTCTGTCGTCAGGGATTCCTGGACAATCTGTGGAGCTCTCTACCATTACTTTCCCATAATCAAATGTAGATAGTTGCCTAAATAATTTGTATTTTTTGAAAATGTCTTGCATGTACAGTTTTTCTTCCTCACATCTATCTTCCATTTCTTCCTTCGAGCTATTTCTTCCCTGTCCCCATACACCTCCTACTTTCTTCTCAACTTGGTATCCCTTACTTTTTTAGATTATAATACAGTTGTATCCTTTCTTCCCTCCAAATTCTCATATGTCCCTCCTTGCTCTTTTTCAAATTCATAGCCCCCCTTTTCCATTGTTATTGCATGCTTTTATGTACAAGTATGTACATGTATATTCCTAAAAACAACCTGCTCAGTCTGCATAGTGTTACTTGTGTGGATGTTTTGGGGGTTGGTATTTGATATTGGATTACCAAATGTAATGCATATTACATTTTTATTACTTTAAAATTTGTCTCTTAGACTCCTTTGACCAATAATTCAAAAGGAATTTTTGCTTGTCTGGTACTGTGGTCTTTCTTAGACAGCCTATGGCTTTTGGGAGAAAACATTATCACCCTGAGTGTCATAACTTAAGCTACACACACACACACACTCCACATTTGTGTGTGTTATATGAAAATTTAGGTAAATATAGAATACCATGGTTCCTTGTTTCTTTTTTCAAATATCCTTACTGCTACTTATCTCGCCTTCTTCTCCTTCTATATTGTCCCTCCCCTCCAATTAAAGTTCCCCTGCTTTTCCCATTTCTCCCTTCACACAGCCTATATTCTGGTGTTGTTACTCTCTTGATCTTGTGTAGGTCTTATGCAGGTAACCATGTCTTTTATGAATTCATGAATGTAGCAGCCATGCCATGTCCAGAGGCCAGCCTTCATAGTACTCCTCGTTCTGTGACAAATGATCTTCTTAAAATTTAATTTCCATAAATAGATCCCATTTCCAAATATTTTTCCAAGGTAGTTAATAATATAACAGAAAAAGAATACAATTTTGTTGGCCATCACTTAATTGGCTTGAACTATGCCTGCTCTTAAACTTCCTGTAATTGTACAATCCTCTTCATTTCTTTGGGATTCTGTCAACAGGCTTGTTCAATGCAGTGTTTCTTTCTTTCCTCTCTAAAACCATTATCTATTCTGACTCATTTTTTATTTCTAACACTTAGGAATAGTCTCACTGTATCTTGTAACTTGTTATTCCATGTTTGGTTTATATCCCTGAGAGACTTGCTCTTTTCTGAGTGGAAAAAGAGGGGTGGATCTGGGGGAGAGGGGAAGTGTTTGGGGGCACTTGGAGCAGTAGAGGGAGGAGAAACTGTGTTTGGGATGTAGTGTATGAGAGGAGAACAAATTTGAAGTAATTATTATACTGATCTTTAATATCTAGTTTTTGTCTTGCCAAAACCATTTATCTAATTAGCTTTCTTCAAACACACAGAAGTGCTGGGCAAGAAAGAATAATGAAGATACTAAGATTTAAGACTCGGCTCAATGACAAGTTGTGTCCCTCATTGGTCATCTATGGCAAATGTTAAGTCTAAAGTTTGCAGTTTGGTAACCTGTGAAGTAAGATAGGTTGAATCAGCTTGTCTCAATCATCTCTTTCAATTTATATCTCCTAGGCTGATATTTAAAGGCATTTTAGTACAAAATACACCTTACTGGTACAAAAGATAAGTGATAAGATAGACTATGGTATTAACATTAATTCTAGTGAACACTAAGTTCTTAAAGTCCAGACCCATATCAAAGCTTTCAAATGTCAGAATCAAAATAATGGATACAGATTGTTTTGTTTTTCTCCTCTGGGATAATTTCTAAAAATACTACATGAAAACTTGGGAGTTTTTTATTTAAATAGTAAAAACTGGTAAACACAAGTAATAGTGTCAATCATTTATAAAAGGGGTAAAACCTACATAAACAAAAGAATTGGTGAAATATTTGGCATTAGAGATTGTTGATTGTTGTCATTTTAATGAATAATTGCTGTGAGACAAGATCTATACCACAGGCTTATTTATATAAAACCTAATAATATATATGTGCCAACTCTAATTTTTGCAACATTTCAGTGTTGTTACTATTTCTGTTTTCCAGAATTATGGTCAGAGAGCTCAACCTTCCCAAAGTTTTATGGCTATACTGTTAATAATGTATTTTCCACTACATCTTGTTGCATACCTTTGTGAAGAAATGCTTTTCTCGGTCTCTGTCTGTCTGTCTGTCTGTCTCTCTCTCTCTCTGTGTATGTGTGTGTGTGTGTGTGTGTGTGTGTGTGTGTGTGTGTGTGTGTGTGTGTCTAGACCAGAGGTTAACTTCGGGTATCATTCCTCAGGAGATATCCACCTAGTTCTTTGAAATGGGGATTCTCATGTAGACCTGAGGTTCATTAATTCGGATAGGGTGGATGGCCAGCAACTCCCAAGAATCTTCTTGCTTCCCCATCCTGGGATTACAAATGTGTATCACCAGGCATCTTTTCCTTCTTCCCTCCCTCCCTTCCTCCCTCTCTCCCTCTTTCACTCCCTCCCTCCCCTCCTCCTTTTCTTCCTTCCTTCTTTCCTTCCTTCCATATGTGTGTGGCTGTCTGTGCCACATCCAGTATATGAGTGTCAGAGGACAACTTGTAGTAGTCAATTTTTCTTTCCACTATGTGGGTCCAGATTTTCAAAGACAGGTCACCAGACCTCACTGGCTGGTTGAACCATCTCACCTTGCTCCAAACCTGACTTTTTTTTTAAGGATTTATTTATTTATTATGCATACAGTATTCTGCCTGCATATATGTCTGTAGACCAGAAGAGGGTGCTGGATCTCACTATGGATGGTTGTTAGCCACCATATAGTTGCTGGGAATTGAACTCAGGACCTCTGAAAGAACAGCCAGGGCTCTTAACTGCTGAGCCATCTCTCCAGCCCCCCAATCCAGACTATTATGTTGGTGCTTGAGAGTGAACTGACACTTCCACTTGCATAGCAAACACTCCACTGACTGAATTTTCTACCAAAATAGAAAATTATTTTCTAAAAGCCATGAGTATCATTAGATACCAATTTTAATTTGGGAAATTGGCTTTGAAGCATCACTTAGAGCTGTGTTTTAAAACATAAAATCATAATTATTACTGACCTTGTGGGCAAACAAGACATTCTAGTACAGATGAGTAAATCAGGAGAAACTGGAGTTAAGGAAGTACAGGTCATGGTTATGGAATTTTGATGGCTTAATGTGGCTATGAAAAGGAGCGTTTAAGCAAGGAAAATGGTACAGCTTTCGAGGTTGGGTTTGCAGGATACAAAAAGAGCATGTTACTCATGCTGGGAGAATAAAATTGGAAAATCTGGCCATTCTATGCTTTTTCAACGATGACAGCTAAATCAGCTTACATAACAGCAAAGGGGAACCTACCCACCTGGTTAGTTTTTAATGCAATTTACTGAAAGTTGTGTCTTCCTACACACTTCTTCAGAGTAACTTCAACCTATTCCACATAGTAGTTTTGCTGCAGCTACAGTAAATACAATAGCTCTTTTTTTCATGGTAATTTTCTGTTCTTTCTGGCCTACTGATTTTGGAGAAATTTTGATCTTGTTCTTTTGTTCCCTCTCACAGATGTGCAAAAGTTGTACTCATCTTGTCAAGGGCTTGAGAAGAGGATGTGGGCAGCCCACGGTGAATACAATGAAGGTAAGATTTGGGGTTGAAGTTTTAGGTGCTGCCACCAACTCAAAGCCCCAACATAATATGGTAGCAATTTGGGAAGTTTTACTCAGTGTGAAATTCTAAAATAAAAAATTACTTTTACATTTCATATATATAATGCTATATAGCTTATAGAGTAGATTGCAAAACAAGTTCGCACCTGCTGTTTAATTATTTCCTCACAGCCTAAAGTTCTAATGTAATTTCCTGAACTTTTAAACTTTTAACACAAGATTGTATACAAACATTATTGGTGTGTTCATTGTTAAAAGATATTTTTACATCTGAAAATAATACCATCATCTCTATAGCAAAGGATAATCAGCAAAGACTACTGAATGAATCATGTATTATATATATACATATATATATATATACTTTAATATAAGAAAATGTACATTATATGAGGTCCTGGTTCAATTTATATGCATGACTACATACTATCTATATAAAAGATCCAATTTCCCTATAAAATATTTGGAAGTTAACCATATGTAAACCCATAAAACTAAAATATTATTAATTAAAAGCATATCTAATGCACACCAGTATTTTTCAGAAAGTCCAATTCAACAAGTAAACAAAGTTATTGTTTATTAATAGAACTAAAGAATAAGTCACTTGAATGTTAGACTCAAGGGGCCTGGAGAGGTGGTTCAGTGGTTAACAGCACTTGATGCTCTTTTATAAGACCTATGTTCAGTTCCCATCACCCACATGGTGGCTCACAACTACCTGTAACTACAGTTCTAGGGAATCCAATGCCCTATATATATACATACATGCAGACAAAACCCCTCATGTACATAAACTAAAAATAAATATGTCATTTTTTAAGTGATAGAGGTCAAGTAAGAAAAAAAATATAGTGCAAGCACGGATGATTTCTGTCAGGAAAATACTTCACAGAAGTCTATATTCAAATCCAAAAATACCCACTGTTTAAAGAGCAAATCAAGAGAACTACATTTGACAATAATAGTCAAATGATGTCAGCTTTCCAAGTCACACAGATAATTTACCTTATCTTGGTTCTGGGTTTGACCAAATCCAGAAGTTTGTTTGTTTTTTTGTTTGAGTTAGGGTTGTGTAGCCCTGGCTGTTCTGGAAATTTCTTTGTAGATAAGGTTGGCTGCAAACTAAAGATCTGTCTGTCTCTACATCTCAAGTGCTGGGACTAAAAGCATTCACCACCACCAGGCAACCAGAGTCTTTAGATTAAAATATGTTCCTAGTGTATCCTATAATGTGTTTCTTTTGGCAATATATGTACTAGGTTCACACTATGAATGTTAGTGTCCCAGGAGTACTCTTTTCCATAAGAATCATTTTATTAGTAATTCATTGATATTTATAACAAATCCTATAAACTCAGTTATTAGGACTCTACTTTTGTAAAAACAAAAGTATTTGTTTCATTTTTCTAAAATTTTCATCTCTCTCTCATGTGTGCTCGTGTGCTCGTGTGTGTGTGTGTGTGTGTGTGTGTGTGTGTGTGTGTGTGTGTGTGTGTGTATAACTGATTCATTCCTTCACTGTCTAAAGCCAGGTCAAAGTCTTTCAGTCTGGCACAGCCTAGAATCAGGTGGGAAGAGAGTGTCAATGAAGGATTGCTTAGATCAGGTTGGTCTGGTTGGCCTGTGGGCATTCCTGTTCATTTTTTTTCTCAATTTTATGAGTGAGATTAGAAGACAAACCATGATTGTGCATGGTACCATTTTATGGGCTTCCCCCTGAATTGTACAAGAATAAAGAAAGCCACCTGAACAGTAAGCATGCATGGTTTATTCTCTCTTTGCTCTTGGTTGTGCTGTGATAGCTACTTTGAGCTCCTGCATTGACTTCCCCACAAGCATGGGCTGTAACCTGGAATTGCAAGCTAAATAAACCTTTTTTTCCATTACAAAACTAATGGATTGTCTAGGATGTTGTGCAGAAATGTGAGAAGGCTCCCTGTTATCATAATAGAGAGAGAACATAGCCATCTACTTCACTCCTTTTCTTTTTCTCAGCCTTCATCTCTGTTACTTTCTTCATCTTCCAAAGCTCATATGATCTGGGATCCCCAAGGCTCCATTATATTATCGAATCCATCTTCCAAACCAAAACAGTCAAGGGACATAAATACAGAGCCAATATTAACATTTCTCTCCTCCTCTTCTTCTCCTGCTCCTCTTCTGTTCCTCCTCCTCCCTCCTATCTCACTTCCTCCACCTCTTCTATTTCTTCTTGTTATTTAGTGTGGTATAACTTTGCACTTTAGAGTCACAGTTAGTAATTGCTTGCTTTAATACTGAGTTTCATAAATCCATATTATCCTTTTTATATTTCACATGTGATACTTGTACTTTCTCTGTAAATCTCAAGCAGGCTTTTAACTATGCTTTTGGAATAAACAAAGAGAAAGTTGTAGATTGTCATTCTTACATATGGCTTCTGGAAATTCCATCTAATTGCCCATCAGTCCGTACATGTTCATTTATTATCTGTTATTTCCTACGCTTATCTCTCAGTCTATAAAGATCAAATTCACCACAGCACCTTAAATTCCTCTTTGGTTATAGATTCCATTTGTTTACCACTCAAATTTCTTCAGTTGGAAACTTCTCTTCCCTTTGTTTTTTGCACTGTCCTGAAGTCTTCCCTTCAAATTCCCAGACAGGGATCAATCTGAAGCTTAGAATATTAAGTTCTTTCAAAGACTCGGCTCACCATGTGGGTGATAAGTATGGACCACAAAAAAATTGAAGAAAAAAATCAATCTACACTTGACTTTAGAAGAAGTGTGATGGATGAGTTGGAGTCAGGCTGGAAAAAAGGCATTATCTGTTCAATTGAATAGCCTTTTGTGATGTTTTAGACAAATACCCTCCTTTTTACAAAAGAAGCTGAAAGATTTGACTATGTGTTCAAACCCTTTAACAAGATGAAACATTGGTAGACCAGATTAAACAACTCCAAGCTCAGATTTGTATCAACTGGATTCTCTGCTATATGACCTTGACATCAAATAACTAGCAGCCATTTCTCATGGTTTCATTAAAGTTGTCATCTCTCACTGGAGGAAAAGGTATAAACAGGCCTGAACTGATAATAAATCACCAATCTCCTGCTGCTCACAAATAGGGTACTTTGTCCCAGGGTGAACACTAGATGGAGACACCAAAGTTTACCAGGAAGAGTTTCTCATTTCACACCTGTGGGTCTCATTGAGAATAATTATTGATAGTGACTGGACCCCTTTCATGGTAAAAGAATAAGCCATGGGCTTCAGATGTAGCTCAATGACATATAGCATATGTTTAGTATGAAGTACATACATTTGATCTATAGTAAAATATAAATGAAAGAAGTAATTGAAAATAAGTTACATAGTCACACTAGTACTGGGTAACATGTGTCTTAGCTATTACCATACTAAAATTACACAAATGTGGGTGTGTGATTGTGTAAATAACTGTGAGATGTTCTATAAGATAACCTAGCCAGGCTCAGAGCAGACTAGTTGACTTCAAAATTAGAACAGTTTCAATAATTTAAACTTATTTTAAGCTTCAAAGTTCTATTTTTACAGATACTGAGACAAAGTTTTGGTAAAGTTCTAGTCATGGAAATACCCTAGGAATTCACAGCACAACATTTCCTGAGATCTTTTAAGGTCAAGACTGCCTATGTCCTCAGCTGTTATCTGTTTGGAAACCAGAGACCAAGTATTATACTATATATAACCACACTAAAGGTACAATTTAGTGACACATCTCTTAGGAGAAATAGAAAACATAGCACATGATTAATACTTAAGAGGACATGACTAACTGGCATAGAAGAGTCAGAGAACAACCATGGTTTGCTTTAATTAAGTGTTAACTTTCTTAGTAAGGATAGAGATGTTCAGAAGACATCTTGTGTGGGCTAGTGTATTCAGACAATGAAGGGTCTTGGAGAACTAGACTAGTGAGCAGTAGGTGGAGAACAATCTAAAAAACTCTCTCTCTCTCTCTCTCTCTCTCTCTATATATATATATATATATATATATATATTATATAAAATCAAGTGGGTACACAGAAGGGGTTGAAAGTAGGAAAAGGAAAGGGAATATGATATAATTACATTTTGATTTTTAATGCAATTTTTTTAAAAGAAGGTAACATTTTGTCTACTTTATACATATTATATATACATATATTAAATATATATTATATATACTTATATGGGTATATATATATGTATATTGTCTGCGTGTGTGTGTGTGTGTGTGTGTGTGTGTGTGTGTGTGTATGTGTGTACATTTAAGCTGAGAGTCTGTACTGATATACAGAGTGGTATCTGGTTAATAAATCATTAGACTAGATGGTGAGATGCCTTAAATGTTCAGTTTTTTTTTTTTTTTTTTTTTTTTTTTTTGGTTTTTCGAGACAGGGTTTCTCGATGTAGCTTTGCGCCTTTCCTGGAACTCACTTGGTAGCCCAGGCTGGCCTTGAACTCACAGAGATCCGCCTGCCTCTGCCTCCCAAGTGCTAGGATTAAAGGCGTGTGCCACCACCGCCCGGCCTCAGTTTTTTTCATTCATACATATGCATAACTTTATAGAAATCACAATTATAGTAATGCATATTCTTTTGCATGTTCAGCCATTTCTCCTTTTTTCACTTTTGGCTTCTTCTCTCCATATCTTCTTCTCTCCAGCCATATTTATATACCCACCTATGTTAACTAGTATCTAACTTTATAAATATTCTTCTCATTTGAATAATTGAATAGATTTCATGGTATGATAAATATGGAATAATTTGACACATTTCTGGACATTAATATTTTCAGTGTTTTGTAACCACAATCAATGATACAACAGACACCCTGTTATATGAGTCACTATTTGTTGGCTGTTTTGTTTGTATGAAATAGTCTTCCAGGACATTCTTGGTTAAAGCATATGCTATCACTTCAATTCCAATTAAAGCATGAAGAATACTTTCCTTAACATCTATAAAAAAATTAAATATATGGCTCCTATCTACTTTCTTGCTAATCAGGATTTTCTCATCACACCTTTTATTTTACTGTTTTTATTTTTTATTTATATTTTATCCGACTAATATTTCTTTTCTCCATTTAAAATCATTTTCTTTGGAAAGATTAGAGTCTGTGAATGTAATTGGTAGACATTCTATGTTCTTGTTCTTAAAGCATCATGGAAGAGAGGATTTATTAAAGAACTATTAATTCATGCAGGTATAAGATTAGTGGGAGAATAGAGGCCTCAAAGGGGAAGCTGGAAGCTCAGAGGAAGGTCACATGAAGAGCTTGTGAAGCACAGCTATAGACCTGAGGTGGAGTCCTGATAAGGCACCAGTGGAGCAGTCAATAGAAAGGATGTGGCCTCCATACTTCCTGGTAAGCTGCAGTTTCAGAAGGACTAGGAGCTAGCCAAGTCAGAAGCAATCTGTCTGCAGCTGTTTCATTCACTATCTCTAAGAACAATTCCCTCCACACTGCAGTGGTTTTGGTTTCCAAATGCCTTTCAAGACTTTTACTAAGTTTTCATTCTTTTCTGAATTGAAACCATACAAGGAAGAACCTTCCAGAAAACACAGTAGACTGTAGGTGGTACTCTGGTTATTCCCCAGCTCACTGGTGTCTGACAGTGTGCTTTGTAAACTATTTTAAAGAAAGAATATGGAATGTGTAGAGGAATAGACACAGACCAGAAGTCATAAACTACATCTAAAGTAACCATAGATCATACATATCATAGTTAAGTAACCGGGAAAAGCAATCTGGCACTTTGGGTGTTTACTTTTATCTATTATTTAAATGTTTAGAGAGCTATTGTCCCTCATTATATTTGCAATTATTACAGCTTTTTATTTACCTAACATGTTGATATTTATATTGAAAATTGCATGGCTTGCTACTTAAAATATGTGATATTATATCTTATTTGTGAATTATACCTGTTTTCTTTAATATTTTACAATTTGCAATGTAAAGTTTCCCTTCTCTGTGAGCAACCATGCCATCTGGCTCCAAAACATAGAGCAGTTTAAGATTAGTTATTAGGAGCTATGCTAATCGTAGGGCATAGATAAAGATAATCCTCTATGGACCTGAACAGAGGGATAAATCTATTATTCTCACTTTTGAAAAGCTAATTTTGAGACTTCTAGGATGCAAGGGCTCATACAGCTATTGTTTATAGACAAGATGGCCATCCTTTGGTAACCAGGTTTTTTACTTTCCTTATGATCTGTTGGATGGGTCCCCTGGGCTGAATTATTATTCCCAGAGCCATCAGAAAACACCAATGAAAAACAAAGAGATGTCTACTCTGATCTCAAGATCTGTTCTTAAGTAGGCTTTTTGTCCTTCTCTTCAGCTCTCTCTCTTCTCTACTGATGAAGACAACTGTGTTAACAACCTGTGATCTGTAGTTAAGTTTCACCATTGTAGAATAAGGTTGGAAGAAAGTGTCAGAGGCTACATCAATCATTGGAATTCCAATGTGAAAAGCTTCAACATTCTAAGCAGGCCTATCTGAAAACTTCTCTCAATTCCTCCAGATCTGCCTCGGGTCTTACAAGCAGGAGACCTGTGCCTTTTGTGGGACCACATCTGCTCAGCCTGTTCTTTATGGGGGGGAGTGACACTGAACCCTATTTCAGTGGGAACCTATTGGAAGACTGCACAGTCAGTAAAGGGCTTGGATAGGAAGGAGAGGATGTTACAGTGGTGGAGTTTGGGCCTCTAGCCTCTTCTCTGTAGGAAGAGTTTGGGTCCTGGTGTGCTCAGTGTTAATTTTGTAGCTAAAAGGGCTGAGTCACTTTTACATAAGCGAAAAGGCTTCAGATTATCCTGCAGAGAGTTTAGAAAGCCTGCACACAGGAGATCTATGACCACTTCCCAGCTTTAGGACAGAAGCCATCTAACTGTTGAATCATATTATGACTGATATTTTTGTCAGAAGGTCAGGTTTCCTCAAATTTCAATTTACAGTCAGATTAAACTGTGGTACAATAAAATACGAGATATGTCCCTGCAAGGTTGAGAATCAGAGCATCCAAAGAATCCTAAGATGCACTCCAGAAGATGGGGTCTTGTTCAGGGTGGTTCCACTTGAAAAGCGAAGGTAAAGGTGACCTTTTAAGAGAAGTGCATTATAGCACATTATTGTAAAGGAGAGAAAATTAGTGATTTTCCCTTCTTCTAAAGCACTTGTATTTTTCTGTTTCATGTAACACATCTTTTGAGAGAAAGCATTTCTTTCACTTTCTCTTCTTCCTTGGCTTAGGGTGTCCCCACCACTGGCCTCTTGTTGACTCTTGGCACTCACAGTTTGAGCTGACAGGAGAAGCTGCCCCTTACTTGAGTCTAACTCAGAATTCTCCTTGTCTGTCTTCTCATCTTCCCTCAAAACTCCTGAAAATACTACGAACTCTGACTCTCCTGATCTTAAAAGCCAGAAATAATACCTTCTAACTCAGTGTCTGAGGTGGCTCTGAGCTCTGCCAATTCCTGTGTTCTATCATCCATTATCTTTTTTTTCTTATCACACTAACTTCCTATTTTCAGGAGGTTTTTCTCCTTAGTAGTATAATTTTCTTTCCCTTCTTTAACACACTCCAATCTTCCCAGTTCTGTCCCTGTCATTCCCTTTTCATTCCCGACAAGCCCATGCATCCTAAGAGGAATACACTTTAATGTACCGTGTCCCTTCTTTGCCAAACACATGCTAAATTCTCTACATATTCTTCTCCTACTAAGTGGTTTCCCATCCTCTCATGTTTTACATGTATATCATTTTTATTTATGATTTTATAAAAATAATTTCTCAAATTCTAGCTCCACTTTGTATTCTTTATAATTATTTTCTCCAGTGTTTTTGTTTTTGTTTTTGTTTTTCCTGATGTTATGAGGTTCTTTTATAGACATATCTCCTCCATGCCTTCTCTGGGGGATTCCTCACCATGCATAAATCCCATGCCTTGTCTTTTGCTTTTCTTACTTATTTAGACTATTTTTCTGAATTCAGAGCTTTCTTTTTCAAAGACTCATTTCAGCTCTTTCCTGGACTAGAGGTAATCATAATACCTCAGTAACATTGTTCTACCTGCCCTAACTTGATTGTTCTGTTTACTTAGCATTATATTTTCCATTCCCCTATCAAAACTGTACACAGAATACAGACCCACCTAATATGTGATGGTTTAAATAGGAATGTTCCACATAGGCTAATATATATGAATGCTTAGTCATTGACAGAGGGTGGGGGGACATGGCACTTCTTGAGAAGAATTGGAAGGTGTAGCTTTGTTGGTTTAGGTGTGGACATGTTGGAGGAAGTGTGTCACTGGGAGTGTGCTTTGAGGTTTCAAAAGCCAGGCCCAGTGGCTTTCTCTCTTCCTACTTACTGCCTATGGATCCAGATGTAGAAATCTCAGTTATTTCTCTAGCATGATGTCTACCAGTATAACATCATGTTCCCCACCATGATGATAAGAGACTAAACTTCTGAAACTGTAAGCAAGCCCCAGTTAAATGCTTTATCTTGATTGTTTCTTTGATAATAGTGTCTCATCACAGAAACTGAACATTGACTAAAACAAAATTGCTACCACTGAGTGGTTTAGCCATAAGTGTTCTCAGGTCCTGCCTGGCCCCAGGGTCCTACAGCCTCCTTTAAAATAATCATTCAGAGGCTTAATATTATTTACAAATTGTATGCCCTATGGCAGGCTTCTTGTTAGCTAGCTCTTATAACTTAACCCTTTTCTTTTTTTATTTTTTCTTTTGAAATTTAATTTAATTTTATATATCAGCCACTGATTCCCCTGTCCTCTTTCCTCCTGCCCCCTCAGCCCAACCCCCATTCCCATCTCCTCCAGGGCAAGGACTCTCCTGGGGATTCAGCTCAGCCTGGTAGATTCAGTCCAGGCAGGTCCAGTCCCCTCCTCCCTTCACCCAGGCTGAGCAAAGTGTCCCTGCATAGGTCCCAGGCTCCAAACAGCCAGCTCATGCACTAAGGACAGGTCCAGGTCCCACTGCCTGGGGGTCTCCCAAAACACTTCAAACAAATTGATTGTCTCACTAATCCAGAGGGCCTGATCCAGTTCCATGGGGGATCCTCAGCTATTGGTTCATAGTTCATGTGTTTCCACTAGTTTGGTTATTTGTCCCTGTGCTTTTTTTCAATCATGGTCTCAACATATCTCCCTCATACAATCCCTCCTCTTTCTTGCTGATTGGACTCTCAGAGCTCCACCTGGATGAGGGTTCTACCACGACAGTTAGGATGTGTGGCCATCTGATCACCAAAGTAGGTCAGTTTGGGCCTTCTCTCACCCATTGCCAGTAGTCTACTGTGGCGGTATCTTTGTGGATTTATGGGGATCTCTCTAGCACTTTGCTTCTTTCTATTCCCATGGGGTCTTCATTTATCATGGTCTCTTATTCCTTGTTCTCTGTCTCTGTTCTTGTTCCAGCTGGGATCTCTCGCTCCCCTAAGCTCTTTTTCCCTCAACTCTCACCCTTCATTAGAGGTCTTGGGGCCAAAACTCAACCCATTTCTATTAATCTATAAGTTGCCATGTGGCTGTGGTATTACCAGTCTGAGGGCATCTTGCTGTTCTTTAGGCAACAGCTGGCATCTCTCCTCTGCCTCTCCCTTTCTTCTTTCTTGGATTTCCTGCCTGGCTATAACCTGACTCGCCATAGGCCAGAGCAGCTTCTTTATTAGCCAATCACAGCAACACATATTCACAGCATACAGAAAGACATCCCACAATAGAGTGGCATATTGCTGTGATAAATCCAATCATGTTGTTAGTTGGAGGAATATGAAAGTCTTTGGGATTTTGGACTAGAAAATTGTTTGGATACTTTAAGCATGTCTTAATGGGCCATACTAGTAAGAGCATGGAAGACAGTGGTGCTGAGGTAGATATGAAATGTGGGGACCCAGCAAAAGAGTTTCAGAAGAGAAGAATATTAGTAAGTGGTCTAGGGGGTTCTTATGATATTTTGGTGAAGAATGTGGTAGATTTCTACCCTTGTTCAAAAAATCTTCCTGAGGCTAAATTGAAGTTTGTTAACTTATGGCATAAGCAGAGGAGATTCCAAGACGGCCTAGTATTGACTCTGGTGTATGGTTTTTCAGTTGTCACTCTTATGTGGATTTATATTGAAAAGGAACAAACTGAGCAAAGAAAAATACAAAATACAAGGTTTGAGATTAAAAGGAGCACCAGGAAGTTTAATAGAGGCAAATCCAGTACTCAAAGAGAAAAAAAAAGTATGAAGAAAAGTCTGGTGTTAAATGGAATAAAGGGATTGGTTACCTCAGCACAAGACCTCTCACAACTAAGCTTCCAACTTATGATAAGTAATTAAAGAAAAGCTTAAGCAGTGAAGAAAACTATCGAGAACAAATATATATGTATATAAATGATGTATATATAATTGAAAGAGGGTGCTATGTTCCAATGTCAGTAAGTAGGAGAACTTGGCACCTTCAGCCATGTTCTGGCTTTAGAGTCAAGGATACAACAAAGGGGTTGCGTAATCTCCTTCCACTGCTAAGGAAAGCTTCTGAAGCCAGGCCTGTATCAAGGGTATTCATGCATGGAATCACAGAAAGTTCACTGTGAAATGCTCTGGAGGTGAAGTCTGCATTATGTTGGAATGTCCAAGAGATGTTTAGAGATGCTAAAACCATGGGATATCTGCTGAGGAAAACCACAGACTTGATGTAGAAATAGACCAAGAGAGAGAAGGTGTTCCTGTCAACAAAGCTAAAAGAAGTTAGAGATTTAAAGAGTGCTCTGACATCAGAAATAGAGATGCAGGATTTGTCCAGCTGGTTTTCAGTCTTCCTTTGCTCTAATAGTTCCTCACTATGCTCCTTTACCTCCATTTTGGAATGGTAATGAATATTGTGTGCTATTAGATGTTAGAAGTATATGATCTGCTTTTTTATTTTTATTTTATTAAGAGTTATGCTTAAAAAATTACAATGACTCTCAGAAAAGACTTTGAACTTTGTACTTACAAACAGTGTTGATACTATGAGGAATTTTAAAATTGGATAAGTGTCTTGTATTTGATATGGCTACAAACCTAAGGAGGCTAGGGAGTAGAATGGGTTGGCTTGAATAACAATGGCTCTCATAGACTCAAATATTTGAATGCTTAGTCATCATTGAGAAGCACTACTTTAGAAGGATTAAGAGGTATGGCCCTGTTGCAGTAGGCATGGCCTTATTGGAAGAAATATGTCACTATGGGTGACAAAGCCTAAGCCAGGCCCAGTGGCTTCCTCTCTTCTTGCTGCTTGAAGATATGCATACAGAATTCTTTGCTGCTTTTCCAGGATGATGTCTACCTGTGTAACACTATGTTCCCCACCATGATAGCAAGATACTAAACCTCTGAAACTGGCAGCAAGCCTGAATTACTACCTAAATACTGGACAAATTTTATTAAACCTGAAATATATCTGTCAGATTGCCATGGGATAGCCTATTGAGGAATGTACCCTATCCATTAGTGGAGAAGGTTAATGGAAGGCTGCCTATTCATCTCCAGGAGAGAGATAACAAAGGGAACATCAGTGGGATGTGCTTCTCATTCTCCTTCTCAGGGGAGAACGTTTTCCTTCAGAAATCCTTTTTAAAACTACTACAGATAGTATTGGTGTTTTACAGTTGTCCCAAAGTAATTGATAGCCCAATTTGATACTATGACTTTCTGTCCCTGAATAACACTCCAACATGTATTTCCAGAGAAATTGAGGTTGTAGCTGAAGGAAAGGGGGAGGACATAAAGTTAGGTAGAGGAGAGAAGTAGGGTCTGGGAGATTATGGGAGGAAAAAAAGCATGGTCAAAATATATTGTATGAAAAATACTTTCAAAAAGCTGACAGAATCCAAAATGAAAAAAAAAAAAGAAAATAGCTTTCATAAATACATCTTTACTCTTTAGGGATAATATATAATTGATCTCTGAAGAAGGAGATACTTACTGTAGTCTCTGTTTAAACATGACAAGCCAGTCATAAGAGTAACACTATAATACTAATCAACTACTTAAAAATGTTATGTGCAAAAATATTTATTTACTGGGAAAATATCCTTGATACCTATTGATAAATGTAGACAGCAAAAGTACATTACTTTTGTAAAGGGTATATGTATATCTAGCTGTAATAATTACAAAATATAGCTAAATCTGCCTGAAGATAATATGGAATAAATGATTCTATTTTCTTTTGGTTAGTGGTATTTTAATCTTATTTTCCACTAACTACAGAATGACATATGCTAGGTTGACTTTGTTCTACTGTAATTATTAAAAGTCTCAAATTAGAAAAATACTATATATTTTTAATTTAAGGAAGAGAAACTTGGTGTAGTGGTTTGAATGAGAATGGCCTCCTAGACTCATATATTTAGCTGAAGCAGGTATTGAGACACTAAAAGGGGTCTTAATTTTGTAGGTGCCTTCTTATTAAAGCATTGAGCAGAAGCATGAAATATGAACTTTCATATAATAAATTACCACGTTCTCTAATCTCACTCTCTACCTTCTCTTGATGCTATCTTCTCAAACAAATCATTTGTGTTCTTGTCTCAAATCTGCTGGGTAAAGATTAGAACTCAGGAGGCTAACCTCAGACAAGGTGAGGATATTGATTTTCCTCCGCTCCCTTTTCTTAGTAACATCTATTAGGCTTGTCATTTCTGAATGATGCTCTGAGCACCAGTATGGGTGTCAGCAAGGCTGGCCTGATTAATTCCATTGTTATACTGTACCTAAATCCAGGAAAAGGGGCTTTGGAGGAAATAATTGTTAAATTACACTTCATCCTTCCTAGTATTGAAAGATCCCAGCATACTAGCTTAGCCTAACGCCATTTCAAGTAAGGTCTGAAAAGCGCAGGGTGTCTACAGCCGGCCTCCTGGCCCCAGAAAAGGGTACTAAAGGTCAGAAAAACAACTTGGAGCCAGGCAGCAGGCGTGTCAAGCTCGGGGAAAAACCACGAGCTGCCCTGAGTTTGAACCCGGCCTCATTTGAATCGTCCAATCAAAGCCCTGTAAACCATGAGTTGCCCTGAGTTTGAACCCGCCCTCCTCGTGCTCCTGCTGCCCGACCCTATAAAAACCCTCCGCTCCAGCCCGGGGGCGCGCCAGTCTCTTGAGCTTCTTGAGGGACTGTGTTGCCCCGGGTACCCGTGTTCCTGAATAAAGCCTCTTGCTGTTTGCATCTGACTTGTGGTCTCGTGTGATCTCTGGGCGAGGGTCTCTCCAGAGGGAAGACTGCCTTCGGGGGTCTTTCATTTGGGGGCTCGTCCGGGATTAGAGACCCCCCGCCTCGGGACCACCGACCCACTGTCAGGAGGTAAGCCGGCCTTGGTGTATGTCGTTTCTGTCCTGTCAGAGTGTTGTCTGTTTGCGCGCCTGAATCGGTCTGGAGTCAGTGGGGCTGAAGGAGCTGACGAGCTCGGACTTCGCCACTGCGACCCTGGAAGACGTTCCACGGGTCTCTGAAGTCCCCTTCGGGGGCACAGGAAGTCCCCTTCTGGGGCACGGGAAGTCCCCTCTGGGGCACGGTTTTTCGGGGCCACCCCCGTATCAGAAGAATACGTGGTGCTGGCAGGGGACGGAGAATTCAAACACTCCGTGTCCCCATCTGAGTTTTTGCTTTCGGTTTTACACCGGAGCCGCGCAGCGAAACTGTTTCTTGTTTGTGGTGTCGTTTTGTTTTGCGTCCTTTGTCTAATCCTTCTCCATCCAGGCGCAGCGCCTCCTGTCACGGCGCCGGCCGCGACCCCGGCGGCTGCGCTCGCGGCGCCTCCTGTCATGGCGCCGGCCGCAGCCCACCTCAGCGGCTGCGCTTGCGGCGCCTCCTGTCACGGCGCCAGCCGCAACCCCGGCAGCTGCGCTCTTGGCGCCTCCTGTCACGGCGCCAGCCGCGGCCCTCCCAGCGGCTGCGCTCGCGGCGCCTCCTGTCATGGCGCCAGCCGCGACCACCTCAGCGGCTGCGCTCGCGGCGCCTCCTGTCACTGTGCTCGCAGCGGCTCCTGTCACTGCGCTCGCGGCGGCTCCTGTCACGGCTGCGCTCGGGGCGGCTCCTGTCAAGGCGCCGGCCGAGACCTTCCCGGCGGCCGCCCCCCCCATGATGACCCCGCTCGCTGGGGACTCGGAGGAAGAAGAAAAGCAGAGAGTTTTCCTGGAGGCCCGGAAGCAGGTTCCGGGCGATGACGGGAGGCCAACCCAACTCCCAAATATCATCGATGCTGATTTTCCCTTGACCCGCCCAGACTGGGACTTCAATACACCTGAAGGTAGGGAGCATCTACGTCTCTATCGCCAGTTGCTCTTAGCGGGTCTCCGAGCGGCCGCCAGAAGGCCTACCAATTTGGCTCAGGAAAGGAAAAAGAAAAAGAAAAAGAAAAAGGAAAGGAAAGGAAAGGAAGAATCACCCGCTGCATTTTTAAAGAAGCTGAAGGAGGCTTATAGGATGTACACTCCGTATGATCCAGATACCAGTCTAGCTCAGATATCCGAACCAAATTGCAGCGGTTGGAAAGTTTGCAAGCGCTAGGTTTGCCAGATTTATTGAAGGAAGCAGAGAAAGTGTTCAGTAAGAGAGAAACTCTTGAGGAGCGTGAGGAAAGGAGATGGCAGAAACGTGAGGAAAGGGACAAGAAAACAACATAGGGAGATGAAAAAGGTTTTGGCCACCGTTGTGTCTCAGGGACAGCAGAGAGAGGGAGATAGGTTGGGAGAGCGAAGGAGGCCACCCCTTGATAAAGATCAATGTGCTTACTGTAAGAAGAAGGGACCAAGAGTCACAGGTCCTAAAGGAGACCCCCTACAAATCCTTGCCCTCAGTTTAGAGGAAGAATACCATTTGTTTGAGGCAGAACCCACGGAGAAGTCACCTGAAGAGCTACAGAACTGGCTGAGGGAGTTTCCTCAGGCCTGGGCAGAGACTGGGGGCTTGGGGTTGGCACGCGATCAGCCACCGCTGATGATCTCACTAAAGGCCTCCGCGACTCCCGTTTCAATCAGACAATACTCAATGTCACGGGAAGCTCATGAGGGGATCAAGCCCCATATTCGGAGGCTCCTGGACCAAGGGGTGTTAAAGCCCTGCCAGTCACCTTGGAATACCCCTCTCTTGCCTGTTAAGAAACCGGGGACAGGAGACGATAATCTCCATCCCCCCTCCTCGGAACCCCCACCAAGTTCGAGAATTCCTGGATACGGCTGGGTACTGCCGCCTTTGGATTCCTGGCTTTGCCGAACTGGCAGCCCCATTATACCCCCTCACTAAACCAGGGACCATGTTCCAATGGGAAGAGAAACATCGGAAAGCGTTTCAACAGATCAAAAAGGCCTTACTCGAGGCCCCGGCTCTGGGTCTGCCAGATCTAACCAAGCCCTTTGTGGATGAGAACTCAGGTGTTGCCAAGGGGGTACTGATGCAAAGACTGGGACCTTGGAGGAGACCTGTAGCGTACTTGTCCAAGAGATTGGACCCGGTGGCTACAGGATGGCCTCCATGCCTCCGCATGGTGGCAGCCATTGCCGTATTTCTCAAAGATGCCGGAAAACTGACTCTGGGACAACCATTGACTGTGCTGGCCTCCCATGCAGTGGAGGCCTTGGTCCGACAACCACCGGACAGATGGCTTTCTAACGCCAGAATGACTAACTATCAGGCCTTACTGCTGGACTCAGACCGGGTAAATTTCGGGACCACAGCCTGAGAGAGACCCCGTGCCCTATAGCCCAGAAGACCATGAGCTAGCAAAGAAAATGGGGGCGGACTGGGAACAAAGAAGACAGGCATTGACCCATTTGAGCACAAAAGACAGAGAAAACACCTGGGCAGTGCTGCTGAACCAGGATCAGATACTCCAGCAGGTAACTTCTACCTGCCCAGCCTGTGCTCAAGTCAACGCAGGAAAGGTTCATCTAAATCTTCCCCAGGTATGGGATGCCTCAATCATTGGGGTCAGATAACGGGCCTGCCTTCGTCTCCCAGGTAAGTCAGAAGGTGGCCAAACTATTGGGGTTGATTGGAAACTCCATTGTGCATACCGCCCCCAGAGCTCAGGACAGGTAGAACGAGCTAATAGAACAATTAAGGAGACTCTAACCAAATTAACGCTTGCAACTGGCACTAGAGATTGGGTGCTCCTACTTCCCTTGGCTCTCTATCGAGCCCGAAATACTCCTGGCCCACACGGCCTAACCCCTTTTGAGATCATATATGGGGCCCCACCTCCTGTTGTAAACTTTCTCCATCCTGATATTTCCTCTTTTGCCACCACCCCTACTTTAGAGGCACATCTTCAAGCCCTCCAGTTGGTGCAGAGGGAGGTCTGGAAGCCCCTGGCCAAGGCTTATCAGGAGCAGCTGGACAAGCCGGTGGTGCCCCACCCCTTCTAGATCGGGGACTCCGTTTGGGTCCGACGACACCAGACCAAAAACCTGGAATCACGGTGCAAGGGGCCCTACACTGTCTTGCTGACCACCCCCACTGCACTCAAGGTCGACGGGATTGCTGCGCCCGCGGCTCCTCTTCCTCCCCCTCCTCTTAATCTCTACCTACCCCCAGGGGACTAGGGCGGCAGAGAGCCCGCACCTAGCTAAGAGGCTCACTTGGCAGGTCATCTCACAAACTGGGGAGACGGTCTGGCAAACGACCGCCTTTCACACCCCCTTTACATGGTGGCCTAACTTACATCCAGATCTCTGCCAATTAGCAGCAGGGTCAGAGGACTGGGACATCCCTACCACTGACCCCATGAACCCCAGAGCACCAGACGTCTGTCAGGATGGTAAGGGAACTTGCAAATGTAGTGACGGGAAATACGGATGTGGCCACCCTGAAGCCAGGAAAGCCCTGTCACAACTATCCTTCTACGTCTGCCCCCGGGATGGTAGGGACAGAAAGCTGATTAGCCAATGTGGGGGTTATGAAAGTTACTTCTGTAAAGCATGGGGATGTGAAACAACTGGCAATACCTATTGGAAAAAGAGAGCCAGTCTCACTAACCCTGGCCCTGATACTAGGTGGATTAACAATGGGAGGGATCGCCACCGGAATAGGCACAGGTACCACTGCCCTCATGGAAACCAACCAGTTCCGACAACTCCAGGTTGCCATGCATACCGATATCCAGGCACTGGAGGAATCCGTGAGTGCCTTGGAAAAGTCACTCACCTCCCTGTCTGAGGTAGTTCTGCAGAACCGGAGGGGATTAGACCTCCTCTTCCTGCAGGAAGGGGGGTTATGTGCTGCCCTTAGAGAAGAATGTTGCTTCTATGCGGATCATACTGGGGTGGTGAGAGATAGCATGGCTAAGTTAAGAAAGAGACTAGAACAGAGACAAAAACTCTTTAAAGAACAACAGGGGTGGTTTAAAAGATGGTTTGGAAGGTCCCCCTGGCTCACCACCCTCATCTCCACCCTTATTGGGCCCCTTCTGATTTTATTCCTCCTTCTGACTCTCGGGCCCTGCATCCTAAACAGACTTGTCCAATTTATCAGGGAACGTGTTTCTATTGTTCAGACCTTGGTATTGACCCAACAATACCAACGACTCAACCAGGTGGAAATGGAGCCACATCCCTATTCTTCCCCATGAATGGAGGATTCCATTCCCTGAGATAAGAAAATGGGGGAATGAAAGATCCCAGCATACTAGCTTAGCCTAACGCCATTTCAAGTAAGGTCTGAAAAGCGCAGGGTGTCTACAGCCGGCCTCCTGGCCCCAGAAAAGGGTACTAAAGGTCAGAAAAACAACTTGGAGCCAGGCAGCAGGCGTGTCAAGCTCGGGGAAAAACCACGAGCTGCCCTGAGTTTGAACCCGGCCTCATTTGAATCGTCCAATCAGAGCCCTGTAAACCATGAGTTGCCCTGAGTTTGAACCCGCCCTCCTCGTGCTCCTGCTGCCCGACCCTATAAAAACCCTCCGCTCCAGCCCGGGGGCGCGCCAGTCTCTTGAGCTTCTTGAGGGACTGTGTTGCCCCGGGTACCCGTGTTCCTGAATAAAGCCTCTTGCTGTTTGCATCTGACTTGTGGTCTCGTGTGATCTCTGGGCGAGGGTCTCTCCAGAGGGAAGACTGCCTTCGGGGGTCTTTCAATATGATTGCATATTCTTTTCAAAAGTTTGAATTCTGTCTCTAATAAAATATGGAGGTAAATGAAAATAAAAATTCATTTGTTACCTTAAAAATATAATTAAAACCTATAAATATTTTAATAGATTGCCTTTGTCTTTGATCAACAAGAGGAATAATTGCTAATAACACTAAATAAATACATTTCTGAAGAGACTTTTACAATTTTAAAATTCATTTATTTGTACTTTACAAGCATATGTGAAGCCTATGGAAAAAGGAACTACACTCACTGGTCTATGGAAATAGTTTACTAATCTATACTTAGTCCTGTGGTAATATAGTATATAGCCTAGTAAACTTGCCTGAGAATCAGAGAAGCAGAGCAGCCAACCACTAGTTCTTACCTCTATGAAATCCTCAGCCTAAATAGAGTTCCTGTTTCTTCACGCCTTATATACCTTTCTCTGCCCTGCCATATTACTTTCTGGGATTAAAGGCATGTGTGCTTCTGAAGCAAAGACATGAGATCTCAAGTGCTGGGATTAAAGGTGTGTGCCACCACTGTCTGACCTCTATGTCTAATCTCATGGCTGGCTCTGTCATCTGATCCTCAGACAAGTTTATTAGGATGTACAATATACCAGTACACAATCCACCCTTGAGGAGACCACTTTTCTCTCTATTATGTCCTGGGGTGAGAGTTTTCTACTCCTTGCTGCTTGCAGATGAGTGTTTTACAAATTTCCTTTGTGGTTTCATTCACCCATTAATACCTTAAATAACTTGAATCTATAAGGGAAACCCTGCAAAGGAATATTCTATTAATGTGACTGTTTAGGCAACGAGAAACAGAAGGCAACTTTAATCTTAATTAAGGCTGCTGACTCAAGACCCAAGCAGGCAATCAGATTTCTCTTGATTCCCCCGATAGAGCATAGGATAGAGAGATGGAGAATACCTTATGTCTATGACAGCCATTTTGCAAGATTCAAAAGATAAGCGCCTTCTAGTTATGTAAAAATTGAAATCCTGGACACTCTGGGAGGAAGGAAGGGGCTGATATATTGCTTAAGGACAGAAACAGGTGGGGAGTTTTCAAGGGAAAGAGCTGAAGTAACAGTTCCTGCGGTCATTGACTAAAGAGAAGGAAAGTGAAATAATATCAAGATAAATATGAGAGATTTGGAGAAAGGTAAAGATGTATGTATGATTTAATGTATATTATTGGTTTAACTATCAGAATAAAAAGAGGGATGTATTGAAAGTAGAAGTCCTAATCGCAATTTGCTGAAGTAATTACTCTGGATATTTTTGGCCTGTTTCTTCATTTTTATATTTTGCAAAACATTGAAAATCATTGTCTATATTAGACAAATCATGATATTAACTGGAAAAATACAGAAAATAAACGATTTTCTCAAAGCATTAAAATTTGGAGAATGTTTTGAAACCAAGAGCCACCAGAAAAAAACAATCTACCACAGTTTGGTCTTCCTATTGAGGCAACTTAATGCACACTGCTAAACGTTTTACAACAGCGACGGTAGTCTAAAAATGCTTCACTAGATCACAGGAAGATTTCTTTTCAATAAGGCTGTTGTTCTAACTCTTCTTTGTTCACTTTTTACCTCTAATACATACACACTCTGTTTTACATGCACACACACACACACACACACACACACACATTTTCCCTGCTTTTTTTGCAATGTCTTTCCTATCAAGCAGATGGAGCTTAAAATTTCCCCAGCCCCTCACAAAGCTGTTTCTCTAGCAACCTTCCCTAAAAGACTGATTTCCAAACAAGCAAAAATGTTCTTAAAATCTCCTGCTAATCAATCTGGCAGTACAAACTCAAATGATTTTTTTTTGCTTAAAAAGAAAAGTAACCAAGTATATATGAAGATGATTTTATCATAGCTATATTACAGAGGTGAATGGGATGATATTATTCTAAACTCATTGCTTAAAAATAATCAACTTGGCCGGGCGGTGGTGGCGCACGCCTTTAATCCCAGCACTCGGGAGGCAGAGGCAGGCGGATCTTTGTGAGTTCGAGGCCAGCCTGGGCTACCAAGTGAGTTCCAGGAAAGGCGCAAAGCTACACAGAGAAACCCTGTCTCGAAAAACCAAAAAAAAAAAAAAAAAAAAAAAAAAAAATAATCAACTTGAAAAATCTCAGTTCATCTCCAGTTCAAACCTCAAACCATTGTATCCTTTCTTTCCTCCTGTTGGCAGCTGGTCAGTACGTTAGTTGGAGGCAACCATTGATCATTCACAGAGGTTCTAGGAGGCTAGAGTGCTGTTCCTATGCCTGGAAGTGTCTTCTAGAAACAGAGGCTTTTATTTCCTTTCTATGAGTCTCATGATAATTAATTAAATTAGATGGTCACATCTCAAAGTTATTCCTTATTCCAGTAGTTTTGAAACTATTAAAAGCAAATCAGATCTCTAATCAAATCACAGTGACAAGGATTTATTGTGTGTTAGTTTCTTTCAATGATTCAGTTCCAAAATGTACTGCCTGGTTTTAGCCTCATGTGTGATGTTTGGGTTGTCTTAGAATCTCAATAGTTAGAGGGGATCTGAATGAACTATGAGTTCAGTTTTACCATCATTTTAACTTCAGATGATATAAACAGAGAAAAACAAACCAGTCTCAGGATGGTTATTTATTGCTCCTGGATTTGGTCTAATTGTCTTGAAAAGTAGCTGTATAAAAGTATTTCTGTTTACTTAAATTTTCAGATTATGACATATTATATCATTCTCCTCTTCTTTTTCTCCCATACATCCCTTCTTGTTCTCTTTCAAATCCATGATGTCTTTGAATATCAATTGTTACATGCATATATATTTCTGCATATATGTATATATGTATATATATGTATATATGTATATATATGTATATATATGTATATATATATATATATATTTCTAAATATAACCTGCTCAGTCTGTCTAATGTTATTTGCATATGTTTTCAGGGCTAACGATTTGATATTGGATAACCAATTGTTCCCTTTCAAGAGGAAGACCATTTCTTAGCATTCCTTAACCGCCTGTAGGGTTGTGTTCTCTTGGGATTCCCCTGTCCAGTTTGGCATGCCCACTGGGTGTTGTCCTAATTCAGCTCATGTTTGACCAGTCATCTTCATGAGACTTTATGGGAGTGTTTTCTGACATTAATAGGAGACACAATCTTACAGCAAATTCCCCTATCCTCTGCCTCTTAGAATCTTTCTCCCAATTCTTCATCAATGTTCCCCAAGCCAGAGGTGTGGGAGTTGTTTTATAGATGTATCCCTTAAATTTATACTCCTTTAAAGATTTTTTTATTTATCTGATGTGAATAGTGTTTTGCCTGAATGTGTGTATGTGTCACATATGTGTACAGAGTCTTCAGAGACTATAATGATCCTCGGGGACTAGAGTTAAAGAAGATTGTGAGCTTCCAAGTAGGTGCCAAAATAGTCCTGAAAGAGCAGTAAGTGTTCTTTAATGCCCTTTCCATCTGTTCAGCCACCTAACATGTGTTTTTGGAGACAATGGGTAGGTCTTTGCTAGATCTTCATTTCACAACAGACACACTTGAGTCCATTACCCGTGACATAGCATTTCGTCAGTGTGTGTGTGTGTGTGTGTGTGTGTGTGTGTGTGTGTGTGTGTGTGTCTACTACTCATTGCTCAGTATCATGGCATATTCTTCTAAAGTCCTTCTACTCAGAGTGGATCTCAGTAGCACCTGTTCTGTCTCCATCTCTGTTGACTTCTTACTTCCTCTCCGTTTTTGGTTCAGATTACCTCACAGCTTGCTACTGTAATATCAAAAGTACTCTGAGAACAGCCTAAGTGATGCTATCCCCCTTATAAGTCACCTTTACAAACAGTAATCAACTGGAGCGTTAAGCTTCTGAGTTCTATAGACCTTGGTGTAATGGGGATTTCTTTCTTTGAAGCCGATCTTACTTACCTCTATAGTCTTTGAATCATGCAACCTGTACGAAGATAAAGGACATTTAATGGTAACTCCACCTATTTGAGGTTTTTAAAATTATGAAATAGGATTATCACTTTAAAACCTGCTTTTATTTGGACCTTAAACTCATTGTAAATTAATTAGTCTGACAAATCTTCAAATTCAGAAACCAACAGACCCTTTATTGTATATCTGTTCAATAATACTTTGCTTATCCTGTTCTGTGAGGAACTTCAGGGTTGGAGTCAGGAAGCTATGGTTATATCGGGGGGGGGGGGGAGGTTACACTGGAATATTTGTGGAGCTGCTTCTTGTTCTGATTTAGCCACTGCTGTGTGGTCCTCCAAAAACTGTTCCATTTCTTTGGGTATTAGGCACCTTCATTTCAAGTGCGGTTCCCATTTATGTAATAATGGGACTTACAAGCTGCTGTGAGCCTCCCTTTATTTATAATATAATATAAATTATTTTTAATTGCTTTAACACAATTATATTGTATACCATGGGTGATATTTCTTCAGCACCTGTTTGGAAGAATTAAACATTGCAGGATCTCACACACACACACACACACACACACACACACACACACACACACACACACACACACACATACCACAAAATGAAATCAAAGTAGCTGAAGCAGAAGAGAACTTTAAATGCAAACCTTACTGCTTATCTACTAACACAGACCATGGATGCTCTGGTGGCCTCCCCCACATTTAAATTTAAGAAGGAAAGAGGAAAACAGCCCTGCATCTGTTAGTACCCTCGTGTCAAGACAGATTCCAACTTCACCCTTCTTTATTTACAGACCAACTTCTAGGAAATTAATACTGGTGCCTGGGTGTGCTAAGGAGGCTCAGAGCTTGAAAATGAGCGCATTCATGGCAGCTCTAGAGCAATGCTTGGATCTATGCGTCGTCCTTAAGAAATTTCTGCCTCTCCCACATACACCAAACCCCTTGCAACACCCACCCTCACTGCAGCACGGAGAAACAGCCTGGATGTGGGGTTATTACAGAAGTAGCCACTGAGGGGAGTCGGTCGCGGGACTGCCCTCCCACGTTGCTATGACGATGAGACTGGCGGGCAGACAGCCTTCAGAGCTAAGTGCTGGCTAAAGCAGGTGTCAGATTGCGATGAGCTAGGTGGTTCCGGGATCACTCAGAGCCCCAGGAGTGTCTCCAGAAAGTCGGGCTACTATTCTGCTGCATCCCTCTCGGACAGCTCCTTAACTCCTTCGGAACAGGCAGAGTGAAAATGGTCCACCACTCAGGCTCCATTCAGTCCTTTAAACAGCAAAAAGGTCAGTGAGAATTCTCTCCCTGCGGGCACCACATCCCGATCCGATCTGCATTTCCTTGCAGTTATGTGGGAGCATCCTTTCCACCTGTGTGTTGAAGAGCTAAGGATCTCTGTAAAGTTAAGACCCCCTTTTATAGATGTTTCACCTGCCTAGGGGATGAGTCTGATATCCGGAGCCCCACAGAGCTCTGGAGGGAGCAGGATCTGTCTTGTCAGGACTTGTTTGTGTGTCTCTTAACTATCCTTCAGTGCATTGCAGTGAACTCTTTCAGCAGAGAAGGTCCCTACAGCACCCTAGGGTTTGAAGACTGAAAATTTGGGTGATATTTGCCCCAGTGTACGCTTCTAGTGACGCTTAAGGTTCACAAGAGCAAAATGCATTACTTTTGCTGAGCTAGGGAAGTCGTAGGATATAAATGATTTCGTGGAAAATTCCAGAAGTTGACCGGTCCCAGATGAAAGAACTCTGTAATTTCCTTAGAAAACTTTATATTTCGCCCCCATGTATGATTCTGGGTTTCCGGTTTTTATAGTTATTGAGTTTTTCTTCCAGGAACTTCCCAGCATATCATTTAGCTTTTACAAATTTCTCACTAGTTGCACGGTCAAATCAAGAATGATCATCACTCTTTGTTCTGTTTTCTTACTTATTTAAATGGATTTTCATAAAGCACATATTTTTTGAAAGACACAGATTCTGGGAATTTTATTGTCTGATGCATTTATTCAACACTACTGGAATTTAATGAATGAATAATGGTAAATATGTCACATTTGCTTATATGGTTGCTAACATGTAATTCTGTAGTATTACATTTGTTAATTAAAGTAATTATTATTACTCCTCTTCTGTCACTGCTAGTATTCCTTCTCCAAATGGTTTAGGGTAGATCTTTGGCTTTGTTTCTAAGCAGAAACCTTGGATAACCCCAGAATAACTTAGTAGGAATTCATTCTTCAGGCATAATATCATGCTGAAAGAGCTTTCAGTCGGGAATTATAATCTGCACAAATTCCCATGCTCTGGTGTCTTTTGAATATATGTTAGAATGGAGGCTGAAGTGAGAGACTGTGGGAGGAGATTGAAATTTGGGCTCCTATGCAGTTCTATTTAAGCTCAAAGATTTCCAAAGAAAATTCAAGAAGTTTCCTTTCTTTACATCATTAAACACGTATAAACATTAGGGACAAAAAGAAAGAAATAGAAACCTTGAAACTGCCTCATCTGGTTATGTTCTAACGCTTTGGGAGACCTGGATACTTGAAATGTGCCCCAAAGTATCCATGTTTTGATTCATGTTATATGTTAGGGAGCAAAGATTCATCAACTTTGAGATTACTTGTTTTTACTCAAATGAGTGATAAACTTGTTCAATTCATGACATTTCATAATTTCCATTTTATAATGCACCATGAGCCAGTTATTTTCAAATCTCACATTTTGGCACACACAAGAAAAAAACAACTTTAGCAAAAACGTAAACATGAGAAAATGGAGGTCCCCAAAAGAAGCAATAACTTTTAACTAAATGGTTCTAGTTGTGTTTTTTTTAACACCACTTTCTTTATCTGTTTTCCCCCTCCAGTCCCTCTGTCTTCCCTACTGTCAACCCCTCCATGTCCCTTGTCTACTCTCTAGCTGATAGCCTGTTTTTCTTTATTATTGTTATAAGCAGACATACTCGTGTGTGTGTATTATGAATATACACACATTGAGTCTATTTTTATTGTTTGTGTGTTTATAATTCAGGACTGACCTCTCTGTATTAGACAACCAATAAGGGGTGCACCTCTGGGAGAGGATAATTCTTCTCCCAGCAGACATTAGTTGCTTATAGTTCTTTGTCTAGGGGTAGGACCCTGCTAGGAAATGATAACTCACATTAAGGGTCAGCTATTTTAATTTTCTCGATAGGAAGAAGCATGATGACACTCTGTGTTCCCTCTGACCTGGAAGTGCTTTCCAGTGCTGCTCGCCGCAACCTAAAGTCAAAGGGAATTCTGTACTGAAATTCTAGAGTTTTAGATTTCAGTCTTGCCTTTGGTGATAGATGAAAAATTTTGGAAAGTGTTTATCTACTTATGATATTAATTTATGTATAATATGAAGACTGTTGATTTCTGACTTTCTGTTCTCCCTCCCTCTACTGATTATACATTTAATGTTAAATATATAAGCTAAGAGGTTTCACCATATTTCCACCCATTCACATAATATAATTTTGATCATGTCATCATCTTTATACTTTATCCCTCTTTCCTATTCTCCTTCCTCTTTCCAGTGTCTTCTACTTCCACTTTAGTTTCATATTTTTCTACTACCTCACCCTCAATTTCCACATATGAGAGAACACACACAATATTTGTATTTGTGGGAATGGGTTTCTAAACTCCTCCTCATGTCCAATTACATTATTTTACTGTAAACAACATAATTTCATTCATCCATATAATTTGATAATTTCATTCATCCATAGATGGGCACATAGAGTAATTCCATGGCTTAGTTATTGTGAATAATGCTACAACAAAAGTGGGTGTGCAGGTATCCCTACGTTAAACTAACTTTTATCCTTTTGAATAGAAATGGTATGTCAGGATCATATGGAAACTTTATTTGGGAAACATCCATACTGGTTCCCCCTGTGGCTACATCTTTTCTTTTGTTGGATAGCACATGCAGTTAGCAATGTGAAGGCAAAGATTTTTTTCTTCTGATCTAGAAGAAGAAAGTCCTATTTTAATTTCATATTTAGGAAATTGTTTAGTTTAGTGAACCAATTGTGCCATTTATTTTTATTTTATTCAAGTGAATTCAATATCTGTTAAAAAGCATTACTGACCACTCTGAATTGGACAATCAACAAGGAGTCTCATTCATGGAAGAAGCTAATTCTCCTTTCCCCAGGAGTCACTAGTTGCCTGTAGATCTATGTCTAGGAAACACAGAATACACTGTCATCATGCATTAAGACCTAAATATTCAAGGATATTGGAGACATATGTAATTATATATTTGTTAATCAAATACAATCACTGATAATGCTTATTCTAATTAATAAAACCAGTGGAGATGACAGAATAGTTAACTATTAAAAAAAAAAACAATTGTTAGTCCATAATCTCCATTACTTGATATAAAGCAGTAGTTTTCAACCTGTGGGTCACAATCCCTTTTGGGGAATCACATATCAGATATACTGTATATCAGATGTTTACAATGTGATTCATAACAGTAGAAAATTACAGTTATTTAGTAGCAATAAAATAATGTTATGGTTGAGGGTCACCACATCATGTGATAAAGGGTCACAGCATTAGGAAGGTGGAGGACCACTGATCTATATTTTTTTTCTATTTGTCCTGCACATTAATCTTGCATGTGCTACTGACAGCTTTAATATTAAGTCTGTTAGTGCTTACCTGAAATGAACATAATATCTAATGTACAGTATTATAATAGAACTAAAAATCTGTGTGACAGGTAGTTAGGATCCAAAATTTAGTGACCGATAAAAGACTAATTATTGTCATTTCCAGTCTTATCTATCTTTTTATTGACATAGTAGGCCAATATAAGATGGCCTCAGCTGTACACACACACACACACACACACACACACACACACACGCGCGCGCGCGTGCGCGCACACACACACACACACACGCAGATTCATTTCTTTTTCTATTTTTTCTTCATTTGTTTTTGATTTGGGAGAGTATCTTATAAAACAGTGGGCTCTGGGCATTAGAAAAACTTTTCTTTGTAATAATATCAGTTACAATCACACACTCTACCTAATTAATTCACTGTCCCTGAGGAAGTTTAAAAAGTTGTCATAAAGAAAATTCAGATGTACAATTAATTTCATACATTAAATATTGCAATGCAGAGAAATGGGATTTATTCCCTCTATATTCAATGCACATTTCCATAGCTATTGTTTGCTTTGTGATAGTATTATTCAGAACATTTTCATTCCTGAACATCTTACAAAAAATCAACAAACAAACAAACAAACAAACAAATACTCCTTTCCACTGAGAAGTTGATATAGTAAGAAATCTGAGATATCTGCTGAATCTATGAGAGTTGTGGACAAATCTGCATTTTTGTCGGGTTGATTTTGTTTTCTTGATCATGTCCTTTGTGTTTCTAAAAATATCAACAAGGTATGCTTAATTTTTTTCCATTTAAAATACTAGGTTTTTTTGTGAAAATTTTTTTAATAGATTAAGACATTTTGAAAGCGAGAATCTGCAGCAAATATGAGAAATACAGGTAATTTCCTTATGTATGATGTTTCAAGGGTACATTGGAGTGTTCATGATTGCAGACAACTTGGAGGACACACTTCTTATTACTTTAGCACACCTTGATTTAAACACAAGCTGGCAAATTAGAACTGGTTTCTGAGTAAAATCTGACATTGTTCAGTAGACTGATGTGTTGTGTTTCACTGAACTTATGATGGATTAATATGTCATACAGGCATGGATAAAAAAAAGGGCAATGATAGTTCTGGCTTCTCATGGCTGTTTATTTAGCAATATACTACCAAGATATTCAGGGAGGTCATAGGTTACATCAAACACAGGCTGTCTCAATCATCTTGGACTTAATGATCAGTTAAAGCTGTGAGGGTTTCATTAAAAATCCTGTAAATGACATTTGGTTAAACACAAAAATAGTATTTTTTTAAACAATTCTCCAGAATCAGGCATTTTTGTACCCAGATTAACTATTTAATTATTATGGCTTTAATATTTATATGAAGATCTGCAGGCTGAAAATAACATGCATTCTCTTTTTCACTAACTAAATTGTTACTGCAAGTACCTATCTGCAAGCCTCTTCTAAATTCAACTTTGTGCTCAATTCCTGCTTCATGACACACAGAGGAATGCTTCTGGGGAATTACACCTACTCTCCAAACCTCTGCTTCTCAAACTTCATGTTTCCTTGGACAACATCTTCAGTATCAAAATATTCCTGTACACTTTAGAAAACAAGAAAAAAAAAGAACATAAATATATTGAGAGAAATCTTTTCACCTTTGTGCAATAATTCCCACTGGTATTTCCAGACTGGCCTTTTATTTATGACTAAGGAAAGAAAGACTGTCTCTTGTAAAAAGAATCCTAAGTTTTGTGAGTCATAGGTGAAAAGTTGAAGTGAAAACCCTGGTATGACTGAATCTGATATCCAGTAAAAATTTGAGTATGTATACCTATGTGTGTGAGAACTGTGGCACCTAAGGGCCCTGCCATCAGACTGGATCTGTGACATGAAATACTTTAATGTAGAGTAAAATAAAATTGATTATGGGGCCTGTGTCTTTTCTAGGAAAGATACCTTTTTGTCAATGCTCTAATTATGATGGGCACATATCTCAACAATTGTGTTGAGAACCTGTGTTCTGGTAGCTAGTCTTGCAAACAAATACAATGGCCACCCTATTGTATCAAGTAGGTGTCATGTCTCTTGTTTAATACTGTTACCTTCTAAGCCAAGAGTTGACTTAAATTGCATAGGCATTCATGGTAAGATTAACAGTTGTGGGTGCCATTGTAGGGACTCAAATATGATTTGTTACAGAGTTCCAACTGTGCCCACACAGAACACGTAAGAGCCAACAAAACTTTCTTAATAAATGATACCACAGTAATAAGGACCATACTCTTAATATCAAATGTGTTTTCTCTGAGATAGAAGACAGAGGTATGACGTCTGGATAATTCCCAGTCCATGATGCAAAAGTAAATGATTAGTAGCTGGAGTCTTTCTATCTTTGACTGGGATTTTTGTATACTCTCCTCCAATAATGGAGTCAACTGGAGTACAAACAACATGTCTCCTGTCCTTGGCAAATCTTTAAGAATGGAGCCTCAGGGCTGGTAGCTGGTGCAAAAATGAGTCCCTCTGCTTGTAGACAGTGATGGAATCTGGTAAGCTGGACTACATGGGTGGATGAGTTTGGCACTGGAAAGCAAGCTTCACAAAGGATGGGAAGCTCTGCATGAGAAGGCATTTCTATCTTATCATTGTTAAGTGTGGGAAGCACCTGAGTCCCATCAATTTCCAAAACACCTGTCTGTAGCTAATTTCCTTGCTCTACCTGTTTTCTTTATCAATCAGTATATTTCCATGACGAATTTTACTATATTCAAGCTTAATCATTGGCTCTAATAGGCCACTGTCCTTTCTGGGGTCAGTCACTTTGTATCTAAAACAAAATTGTATGGGACATTAAGAGCCAAATCCTCTGCTCTTGCTTTACTTCAACAGGAACTACAGAAGTGTGAAATTATATTCTAAACTTGGCAGCACATTAGTACAATCAACCTTGCTGTCTCTTCAGCTATTGTCTTTCCTCCTAAATTACACTGCAAATAGAAACTACTTTCAATTGTGGCCTTGACCCAACACTTAGCTATGTAGGAAGCCTGGATCTACTGCAGAATACAGTAAAACATGAGTCTCCCATCCTCACAACTGAGATCTGCTGACCTATGAATCAGAGATCTTCTTTGTAGGTTAAAATGAGTGGACATGGAAACTATGTATCTCAAAATATTTTGCAAATGTTATATATTAATTGTTCATACTTATCAGGTTCTAGAAAGTTACTTGATTGACAAAAACTTATCACATATATAACCCATAAAAGCATGTATGTGTTATGGTTGGCTTTGACACAAACACTTCTAGAAGAAAATTTTCATCGTAGTGGTGGTTAGGTATTAAATATATGCACAAATACAGATGAAAAGAATTCGTCCCTTCATAGTAGTTTGAAAAAATTTATTTTATCTACTTTTATTCATTTATCTAAATCTATGTGATCTAAACTTCTTAATTTTCAAGATTCAAGAATTATCTAGAATTCAATGAAAATCATCAGGCCTTCCAGTCCATTGAATTTAACTTTCATAGAAAAGGACTAGGACTTTGTAGTCTTAACAATCAAGTAGAAATGCCTAACAAGTAAGTCCATTTCAGAAACAATAGAAAAAATTAATAATATAACTGTGCAAATGCTGATTTTTTAAATGACTTCAAATGAGTTACTAGTGGAAATTATTTCATAGCAAATTTTATAAATTCTAAAAGTTTAGTTGTATACATGCATCACATACCATGCAAACATAATTGTACTGTACTTATAATATTAATAAAAATATTCAATTCTAGAAGAAATGGTAAATTCCCAATCACATATGACCTTTCAAAATTAGTCGTGGGAATATAAACAGCTTAAACAGATCCATAACAAGAAAGGATTGAAGTACTAATAAAAATCCTGTCACTCAACTGGCCAATGAAGTTGGGGCAAAGAGTCATCTACCATAAGGTTGGACTGGAGGTGGGACTGACCACTATCGGGGAGAATCCTCCTAAACCTCTTTGGGTCTAGATCTGAGTTTTGTCACTGTGCTTCCATGACTCTATTGTCATTTACAGTATTGAGATGAGAATGAAAAATTCATCCTCTCAACTCTTTGATGTTCATGTAACCTTAAGAAGCTATTTTCTATTTTTATTGAACTTTTATTCTTACACACTTAAGTGAAGAGGTTTGTGGATATATAAATTGTCAAAATTGAAAAGATGTGCCTTTTCTTTCATTTTATTTTTCTCAGCTTTGACTTTGTTTTTTGCTATTTTTATCACCTCCTTCATCTTTCATATTTTGTTGGTTTGGTGTGCGGTAAGTTTGAAGGTATATATTTTGATTTTTATTTTACTAGTATCTGGGACTATTTCTTTCCCTGATGCAATATATATTAGATCATTTACATATTTACTTTTTCACTCTTTTTTTCTTAAATGTTTAAATTATGTTTACCCATTTGGGTGAAGGATTGGCAGAGCACATATGTGGAGATCAGATGATTACCAGCAGGAGCCCATTCTCTTCTTCTACCATGTGCTCCCAGGACAGAACTCAGCTTCTCAGGCTTAGGGACAAGCACCTTTACCCACTAGACCACCTCGCTGGATTGTTCTACATTACCTTGGTTACACTTATCAATTCAAAAAATGTTTCAATAATGTAGAAGTTATCTCGATTCTGAATGTTGAAAGCATTACCTAAGACACGTGATATATTTTTATTTTGTTTTTGCTTAAAAGGCTGATGGAATCCAGATCTCTTTAAAAAGATATTACTTAGTTCTCTTTTAATTTTGACCATAAAGAATTTTTGCTGAAATTAAATGATTCAGCACATATAAATACTTGTGCAAAACTGTGGTAAGTAGGTGATATGTCTAAGACCATAGTGGCTGATTTCTCATGAAACATTTGAAAAACTAAAATAAATACATTTTTCAATCTTATATACTATAAGGTCTTTATTATAAAATTTTAATTTATTATTAATTATTAACTAAGAATAATTAATAACATGTTATAGAATTTTTGAAGTTGCTAAGGAGGTAGATGCTGTTTTAACTCCTCTTATATAAAGGCAAGAGGCAGGATCAACATTTGTAAGTGATGGGTATATTACAGCATGGAGAGATGAAAGTTGAATATTTTCACAGGTTTATATGTAGATACAAACACCTTATGCAGTCAAGTTGTATACATTAAATGCCTTCAAAGCACTTAAAATAGTTGGGTAGCTGGACAAGATGTCACACACCTATAGTCCTAATATTTGGTAGGTAAAGGCAGGAAAATCAGTAGTTCAAGTTCAACCAGGAATGCAAAGTGAGTGTGAAACCATCCTGGGAATAAAGGAAGCCCTGTCATATAAAACTGAAAAGAGCAGGGCGGTGGTGGCACATGCCTTTAATCCCAGCACTTGGGAGGCAGAGGCAGGCAGATCTCTGTGAGTTCAAGGCCAGCCTGGTCTACAAAACAAGTTCCAGAAAGGCACAAAGCTACACAGAGAAACCCTGTCTCAAAAACAAAAAACAAAACAAAAAAATTAATTAAATAAAATAAAACTGAAAAGAAATGGCAGAATAATGACAAAAGCTAAAAGTCATCAGTATCATCTGTGGCTGATCTGAATTCCTCAGGTATTATGTAATTTATTTGTTAAAATTAATTTCTTACAGAACTACTTGAAGCTAGCTTTTTAAAAATAATATTCTTATTGATTCTTTGAAAATTTTATACCTTTACACTGAGGATCTCTTTTATATTTTATCAGCATCAATTTGACTAGTCAGTGTGTAGTGTTATGTTTTTATTAAATAGATTGATGCTTAATCAAGTAGAAGTTAAATCATTATGTTAAGGTTAATTTTCTTTTTGGTAATTTTTTCCCAGAGAAGTATTTCAAACTTTTTCATTCACATTATTCATTTTTACTCTTTCCTAATTTGTTTGAAAGTTAAAAAAAAATTACATATTAACTATTTTCTCCTTGTTTGAAGTTTATAAATTTTTGATTTGTGGTTGGCGAAACTAAGGAGCAATCATAAGCCTGTAGTAGGTGAATGAGTGAATGAACTCTTGATTTTATTTTCTTGATTTTTTTCTATTATTTTATGATACACTTTCTCCAATATTTCCTGAAAGTTAAAGAGATAATTGTTTAGAATTTGCAATAAAATGTCTTTATTCTCTTAATTACAAATGTTTGATAATTTGTCAGGTCTGCACAGATAGGGTCCAAAAACTGAAAGAAGCAGACTATGTCCCCATGGCTAACCTAGAAGCAGTCACCAATTGTTAATCACTTGCAAAGAAAACTTTAGTTTCCTCCAAGGGAAACTTACTTGGGAAAATAACTACTATTAAAGGTAGGCTGCATACCCAGCAATAGATGACCAACAGAAAACAAATTAACTGCATCTTTGAAGGTTCCTTATAATGTTCTTTTGAAGGTTCCTTTGAAGGTTCTCATAATGTCAGGTCTTTTTCTTTTTTTATATATTTTGTTCTTTTTAAAATTTTTTTTATTCATTTTATATACCAACCATAGTTTCCCCTCCCACCCCTCCTCCAGTCCTCCTCCTCCCACTACCCTCCTCCCACCTATCCCCTCATCCACTTTTCCAAAAGAGTAAGGCTTCCCATGGGGAGACAACAAAGCTTGGTACATTCAGTTAAGGCAGGACCAAGACCCTACTTCACCCTGCATCAAGGCTGAGCAAGGCATCTCACCATAGGGAATGGATTCCAAAAAGCCAGCTCATACACCAGGGATAGATGCTGGTCCCACTGCCAGGGGCAAATTTTCTCTTATTTATTAATTTTATTTTATGTTTTCCTTCTCTCCTTTGAACCTATAGGTACTTTGAATGTATATAATGGCTTCCAGTTTATCATTTTTATGAGATTCTTGAGTATGTAAACAAGCGCATCTCTGTGGGTTTTTTTTTGTTGTTGTTGTTTTGCTTTGTTTTTTTCTTTTGTGTGTGTGTGTGTGTGTGTGTGTGTGTGTGTGTGTGTGTGTGTGTGTGTGTGCTTTCTCTTGGCTTTTTTTCCTTATGCTTGTTAGTTTGTCCAATTATTAGGTATTAGTTTTTGTTTAATACTATTATATTTTTTTATCATTATCCCTTAAAAGTTTATTTATTTTTTAATGAGAGACAGAAAGAGAATCGATACAGATGGGAGGGGAGGGGAGGAGGAACTAGGAGAAGTATAGGGTGATGAAACAGTAGTCAGGATATATCGTGTGAGAAAAAGATTTATTCTCAGAAAGGAGAAAAGTAAAAAAAAAAAAAAGAAAGGTCATGAAGTTGAGAGGAAATTGGGGAGACACAGGAATAGTTGGAAGAGGAAACAGGAGGTGTAGAAATAATATAAATGCATCATTCATTCATGTATGAAATTCTCAAAAGTAAAATTTTCACTTAAAAACAAATAAATAAATAAAATCTCAAAATGAGATTTAAACAATTCTTTCTTTAAATTTTATAATTAGTTTAATTTTACATATCAGCCACGGATTCTCCTGTCCTCCCTCCTTCTGCCTTCTTCCCCCCCCGTCCTCCCCCCATCTACCACCCCCCATTTCTATCTCCTCCAGGGCAAGGACTCCCCTGGGGATTCAGCTCAGCCTGGTAGATTCAAACAATTCTAAATGAAAACTGCTTCTTCTTAAAACTTTAAGAGCATGATTCTGTAGTTAATTTCCAGTTGACAAATTTACCTTTTTGTGTTCTTAAGGTCTTTCTACATCCTTGCTTTGTTAGCATAATTGTATTATATTTCTATTCTTTCATTCTCATTTTAGCTCAACATTTGGATAGTTGAACAAACAATAAATATATGTTTGACAAATCTGCTCTCATTATGTGGATGACCTGACACCTTTTGGCATCTTTCTTGCAGTGAGAATTTTTTTTTTTTTTTTTACATCAGAACTGGTAGCATGCTTAGAAATTGTCCTTAATTATTTCTGCAAATTCAAGTTCACACCTAAGTTTTATCCTAGATTCATACTCAAAATATGAGAGTACTTTATAAACCTGTTTGCTAGAAGCCAGAGAAAGACAGGCTAGGTTTCAGAACTAATTTAATCATGATCATTTCTTACAGCCTGGGTAATGGCTATTGTCAGAAAAAAGGCATATACAGGTTCCAATGTCTCAGGGAGGGGATAAAGGCACCCAGGTGAATTTTTTTTTAAATTTTGTATGTTAAAGAGAACATTAGATTATTAGAGGTACTTTTCATTTCAAGTATATGATGACATTTTACTGTTCCAAGCTTTCTCCTAAACCATAGCTGTGAATAAAATCAGAACTGCATTGAGTCAACCAATTTTTTATTGTAACATTTCCAATAAAACATCATTGTATTCAATACAGAAATGTGTTTTCACTGCATTTTGCAATATGATTGATGGTGCAATTATAATGATTGTTGAACTGTTGCTTATGCTTCTCTGTTATGAGTGCCAGGTATTAAGGACTAGAGGACATTTGCACGTAATGTATTTACAGCGTGGGAGAAACACTGGTAATTTTCACATTGCTAATGCCAGCTGCCAAAGTTCCTTGCTGTTATTATGATATACAAGCTCATATTTGCAAAATATTGTTCCAAGAACATTATCTATGTCCCAGGTGGGAGAATGGTAGTCCCTCACAAACTGTCAGTATACTGCAGTCTTTACTTTTTTATTTTTATTTTTTTATATTCCAGGTGAGGATATTAATTTTTTAGGAACAGCAACCCAATTAATTAATCTGTGTATTTGGTTGTATTCTGGTTCTACTTGTAGATTTTAAAATCTATTCTATTTTTTTTCTAAAATGCCTCTTTTATTGTCTCTTGCCTCAAAAAATATATTTGAATGTAGCGTTATTGCTATAAATTCTTTAAACATCCTCAGCATCTGATTCACAGATTTGGTAGAGTTGCATATTATGTCTCTACTTGCTGTTTCCTTCTTTGATTGTGAGTTTATATCTTGACGGTTACAATTAAATGACTTCCTTGTCTAATGCCAATGACATCGCATTCTTCATGCTGCTGTGTTTCTCCATTCAGATGAGACTCAAATGTTCTCAAGAGAATATACTGGAAAGCTACAGTTAGTACTATGAATTTGCCAATCTTAATTTTTGAAACAAACTGAACTCTGTATGCTTACAGAGTCAAGTATCCGGTTTGAAGTTCTTTGCGTTTTATTTCTTATCACGGTAACTACATAAAATAGATGTGGTTTTCCATGTAACTGAAGATTTTAAAGAACAGGAAACCTAGTGAAGATCAGGATGTTCCTCATGGACTCTCTAATACTTCTATGCCTGACCTTGAATTCCCTCTTATTTAATTTTGCAAGCCAATTTATCTTAATACAGTGACTAGCTGAAAGCAAAAGTTGCTGATTTTTAAGCAGATGGTCTGGTGGCAATTACAAAATCATCCCAACAAGAGCTGATCCCCACTAGAGTTATTTTGCCACTGATATAAATAAATGAATACATGTGCATCTTGTATATGCCCATAGTATCAATTTACCTCATAAATCAATTTGATCTTTAGGGAAAGGAAAGACCTTTCTGTTTAAGGCAGAATTATATTGCTCAGACTCCATTCTATGATTTAGGAACTAGACCAAAAAGTGAAATTATACATCTCCCAGGGGAAAAAAAAAAGGAAGATGAGAAAAACAGAGGTTAGGAAACTACCTTTAAACATGATGTGTTATGACTGAAAACAGCATAAAGAAGCCAGTATGGTGCTGTACAACTTTAAAATTAGCACTCAGGAAGCTGAGGCAGGAGAATTTAAAGCCAGGGAAGCCTGAGAGTATACAGTAAGAACTGTCTGAAAATATAAAACAGAAAAACATAATAAATACAAAGGAGAGAAAGAGAGGGAAGGAAGAAGGGAGGGAGGGGGAGATAAAGATAGGATGAAAAGAAGGGAGGTCGAAATGAAAGAAGGAAGAGTGAAGAGTTTTACAATCATAACACAGGTGTTTTTGTCCCCATCAAAAAGTTAGAGAGGACATATCTACACAGGCAAATACATTCTCATTTATTTGTCTACTGCAAATGAGAGATATTTGACTCTGAATCAACAGAACTCTTGAACACTGGAAGGTCATGAATGTGCATATGTGAACACAGTATACTGGGGAAGGTAAAGGCATGTAGTGATTATTCAAATTCTACAAAGAAATCTTAAAAAATATTCCCAAATCAAGTCGATTTGGAAATGTTTCAAGGTCAAAGGATCCATTCAAACATCTAAAAATAACATATATAAATATAAATATAAATATAAATATAAATATAAATATAAATATAAATATAAATATAAATATAAATATATATGTATATGCATGCACGCGCGCGCGTGTGTGTGTGTGTGTGTGTGTGTGTGTGTGTGTGTGTGTGTGTGTTTCTGTGTAGTTTTCAATGCATCCAGGGAGTAATTTCCCCTCCCTCCACTCTTCCCAATTCATCTCCACCTCATCTCTCCCCCAAATCCATACCTCCTCCATTTCCCTTTTGAAAAAAAGAAGGCTGCCCAGGGACATAAACTGAACATGACATAATGAGATACATAAACTGACCATGGCATAACAAGTCTAGGCACAAACCCTCATATCAAGACTGGATGATGCAACCCACTAGGGCAAAAAGGGTCCCAAGAGCAGGCAAAAGAGTCAGAGACACCCCCACCCCCACTGTTAGAGGAGTCCCATAAGAACACCAAGCTGACCATCATAACATATGTGCAGAGGATTTAGCACAGACCCATGCAAGCTCCATGATTGTTCCTTCAATTTCTGTGAGCTCCTAGGATCCCTGTTTAGTTGACATGTGTGGGTCCTGCTCTCCTTGTTTCCTCGACGCCTCTGGCTCCCACAATTCTTCCTCCATGCATTCAAATTTTCTTGTTTTCATTAGTCTTCCCATTGTCATCCTCTCCCTTTGCCTCCTCTTACTACTCCCCCTCATACTTCACCCCGCGAGTCTTCCCTGGCACTGCCTTTTAAAACTGTCTTCACTTCAATCTGAGAGCTCCAAAGCTAGAGCAAATAACATATTGTTGTGGGTTATTTTTTTTTATTTTTCTGTTTAAAATTGAAAACATTCTGTCAAATACCAATGTTTTGTTCTTTTTTCTTTACCTTTGTTTTAACACCCATTACTAATTTTTGATTATTTCCTCAATTTGACTCTCTCTCCCTCTCTCTGTCTTCTTCCTTCCATCTTTCATTTCATTTCTTTCTTTCTTTCTTTCTTTCTTTCTTTCTTTCTTTCTTTCTCTCTTTCTTTCTTGTTTCTTTCATCTTCTGCTTAACTTTATTATCTCTTTCCTTCTAAAGGTACCATAAATATATACCACTTTTGCATGGTTTAACCTTTGTAAATTCAATTTTTATTTTTTGTAAATTTCATATATTTTTACTATATTTACATCATTTTCATCACCTCTTCCCACCTCCAGCTCCTCTTGTACCCCCTTTCAAATTCATGACCACTTATTTAATGCTAAGTCATTTTAATGTTGCTCATATTTGTATACATTTAGGGCTGACAGCTTGGCATTTGGTAGCCTATCTCGAAGGCTTACCTCTGGAGAAATCTCATTTTCTTTCTCTAAAAAGCCATTAATTGATTGTTGCTCTTCATCTAGAGTAGGGCCTTGTGAGATTTCCCTCATCCATGGTGGTGTTTCAATTGGAATTGCTATTGTGCAGGGCTTGTTTGGACTAGCTTTCAGTATCTGAATATGCTGTGCCAGTTGTCAAGTAAGAAAACAATGAATAGTGTTACACAACTGTAAAATCTATGGACCACATCAATCACCAGCTCAGAATGGTATCTCCAATGTTATAATAGTGGCACATACCCAGGGAATGTGGTGATATATTGTGTCCCCCAATATATTGTGCACCCAAATAAAGCTTATCTGGAGATCAGAGGAAAAAGCCAGCCACTATATTAAACATAGAAGTCAGGCAGTGGTAGCACACGTCCTTAATCCTAGCATTCGAGAGGCAGAGATTCATCCGGATCTCTGTGAGTGCAAGGCCATACAGAGCTAGGTGTGGTGGAACACACCTTTATTCTCAGTGCTAGTTAACCATAGAAGTCTGGAGGTCTGTACAGACAGACAGGAAGTGACAGAGCTGAGCACAAAGAGGAAGTGATGTAGCTGAGCAGAGAGAGGAAGTGAGATGACAGGGACAGAAAGAATATAGGCATGAGTATACAGGAAGTAAGTCTCTCTCATTGGCTGAGGATTTCTAGTGGCAAGAATGTGGCTGGCTTCTTTCTGCTTCCCTGATCTCTCAGCTTTTACTCCAATATCTGGCTCCTGTTTTTTTTATTAATAAGACTGTTCAGCAATTCGTCTTACAAGGGAGTAACCAATAGTCATCTAACTGGGCTTAAGCGCTCTCCACATAAGAGAATTCATGCCTGGTACTATTAAAAACCCATAGCTAGTGATGTCATGGACTTCAGAAGAGAACCTACTACTGCCATTTTCCTAAGCCAATATAACTTCAAACTGCACTCTCAATACAAATCCGTAAACCCACAGACATACACTCATACCCACAGATCAGTGTAGCTCTCATCCCTCATCAAAGAACTTCCTTTTTCAGCAGATGGTGATCATTGCAGAACACTGCAGCTAAACTCTTATTTTCAACAAGGTCTGATGTTTCACTTAGGAATATCTAACAAATTAAATTTGGAGGGGATGGTGGTGTTGAGACAGGGTTTCTCTGTGTATAGCCCTGGCTATCCTAGAACTTTCTCTGTAGACTAGACTGGCCTTGAACTCACAGATATCCACTTGCTTCTCCTCCCAAGTGCTGGGATTAAGCCACCATCGCCAACACCAGTTGAATTCTTAAGACAATCTTTTGCCATATTTAGATCTATTTTCTTTTTGTCTACTGTAATGCTGCATGTAAGACAACATCATCCATTGCTGCTTCAAAAGACACGGAGCATTCACTTGATTACTGTTATTTTCTAAACTGGAATGTGTCCCTAGTTGGGTTCAATGCTGAGTCATCCTGTGGGAGTTAGCTGTGGCTCCTCAAAGCATTTCAATTAGTCAACACCAGCATGTGTCTTTCTTGTATACTGCTGATACCCTAAAGACAAAATGAAATTAAAAGGATGAATTTTCTCTTCTCTCCCTCCATCTAGTCAAGCTGCACTCTTCATGTTAAGACTAAATCTCTTCTTGAATAAAAATTAAATTGTCCTATAACATGAAACTTAAATGGTCTTATTAATAAGAAAAAACCCTGAGCCAAGTATTGAGGTGAATGCTGAAAGATATGAGAAGCAGAACAAGCTACAGCTTCCTCCCCTCATCAATTCCTCAGCTGATCTTGTTTCCTCAGACTGCATGCTTCTGTGTCCTCATTCTAATGAATCTCAGCTGAACTGCTCCTAAAAGCCTAAAAGCTCAACCGGTTTCCTATTTCCTAATTTTCACACCTTATATACCTTTTTGCTTTCTGCCATCACTTCCTGGGATTAAAGGTTCACTTCCTGGATTAAAGGCTCACTTCCTGCGATTAAAGTCATGAGTCACCATGCCTGGCTGTTTCCAGTGTGGCTTTGAACTCACAGAGATCCAGGTGGATCTCTGCCTCTGGAATGCTAGGATTAATGGTGTGAGTGACACCATTTTCTGGCCTCTATGTCTAGTGGCTGTTTTGTTCTCTGACCCCAGATAAATTTATTAGAGTGCACAATATTTTGGGGAACACAATATCACTACATTGTCCTGTTTAAAACACCATTAAGTACCTGGAATCATCGAATATCTTCAACCCAAAGTATCAGTCATTTTGTGTTCCTCATGATGGATGAAGACCAAGATAAAAGAACCCAGGCAGGTAATTTTCCTTTTATGGAAGTCACTACACATCTTCATGCATATTTAGAAGGTGTAGTTTCCATTTCATCAAAGATAGAGTCTTCAAGTAAAGGTTGTTTTTACTATGTTTCAGTAATATTTTATTGAAAAAAACTTCATGGCTATATTGTTTATTTGTTGTTGGTTCTCTCTCTCTCTGTTTGTGTGTGTGTATGCCTGTGTGTCTGTATGTGTATATCAGGTATTTTTATAATTACAGCTATTAACAAAACAGACAGAATGTAGACAAATTTTAAAACGATCTTATTAAATAAAAAATCACGGAGCCAAATATAGGGATGAAAACCTTGGAAAGATCAGGGAAATAGGGAAAGCCACCCACTGGCCTTACCTCACTAACTCTGAAGCTTTCAAAGAGAGCTACTTACTGTTTTACTTACGTCTATATGCCTTGCTGTTCTGTTCTCTCATTGTCTCCTTAGCCCAGCTACATCACTACCTCTTCCTGCCCAGCTCTGTTACTTGCTGTCTGTCTGTACAGACCTCCAGACTCTATGGCTGATACTGGGATTAAAGGCATGTGTCACCACATTTGGCTCTGTTCCCTAGTGTGGCCTTGAACACACAGAGATCCTGCCTGCTAAGGGATTAAGGGCATGTGCTGCCTGACTTCTTTGTTTACTTAAAATGGCTTGCCTTTCCCCCTGACCTCCAGACAAGCTTTATTTATTAAAGCACAAATAAAATAACATCACATTTCCATACAAATAAAATATCACCACAACAAAATTATGATTTTTAGGGCTTTATTATTCTACTTGTTAGAAAGAATAAGATTAAAGAAAATACATATTACATCATATAGCAATTGGTGTCAGACATAACAATAAAGAAGGAAAATGGATTACAGACTATAATAGGTCTATCAGTGGATTTTACATAAAATAGCCATGTTGACTTCAAAGTTTATAGTTATAAACTTTGTATTTCCAAGCATGCATTTCCACAGGCACAAAAATTGGCATATATTTACCATAAACTTGTTTGGATAATATAAAAAATCAACTAAGACATGAAATCAATTATAAGTTGATTTTTATTAACTAGAAGTTTCATTTTTATCCCTTCTGCTTATTTTTCTAATTCTAGAGATTTACAAACACACATGTACTCATGCATTTATATAAACAAATGTTCAATGATAAAGCCTCATAGATACATATAAACATGTTTTTCAGTCCCCATTTGTGGTTATAGAGCATCTATGAATGAATATTATACTGGGATTTTCTCTGTTTTTAGTTACAGAAATAATTTATTTGGTTTGAGTAAGAGTACCTCTTCTACCTCTTCACTTAAATAACAACTATTCTTTCTCACTTTCATATTTGTGTGGCAAAAAATAGTTTGAAGCATGAGTATTGTTTCTGGTAATAGGTATCAGGTATTATTGTTAGAATATATTTAATATTAGAAACTTGCCATGACTATGGCGGGAGTGATGACTTTCATTACAAGCCGATCTTAACAAGTAAAGACCCATCGCTACAATATATGGCAAGCTATTTGAGGATCTATGCTTTTTTTAAGTCTTTTCACTATTGCTGCCTTAAAGAGCCTGGACATTAGGGAAGGACAGATAAAAGTATTTCAGATGATGAATAATAATCATTTCAATTTTAATCATTTTCTGTCATGAACTGCATAGTAATAGTTTGGTTATTGATAAATTCCATACATAATGGTGATTCCCAAGGATTAATTGTCTAGAAGTGGTATTATCATCTTATCCTGTGTAAGTACTCTCTGATGTTCCTAAAATGATTCATTTTCCTAAAAATTTATGTCCCTATTGTAAGGAAATACATAACTACAATTTCATTAGAGTGTCTCATATGATTACACTCTAAATTTGATCAAGATAAAAGTGAATTGTTTTCTAAGTTTATATGCAAATATTTCTATTCATACATTTTATGTTTGTGTGCATGCAAATGCCCAGAAACTTATCCATCCACACAAAATAAGTTCTTAATAAATATCTAATATATGATGTATTTTTGAATTTTATTAGCTTAATTATTACTGCCAACAATGTTTTTAAAATACAAATTATGAGATATTCATCAGTATTTTATATATATATGCTCTATGAGCTCAAGCACTCTGATGTTAGATGCAGCCAAAATTTTAGGTATTATGGTAGTTTTGACTGTAAACTTGATGTTGTCTGGAATCACTTGAGAAACAAGTGTCAGTGAAGGATTATCTACATAAGGTTAGCCTGTGGGCAAGCCTGTAGCTATTTTCTTCATTACATTAATTGATGTGGAAAGACCCAGTCCACTCTGCTTGGCACCATTTCTGAGTTTGGGTCCTGGACAATATAAGAGCAGAGAAGATGATCTGAGCATTAAGCGTTGCATGCATTCATTTCTTTCTACTATTGACTGTGAATGTGTTAGGACTAGCTGTTTTAAGTTCCTGACACCTTAATGGCCCTGCCGTGCTGAACTGCAACCTGGAATTGTGAGCTAAATCAACCCTTTTGTCTTAAGTTGCTCTTTCTGGGGTACTTTATCACAGCAATGGAAATGAAAGTAGGAGAGAAGGGAAACACAGTCGTGACTTTATACTTAAACATGTTTATAGTTCAGTGTTTGAATCAGAAAACACTGGGACAAGATGGGTGTGTATGAGACAAGAAACACATTCAACAACTGCATAATAGCAGAACTCTCACACCCTGGCAGATACAGAGGATATTTTTGGTGACAGAAGATGCCATCTTTGAGGCTTTCTGAAAAGAAACTTACTAAGAACAATGTCATGCAATGATAAATGCAGTCATATTTAAAGCTTTTCTCATGGTTGATAGAAAAGAATAAAGATTTTTTCCCAAGGGAAAAAGTATAGATTTTCACAAATTTATGAATCTGTGATATAAAAACAGTATTGCATCAAGGATAATAAAGGAAATAATTACAACCTCTAAAAAAGCTTATTTGTCTATTTTTGTGAGCAGAAACTCTCACTGTGTAGCACAATATGACCTTGAATTTGCCACAATGGCTTCAAACACCCAATCTTTCTGCCTTAGTTTGTCAAATGTTATAACTGTAGATATTCACCACCATGTTCCACTAATAAGCCACTTTAACAACTCATAACTCTGATATAAGTTGAATTCAGATGACCTCTTAGCTGCTAAGGAATATGCATTTGGTTGTTGAATGATAAATGTATATTATAGTTGCATGAACAAGTGTCAAACAATTGTTCAGTCCCAAGAGCCTCCCAATTATAGTCTTCACTCACTACTCTCACCTAATCTCATAAAATTAAACTAAGTTTTTGGAAACAACTACCTAAAATGTCCAAAATGCAAGTCTATCAATTATAAATATACTAAAGACTAAAGATAAATTAATATGGAAATTAAACTATTTTTAAAGGATATTGAGAAAAGTAACATTGATATCATAAACAAATTTTGAAAAACGAACAAAATGTACTACTTTTTTTTAAGGATTTATTTATTTATTATGCATACAATGTTCTGCCTGCATGTGTCCCTGCAGACCAGAAGAAGGCACCAGATCTCATTACAAGTGGTTGTGAGCCACCATGTGGTTGCTGGGAATTGAACTCAGGACCTCTGGAAGAGCAGTCGGTTCTCTTAACCACTGAGTCATCTCTCCAGCCCAAAATGTACTAATTTTAATATCCAGATTATTTTTATTTTATTCAAATATTATTTACTTTAATTAGAAAATTAAAGTAAAAATTTAAAAAAACTAGAATGTTTTGTTCTGAACAGTTCATTTAATTGGGTAAGTAAAAATTAAACTAATAATTTTGTGAAGATAGACCATACACACATTGTTCACATATATTCCTTGCTGGCACTACTTTTCATGTAAACATGTATGTCAGTTATTTGCATATAGGATAGGTCTTTCTTTGGAAAATAATATGGAAGGAAAGTATTCCATTTACATAGTATAAACCTGACAGGATATGCTATCTGCAATAGATTGAAGGAAAGATATGCCAGGAAGTATTAAGAAATATTGCCAACTACATTTTTTCTAATGTCACATATGTTTTATGTTTTAGTTTCACTTTAAGAATAACACAATTTGTCCTAATTTGCAATTTCATCTCTGTTATTAGTCTCATTTTTTATTGTTTTAGAATTTCGAGCATGTGTATACTATTTTTTTTTTATAAATTTCAACCTCCATCTAAGCCATTTCTCTATGTCCAAAAATTATGTTTTCCTTAGCCAGTGTCTATTTTGATTAACCACCTTTGCAAAAGGCTGTATTGATTGGTCACTGTAAATCTCAGCTGTAACACATTATATCCCTTTCTGAGTGTGGCAAAGTAAACTAAGAAGTGTTCAGTGGCCAATCTCAAACATATTTTGACAAATTATATGATTGGTAATTGATCTTGAGGTATAAATGTTATTTTTTAGTGACTTGTGGACTAACAGCAGAATTTGTACTTTATTTAACTATTGACAAAAAACAGATCATGATAGGGAATATCCAATTATGTTGTTGGGAAGTAATATTATTTAACTAAATAGTAGTAATTAATATATGGCCTTATTGGAATCATGGAATCATGTAAAGACAGATGATACATAGCGGCACTGAAGGAAAAAAAAACTAAAAGAATCATGTTCTCCATGAGGAGGTGAGAAAATGTTTGTATTTGCTATAGTTCAGTGGGAAGTAGCACAAGTATACTGTTGTTATAAATGTTAATAGGGCTGGAAGGAGGGCTCAGGGGTAAGAGTACTTTCTGCTCTTCCAAGGGGCCTGAGTTCTGTTCTTAGCACATATGATATGATAGTCACAACCACCTGTAACTCCAGATCCAGGAGATTAGATGCCCTCTTCTGCACTCCAAGGGCACCAGCATATACATGCACATACTCACATAGACTCAGACACACACAAATGATGAAAAATAAATCTTAAGGAAAATGTATTGTAGGCTGATAAATACAAATATATCAGTTACTTTTCTAATTACTGTGAAAAAAATCCTGGCAAGATGACCAGGAAGAAAGGGTTTGTTTTATAAGAGAAGCATGGTAGCAGAAGCTTGATGCAGCTGGTCACATTGTTCTGCTGTAGGAAGGCAGAGAAAGATGGACACTGTTTCTCAGGTTGTTTTCTTCAGGCTGGTACCTCTGAGCAGCCTCTCACATCCAGAGTTGGCCTTCCTTCTTCAGTTAAACCTTCCTGGAAACACTTGGACAGACAAATCCAGAGGTGAGTTTCTGTTCTGGTTCTAAGTCAACTCAAGCTGACAATGTCAATTAATTATCGCAACTAGTAAGTAAGGTGAACGGTTGAATTCCAAGAGTGAAAATAGAAGTCATGGGGAATAAATAGTTGCCTTCCTTTTTAAGAATTATTTTGTCACCAAGTGGTGGTGACACACATCTTTAATCCTAGCACTCAGGAGGCAGAGCCAGGAGGATCTCTGTGAGTTCAAGGCCAGCCTGGTCTATAGAGTGAGATCCAGGTTAGACTCCAAAGCTACACAGAGAAACCCTATCTCAAAAAACAAAAAAACAAAAAAGAGAATTATTTTTTCTATTTTTTGATATTATAATACAATTAAATCATTCATGTCTTCCCTTTCCACCCTCAAACTCTCCCACACAACCCTCCTTTCTCTCTTTCAACTTCATAGCTTCAATTTTTCATAATTTTTGTTATATAAATATATGTATATATGTATATATATTCCTTAATATATAAATGGAACTTTCTGAATTTATATAATGTTATTTATATAGGGCTGACCATTTGGTACATGAGCTGAACAAGGACAAATACAATATATATGCTAAAGTGGGAAAACTCTGCATGGAAAACTATAGGCAACTAAGGAATGCTGAGAGTCAGAGAAGCTAGTCTGTCCCGGGAAGAATACACCAATTAGTTATCTAAAACCAGATAATAACCTCCTTTTGTATTCAGATAGCAGCTCAAAAACACACCTTTAATAAGGTTTTTCCTGCCATGAAATCCTTTTAAAATAGTATTCACGTTATTGCACTCCAAATCCCATCTCATTGTTATATTTTGTTTTATTTATGACATATTGAATTATTTATGTAGTATTGACTTTGTGTCTTTGTGTTTTCTACTAGAAAGCAAATATGGCTGTCTTATTCACTAAGGCACATCACAATACTTGACCCATGATGGGAGAAAATAAATGTTTAATGAAATAGTGATTTCATTGGATGTCATTTAATAGTCAGTAGAGCCTAGTTCTCACATTGATGTCTAGTCCATAATTCTTGTTTGTCTGATCTAGAATACCGCCCACCCCCACCCCCCAAAATAAAAAATCAAGTCCTGGTACCAAACTTACCCTTTCAGGAGACTAGACAGGGCCAATTCTGTCAAGGTAGTTAATTTTTTAAATTTTATTGTTTGGATGTTTCGCTTGCATGTATGTCTGTGCACCACATGCATGCCTGGTTCCATGGAGGCAACTAAAGGGTGTCACATTCCCCTGTAACTGGAGTTACACAGAGTTGTGTGCCACCATGTCAGTGATAGGAATCAAACCCTGATCCTCTGGGAGAGCAGCCAGTGCTCTTATCCTCTGAACTGTGTCTCCAGCCGCACACATAGCAACTTTTAATTGTGACATAGAACTCATGAATCTCTCATAGAATGGCTGCTGAGTGTGCTCCTTTTAAATATAAACATAAAATGTACATACCTTTTCTGTAAGAAAACTTCTGATTATATTATTTGTCAACTCACATTTTAGAGGTAAGATTATGTTATCATAATCAGTTTATAATAACATACATTCCTTCTTAAATTCTTCCTAAGTTCTAAAAATTGGAGTCTAATAATTACACGAATATGTGTATTTTTATATTATACAAATAGATTACCAGTGTCATGAAAAGTGAAATAGTTCATTCACTTAATTTAGGCTACAAATACAGAGTATATTAGTTTTTGTTTTCCAAGTTAGTTCTGAGACAGTAATTTGAGTTCTATTGATGGTCGAAGAACAATATCTAAAGAACAAATGCACAGCATGATAACTTTCAATGCAAAGAGTATTTTTTTAAATGATGGCCATCTTGAAACTATTCACTTTGGTTGGTTTTCCAGAGATGAGACTCTAATTGGCAAGAACATCTCTAATATATTACACTAGTCCCTTCTGTTCTCATGCCTCTCCCATTTCCAGTACTACCTCAGATTAGAATGAGTATAGGACTGCTATCCTGAGACAAATTTTAAAGTTAGTTAAATAAGACAATATAAAACAGGAAAAACAAGAAGCAAGTTCCTGAAACTGACTGTTGTCCCTAAACATTTCTCTAATGTGAAGTTAGTCACCAATGTGAAAAATCTCATTTCCATCTTCAGCAAGCAATAACAGTTATAAGCCCAAATGTTTCTGAGCTGTATTATCTGTCACCTTGAGAAGACTCCAGTGATATGCAAATTTGCACTGCTTATATAATTAGAAGTATATGTTACCCAAGCTGTGAAAGGGGCCTTTTCAGTTGTGAAATCACTGGCACTAATTAGGAAGCAGTTGGGGAATTACAGCCCCTAAGCATAAGCATTTTTGAGCCATTATATCATCTTGTAGTAAAGAGAATTTGGCTTTCATCTTTGATGTCTCCATCACTGAATGAACACATACCGGTACTCAGATACCTATGGATAGATATCATTTTCATTGAGTTGAGTCTTGTGTGGGAAAATGTTAAATCACAGATATACTGCCCTCTATCAGACGACACTGTCTATAACATCGTTTTCCAAAGCATGATATAAAGAACCCAATTATATATTCTAAGACAAAAGATGTCAGTGATGAAATAAGAACTTGTTTCTTAATGGTATTTATCATTGCCAAATCACTTCTGGGATGAACAAATACAATGTATTTTAATCATATCCATATACACCTCCAAAATCCCCTCTCCGGTTCCTCTGGGGTCATTCCCTCCCCCATATCCTCTTCCAAATTTCCCCTTGCTTCCTTCCTGTCACTGAGTCCAATACATATTGCCCTTATGTGTCATCCACCAATGCATGGACAAACTACTACAGGCCACACCAATGAAGAAAATTGACTCTCTCTACCCAATTTTCTAACAACTACCAATAGGTCCTCAGCTAGTGGCAGGTCCTGGTGAGCCAATGTGGAGTATTGACTGGCTTAAACTTGTCTACATTTTGTATTGCAAACACAGCAGGTGTAAGTACAATAGTTTGGCTGTCTATCTGTCCTGGGTCAGTGTGCCTGAAACCACTATCATTTGATCCCTAAATTAACATGATGAGGCATTCCAACTTTTTTAAATGGAGTGGGTCAAAGTAACTATGGTTAGCACTTAAGTTCTCTTTTCTTGTTGCAGGACTTTCTTTTAGAATGTTACTAGAGTCCTATTTTTTAAAATTCATTTCTGGATTTTTAATAACTAATGGAAAATTTAAAACAAAACCATACACATATGGGTATTAGTAAACAAATTACATAAAATAATTATTTGAAATGACACATTTTACCTAGCTAGATGCAACCATTCCTCATGAATATGTATACAAAGCATCTCTGTTATGTATGATGAAAAGCATTGAGTGTTATGTGTCAATTAAAGCAAAAATAAAAGAAAATCAAGCCTGCAACAATTTATTTAATGAAATTAATTAATTCACCTCCTCTTATTTAACCATTGCTATTACATATACACACAAACAAATAAATATAGAAGTACAACCTGTATAGTATTGCCTGAATGTATATTTTCAGGGCTGAACAATTATTATTGAATAAGCAATCAGCTGAGACTGAGCTGGCCAAAGACTGGATAACCAATCATGAGGCTCATCCTTGGGGAAGGCTAATTCTCAGTGCCTCCACAGCTGTCAGTTACTTGTAGCTCTTCATACAGAAGTGGACTGTAACTGTTGTTGAAATTGTTCAAATTTTCTTTATGCAACCAAGTTGTTGTGAGTCAATTTTATAGCTTACAGGTCTTAGACAGAAGGTACAGAGTGTGAGAGAGAAGAAGATGGGGAGAAAGTACAGAAAGGAGAGAGAGGGGGGAGGAAAGGAATGAGCAATAAATAATTCTCAATCTCTGACACACAATTACCATGTTGTGTGTTATATATTTCTCTAACTGCTATCAATATATGCTTCTTATTTACAAACACTTAGCAAATGGGTTACTATAGATAGTATTTCATACTTCATAAACTTTGATTAACATTTATAAAGAATTTCCTGATTCCTAAGAAAGTCTTACATTCTAATTATGAATATGTATGAAATGTACATGTTTGCTAATTTTGTCTGAAAGTTGAATATCTCAATTACATTTCATTTTGTTTTATTTTTTCTTTTTACAGCTTTTAAAAAGCTATTGTTATATTCTTGAATTAAAGACCAAGGAATATTGAAATTCTAATTTTGTGTATACTCACTAAAATTCTAGAATTTCAAAGAGGTTTAAAATAAATTATGTACTTTTCAAATATCATAATTAAAAGGCACTGTGAACCTCTGGTCCCTGTCTCTGAAATCCCTGCCAAGACGTATTAAAATTTCAGTGTGGGTGGCGTGAGTTGGCTTAGAATGTACTACCTGAGAATAGACACAAGAGTTTAAAAAGGAGACAAAATACAAAAGACATCAAGAAACCATTCACTGTTTTGGCATCATGATAGTTTGATAGTTAGAGGTAATTGTCAGCTTGATAGAAATTGAGTCATCTCTGGGCATGCCTGTTAGGAATTCTCTCCATGGGTACTGACCTGAGAAAAGGATTGTGAATAGAACTATTCTGTGGAGTGTGGATCATGGACTGTATAAATGGAGGAAGCAAGCAGTAGATCATTGCTCTCTGCTCTTGACACAATGGAACTAGTTGCTTCAGTTCCCTGCTGCCTTGACTCCTCTCCCATGAGTGGCTGTACTTTCAACTTTGAGAAAAGCAAAGCCTTTCTCTCTGAAGTTGCTTTTGTGAAGGTATTGTCATCACAAAATGAAAAGAAAGTACGACAGGTAGTCTTACTTTTACTAAGTGTTTTCAAATTTTTGGAACCCATAGGAAGTAATTTTGTAGCTGGCAGACAATTTTAGTTCTAACCCTAGAATATTTACAGTAGTGTCATTCTGTTTGATTGTAGTGAAACCTCAAAGACCCATGCTTGAGATTTGTGTTGGATATTAAACTGAGTATAAAGAGAAACCACCTTTCGTTTACTCTCTGACGTTGATTTCTTCTGTTTTGTTTGGATGAGTACCTTTTCATTCCGCTGCTCCTTCCTCATTTCACCATCTTTCTCTTACCTTGTCAAAGCTGAGTAATCCTGCTGTAACAATTCCTCTTTCTTATAACATCATCAGTGCCCACCACAATATTTGAGAAATTGTCTTTTATTGAAAAGCCTTGTTGCACAGAATACCAGAGTACCAAAATACCACCTAATTTGATTTGGCAGACTGTCAGGAGCAGTAGTTCGTAGTAATTAATAAGAATTTAGTTTTAAGTGGGCACAAGTATGTAATCCTTGACTCAGGTCTTGGGAAACTGAGACAAAAACATTATTTTATCCCAGGATTTGGGGACTTGCTTGGATATTATAGGAATATCCCTGTCTAATACACACACACACACACACACACACACACACACACACACACACACACACACACATTCACACACACACAGAGAGAGAGAGAGAGAGAGAGAGAGAGAGAGAGAGAGAGAGAGAAAGAGACAGACAGACACACACACACACATACATACACATGTATGTGCATATACATGTCTGCCAACAAGCATCATGATCAGGTCTGTCACAGCAATACCCCACTCCTGGTAACAACTTCTGTCTTAGTCAGTGTTCTATTGTTGTGAAGAGACACCATAACTATGGAAACTCTTATAAAAGAAAGCATTTAATTGGAACTTGCTTACAGTATCAGAGCTTAGGTCCATTCTCATCATGGTGGAAAGCATGGTGGCAAACAGACATGGTACTAGAGAAGTAATTGAAAGTTCTACATCTAAATCTGCAGGCAGCAGAAAGAGAGAGCTACTGAGTCCAGCTTGGTATCTTGAAAACCTCAAAGCCCACCTTCAGTGACACACTTCCTTCAACAAGGGCACAACATCTAATGTTTTCAGATAGTCCTACTCTCTGGTGACCAAGCATTCAACACTATGAGCCTACAGGGGTCATTCTCATTCAAACTATCATAAATGATAAATAAGAGGGTCCTGCAGTATCCCAGGAAGGAGGGAGAAGTGTAACACAAATCTTAAAAAGTCTTATTAATAAAAAACCCAGAGCCAGATATTTGGGTGAAAGCTGAAAGATCAGAGGAAAAAAAGCCAGCCAAAAGTTCTCACTGCTAGGAAATCCTCAGCCCAAGAGAATTACTTCCTGTGTACTCACACCTTATATACCCTCCTGTGCCCTGCTATTTTATTTCCTCTCTCTTCCCAGCCACATCATTTTCTCTTCCTGTCTATCTCTTTCACTTCCTATCTGTGTGTACAGATCTCCAGACCTCTATGGTTAATTAGTGGTGGGATTAAAGGCATATGCCACCATGCCTGGCTCTGTTCCCAGTGTGGCCTTGAACTCACAGAGATCCAGATGAATCTCTGCCTCCTGAATGCTAGGATTAAAGGTGTGTGCTACCACTGCCTGACCTCTGTGTTTAATATAGTGGCTGGCTTTGTCCTCTGATTCCCAGGCAAGCTTTATTTGTTAGAGCACAAATAAAATGTCACCACAGAGAAGTTACTGTGAATTCAGATATGGTCCAGGAGAAGTTAAGGAAGAGAAGGGATGTTTACTTTCTAGCTTTCTATTTAACCATGTACCCAAAACCAAAATAACCTCTGCCTGGAGACCAGTTCTAAGTTGCCCTAGCTCCAATTCATTGAACATGCATGAGCTCCTGGAAGACTAATATCCAGAAAACTAATGGGTAAAACCTTTTTGTGCATTTTGTTTATAATCAGAAAACAGTCAAATAAGTATGTATGATTACCACATTGTAGTGACAACTTGTACTACCCAGCCATGATAAAGAATAGTACTCATTCGTTCATTTATCCAATTGGCATTTGTTGGGTGCTTTATAGATACCAATCATGGGACATGAATCTGTACTCAGAGATTTGATGCTATTTGGATGTATCTAAATTTTTTAACTCTTTTGTTTATGTATTATATATCATATATTATGAGTTTCTGAGGTGGCTCCTGGTTTTCCTATCAGTTTCTTTTTTAAAATAATATATATAAATTTGATCAGTGAGGATTTTAACTCCATTTTTAACTAAAATAATCTGCCATATGCTAGGCACAACATTCTCTTTCTCTCCTTCCTGAAAAAACAAGTTATAGAAAGAAATTAAAGTAAAAAGGTAAAAAAAAACTTAATGCTTATCAATAAGCTGAATAGTTTTGAGGGAATTTGATTCTTTTAGGCTAGTCTCAAGCCTAGCTTGCTCACTCACCAACTGAATCATCTTGAAAAATAACACTAAATCATTCTCAAAATAAGAATAATGACATGTGAATAGATTATTTTTAATATAAAATCATATGATAGAACTTATAAATTCTAAGACTATATAGTTAATTTCAGTCCCTTCCATGTCTTAAGAATCTTCAAAGGCATGGACTCTGGAGCAGCTGTTAAGATGAAAAAAGGCCTTCGGCAAGGATTGAAACAAATTTTTTTAATAACATTTTCTAATTCTAAGTAAGTATTATTGGCAGAACAACTAGACATGTGTACATCTCAGGTCTTCCCAGACTATGTTGTTCCCATCTCGCTCTGGTGCTGGCCACTGTTCATGGATTTGTGGTCTCTGTATTTTATTCCTTTTACCCAATGCTGCTCTCGGCTGACCTCATACCACATTACCAAGCAGAGACCTGCATAGCTGGGAGTGGAGGAAGGCAGACATTTCTGGCCTTTGCTTCTCCAAAATAACACAAGCCCAACATTATTGCAGCATCCCCCCACCCACCCAGGAGGAAAGAAGAAACACACACACACACACACACACACACACACACACACACACACACACACACACACACACAAAATGTAAACAGTTCTAATGTAATGCAGTAAAGGGCTCATTGCTCTGCTCCTTAGTAGAAGCAGATGTTTGAAGGTTGCTGTGTGTAGAATCAATTTATCTAATTTCTAACAAAGGCATAGTGGTTAAGATTGCATTATACAATTATAGTAATGGCTGGTATTAGTGCTTGGAATGGTCAGGAGATATTGGATGTTGAAAGTAAATGAGAACAAGACAGAATTCATATAGTATTTTTTTTCCTCTTTACAAGGCAAAGATATAATTTCAGAGTTGTCCTCATTCTTAAAAAGGTATTTTCAAAACTTTACGTGAATAAATAGTTAAACATACTATTATGCTTTTGATGCTTTGGTGAAAGTAAAGAGATTATTTTGACATTTAGAGGAATCTGGCCTGGACTATTAAAGGGAACTCACTTTCAAGTTAATCTTCTGTCAGCAACCAATTGATCTGTAAATGCATTTTAACATTTACTCAAAAGGCATTTACAAATAAGGGAATGTTTTCACCAACTGGATGGAGAAAGCTGATTTAAATTCTCGAAAACTGAAAAGTCAGGGGTGGGATTTCTTGACTGTCTCCTATCTCCATGCTGGGACTGGCCTGGCTCAAGCACAGATCTTGTGTGTGCTATCACACTCTCTTTAAAAATGTTATCTTTCTAACTGAAAATAAAAGTTTTTAATATTTTATTTACTTGAATGCACTGAGAAAAATGATATCCATAAACCCTAGATACAATTGAATTGCATCATTTGTAAATACATCAAATGGCAAAACCAATCAAACTTTATCTTCTGAAAAACAGTACTATATAATGTCCCATTAATGAAAAAAAGTTAAAACTTTAAAACTGATTTCTATAGATTTTCACAATTTTATGTAGAAAGTAAAAATTAGTAAATTAGTGTCAATATATAAGCAAATGGTCATGTAATATTGTATCTATAGAGGTCTCAGTTTTCAGAGGTTCCTGGAAGAAAATACCTGACAGGGATAAAACTTTGTGGAATTTGGGACTTATCTAAGCTGAAAGTTTAGATAAACAAAGTGATTAAATCTAGTGGTTATAATGTCTAATTTTACAAAGAAGAGGTGTTGAATACATAAAAAGCTAAAGAAAGCAGGCCCTTCCAGCCTCATGCTGTATACCTCTTGTCAGTTTTACATCAGGCAGGAAGCATCACACTAACCTCCCTATAAATTTTTAATGAAAATAATTTCTTCATCATTGTGCACACAGTAATCGATGCCTACTTGAGCCATCTTGTTTATTTTTGATCTTATCATAATTCTCTCACTTCCACTGTCTTTCTCCATATTCTGAGGCAGAAAGGTGTGGTCCTTTATCAGAAGACTTGATTGTTCTTTTTGTTGTTGTTTTTCACATCTGTAGTCCTTCATTATTATCTTTTAGTTCTACCATAGATTCTGAAATTCGGTATTAGTATGGGTTGTGTTTAGGAGAAAATGTGATGATTTATTATTAAATACTTTCAGAGCCAACTAGTTCAAGTATTAATTTGAAGGAAAATGTGTTATCTCTGTTTTTAATAATTTAGCCATCGATAACTTTGAAGTACTTGGCCAATATTTGATAGTTTATTCTATGATACTCGTGATCTTTATAACAAACTTTTAATGGAGAAGTCTTTTTGTCCTTAACATCAAGGTCAGACGACTACTAGTTAAAGGTCTATTTAAGCATCTACAGTCCCACAGTGGCGGCCCAAGCTCATGATAGAATCGTTCTTCCAAACTGCTGAGCATTGTTGCTTCATTTTCTCATTCTCTTGGTCCTTAGAAAAGTCTGTCACTGCAGTTGTCATATTTTATTGTAGCCATTGGAAAGTGTTCTTTCTTAGTCCTTTCAGATAGTATGTTCCAAACACAAGGATGAATGATAGTAACTAAGCCCCATTCCTGTGAGTTTTTTCACACCCTGACACATAACTTTCAATGATGTGTTAGTATATGCTTATGAGGAGTCCTGTAACACCACACTCTTTAGTCTTCAAACTGTATAGATTCAATTCATTTCCATAGTATAGTAACCTAATACATGAACTAGCTATTGTGTTCTTGCTGTGTAGCATGTACTTGGCTACAATTTAAACTGCATTGTTTAATCTGACCCTCACTCTGGTCAGATTAAGATGATTGAGAGTGCTCTCTTCCTTTATTACAAAGGTGCAAGGACCTAGCACAGAAACTCGAGTTTCTACTTCTCTTAAATTCACTATAGATATACGTGGCTATTTTACCATTTATAACTAAGTAGATTTGTATAATGTTGCCTCATGATCAATTAACATTTTTTTGTTTGTTTTTCAAGGCAGGGTTTCTCTGTGTAGTTTTGTGCCTTACTTGGTAGCCCAGGCTGGCCTCAAACTCACAGAGATCTGCCTGCCTCTGCCTCCCGAGTGTTGGGATTAAAGGCATGCACCACCACATTTTTTAAACCAATAAATTAATAGTGAAAGCTGCTAAAGAAAAAAGACAGACAAATACGGGTTAATACTCAGACAGTTTTGGATCCTAAATATCTATGGACTTAAAAAAAAACTAATTACTAATCCTAAGTATCACATTCTTCCAGTATAACAATGTACAATTTCAAACATAGCAATGTGTACACATGTGGAAAATTATATTCATACACACACACACACACACACACACATATGTGTATATATGAGTTGTGATGTACAAGATCTAGTTACACTGCATGTGCTTCCTAAGTTTTCATTTAGTATTATAGTGTCTTTCTTTTTTTAAGCCGGAAGTTTGTTGTACAATAAAATATTATCTTGTATTATATAAGATAATTAAAAATGTTAAAATTTAAAAGGATCTTAAGATTACTCTGAGGAAGTCAGTTCATGAAAATACAAACAAAATTCCCTGGTACAAAAAGAAGGGACAGAATAGAAACAATGCAGATTGTGAACACGATCAAATCACATGCATGCATACATGTATGGAAATATCAACATGAAACTCCTTTCTGTGTACACTTAATATGCACTCATTTTCTAGGAGGGAATATCTTTCAAAGAATAGAACTATATTTTGTATACATTTAAGAAAGATGAAAACATCTTCTGGGTGATTTTTTTTTTTTTTGGCCCAGTCTCTTGTGGATTGTGATACTTTTAACTTATCTCTGACATTATCAGTTCCTATATTCAACTTTAAATGGTGAGGAAATCGCATTATCTTCAACCTTTCAATTGTTAGAAGAATAAGTAAGAAAACAATCAAGAAAATAACAGCTCTGTACATACAATAGTACTGTGTTGCATAACAAATATGTGGCTAAAATCTGTAAAGCTCACTAAATATTTCAGAGAAAAGCACTCTAAAAATAACTAGGTAATGCCAAGTGACAGCTTTGGCTTAGAGCCCATTAATAGGAATGAACTCAGAATCATGCTCTCTGCCTATAATGTCTGCATTCTTAACTTTGGTAAAGCCATATACAGCACAAGTGATTTTTAAGGCAATTGGTGTTTGCAAGAAATGAAATGGCAACTCAGCTAGCATATAATCATGGCATTGTGTTTTATGAATTTGCAAGAGATTTCTAGGACTACAGTTTTATCTTTGAGAGAGAATATAGAAAAACTGCCTGAGAATGGTAAAAATTAGATTTCATATGAGTAGGCAGCGTTTTATTAGTTAAAAACAAAACCCTGAGCAATTGTACTAAAATTTTCTATTTTCAAAAATATTATTTGGTGATTTATGGTAATATGGGTGATTATTTAACTTTATAATATTGCTTGTTTACATATAAGATATTAAAATTGGTCATCACATAAGGTTTCATAGTATAATCATACATGAGATTATGATTAAGAGAGTGAATGAAATTAAGTGTGACTTGAATTTTGGAAAATACAAAGATGAATGAACGGTAAGCAGATGCAGGGTTTCCTCACAAAATTAGGCAGGATGCACCCTGCAAAAACGTCAGAGATGCTATTTGTGTAAATGGTTCTGGGACTTGTGTCTCTAGTATTGGTGCATACAGCAGCCCAGGAAGTGGAGAAATCAGAGGACCATGTAGAACCATCACGCCGTTTAGAAATAGAATTGAACTAAACAGGCAAACCCAGTTCATGAATGTTCTAACTTTTCAATCCATCCTAAAGGAGTAGGATTTATGGAGAAACCAGGTAATAAAAGGGATACAGATCATTCTCGCCTGAGGGAAGAGCCAGTGTAAAGTCACAGAAAGGGGAATCTATGTTGCACATACATTCTCTTCTCCAGAATTTCACCCCGTGTAGCTAGAGTTTTCCTGCCTTGCCCACAGTCAGGACAAATCTTTGTCACCCGCCAGTCCCACAGCCGCTCAGACCCAACCAAGTAAACACAGAGACTTATATTGTACAAACTGTATGGCCATGGCAGGCTTCTTGCTAACTGTTCTTATAGCTTAAATTAATGCATTTCCATAAATCTATATCTTGCCACATGGCTCATGGCTTACCGGCATCTTCACATGCTGCTTGTCCTGGTGGCAGCTGGCAGTGACTTCCTTCTGCATTCCTGTCCTTTCTTTTCTCCTCTCTGTTAGTCCTGCCTATACTTTCTGTCTAGCCACTGGCCAATCAGTGTTTTATTTATTGATCAATCAGAGCAACACATTTGCCATACAGAACATCTTACAGCACTTCCCCCCCTTTTTTTTCCAAAAAGGAAGGTTTTAACCTTAACAAAGTAAAATTACATATAATTTGGGAATTTGGGCATAGCTTCTCTTACTACTTCTGCTGGAGGGGTGTGCTGTATCTTATGGGGACACAAAGAAAATTTTAGGATTATGGAATAGTCCATGAGGCTGTATTGTCTGAGCCAGTTTCCTTCAAACCATTTTGGGTGTTGGGTCATCTGGGCCATGGTGTCGTCGGAGACCTTTCACGGGGTCTTGGCTTGTCAAACCTGATGTAATTTAATTTGGAACAAATCCATAGCCTCTGGCTTTCTGTGGGAACAAAAGCAGAGTCTCCTTTCCAAAACAACACATCCTTACATCCAAATTTTGAAGTCAAGGTATCTTTAAAATATACATATTGGTTTAACTCAACATCTTTTACGATCAAATGTTTTTCTGCAGTTAAAAATTCCAAAGACAACACAATCCAGATTCTCTGTGTAATATTCTTTATGTGGCTTATTTTTTAATATTAATTTTATTGTCTCCTTAAAGAGTTCATTTTTTAAAACTATGTATTTGTTTATATAACTGTATATATCACCTTTTTTGTCTCTTTCAAGCCTACTTATATTTTACACACATTGTAAACTATTACATCGGAATCTGTCTTATTGTGAATCTATTGCTTTAAACTGCAGCATTTGTAAGACTGAAAGGGCACTATGGCTGCTGGCTCCGCCCACCTCAGCTTCCCAACATGGCGGTGGTATGTTTATTGCCAGTTCTGGGAGCTATCGTGGGTCTATGCTTTTATCCAAGCAGAGTGTAGCCCAGAAACCTCTTTTTTTTTTTTTTTTTTTTTTTTTTTTTGTTTTGTACTAGCAAAGGCTAAATCTACTATGCAGCTTAATGTGCCACTTGCAGAGGCCTCATTCCCACCATACTGCAGGTCAAGCTCACACTCCAGGAACCCACAAGTAACTCAAACTGGCAAGCTGCTGCTCATTTGAGAGAGACAATTAGGAAGCTGTTTTTAGCTCTGTTTTAGAATCCTTTCTCAGGTTTTAGGTAGAAACTCTTGCCAACTCATCGGGCATCATTTGTAGATGTAACCAACCATCTTATTAAATAAGAAACACAGAACCAATGCAAAGAAGAAAGCCAAGAGGTCAGAGCTAAGAGCTAAAAGCTTACCCTTCCTCCTGTGGTGGTCCTACCTCTCCGAACCAGAGCTACTTCCTGTGTAAAGTTTTATATATTTTCTGTTCTGCCTTCTCATTGGTTGTAAACCCAACCACATGACCGCCTCATCATGGCCTCTCTGTATAGACCTCCAGGTTTTCTATGGTTGGTACTGAGATTAAAGGCATGTGTATCCAATACTGGCTGTATCCCTGAACACACAGACTTACCTAGCTTTGCCTACCAAGCGCTGGGATTACAAGCGTACGCCACCACTGCCCTGCTTTCCTATTGCTTGCTAATAGCTCTGACCCCCAGGCAACTTTATTTATTAACATACAAATAACATTTTAATACAAATAAAATATCACCATACCCCTGTCCACTACAGATTCCTGACAAGACTCAAGGTCCTCAAAATCTGTGGAGATAAAATTAATTCTAACCTTCCCCCACCCCCATCTGCTTGGTAGTCTATTTTTTCTTTCTTTATCCATCCGTCTTTGGAGTTCCCCCAATGCATGCTGGAGCAGTGAAGTCTTAATCTGCATGAGTCACCTCTCTGGGGCATGTGGTTTCTAAAAGTGGACCACTGGAGGAAGGATGGAGCTAGCATTTGTAGAGCCCTTTGCCTTAACAGCTTTTCTGAAAACAATACCTCTGTGTTTGAGAGGTTTGAATTGCTTCCATTTAAATCAGCAATCCATTAAATACACACTCCTCCACATGACCTTCAGGACCTTGATGATCTGCTTTTAAGCTTTATTCTGACTCCTTGCTATTTTCCCTGTGCCTCAGCTGCTTGTACCTGAACCATCTTCTAGCTCCCCTAGAGGCCCATATGGTGAGGAATGGTTGGCAGCCTTGCATCAGATGCTGATGGGACTCTGTTACACCATTCACCAAATGTTGTCATTTGGACAAGTTATTTCCTCAGGGATTGTTGAGTCCTCCTTTGTAAATGGGAGAAAAGCATTTAGTTTTCAGAGTTTCTGTGAGATTTAAATGAAGGAGATATAAATAGATTAAGAGGCTTTCTAACATTCATCTCTCAACATCATTAGTTCCCCCTTTGTCCTTAAATATAGACCTTTGATTTTGACATTGTTTGAAAAGTGTGTGTGTGTGTGTGTGTGTGTGTGTGTGTGTGTGTATGCACAAATGCATGCTGTCTTTCCACTAACAACATTATTTTAATTAGTTTTGTTTTATATAATTATTTTGGCCCTACCACACTAGACAATAAGACTGCCTTCCTCCAGGAAAGGCACAAAGCTACGCAGAGAAACCCTGTCTCCAAAAACCAAAAAAAAAAAAAAAAAAAGACTGCCTTCCTCTCTGCATTTCCCCTTTATGGTGTCAATTATCTTCCTCAAATCTACTGGCTTATTGCCTATGGATGGGCCTTTGCTGTTCACACTCTGCAAAGTGCAGATATTATCAGGATTCAATTTTTAGCAAAAACTTCAGAAATATATACAATTCTACAAGCCACATAGAGACTAAATATGTTTCTCTGTCTGGTGTGTAACAGTATTGTCCTAAGAGCTACATAACTGTGTTTGGTGATTTTGTAATGCAGAAATTGTTTTTCCATTTTACTTCTGACCTGGAACATTAACAAAAGCATGTGAGAAAACTTCAGTGTGATAAGTCATCAGGAGAAATGGTTTCTGGTCATTACTGGTAATGGACCCACAGTAAATTGCTAGAACATTATCATAATCAAGTCTTGATTCTAGAAAATACTTAGCTGGCTGTTACCACAAGCACAACACAAGTCTTCTGTGTATAGGATATAGAAAAACACATAGTATACAAAAAACTCCTAAATTGCAATTTGTAAACTGAAAATAACTATAAAGCATTTTTGAAAATAACTTTAAAAAACTGACTTGTACAAAATTTTAGGTTTTTATTTTTATATCACTGATCCATCTTTAACCTTAGGTGTGTATGGTAGGTGTCATTGTATATGATATCCTTTACTGTGTAATGTATCTTTAGTACTTCTAATTTGTTTCATTAAAATGTTTGCTTTCTGTGGATGATATATTGTGCACCCTGATAAAGCTGTCCTGGGGATTACAGAACAGAAAAGCCACTAGATTAGACATAGAGGCCAGACAGTGGAGGCACATATGCCTTTAATCCTATCACTTGGGAGGCAGAGATCCGTCTGGATCTCTGTGAGTTCAAGGCCACACTGGGAACAGAGCCAGGCATGGTGGCATGCACCTTTAATCCCAGTACTTGAGATCTCATGCCTTTGCTTGGGAAAGACACACACCTTTTATCCTAGGAAGTGATGGCAAGAAGCAGAAAGGTATATAAGGCATGTGGACTAGGAACTAGAGGCTTTTTAACAGTAGTTCTGCAGAGACACTTTTGGGTGAGGACTCAGAGGCTTCCAGTCTGAGGAAACAAGATAGGCTGAGGAGTTGGTGAGGTAAGATTGGCTGTAGCTTGTTCTATTTTTCTCATCTTCCAGCTTTCACTCCAATATCTGGCTCCCAGTTGTTTTTATTAGTAAGACCTTTTAAGATTTATGTTACAGCTTTCTACTAAGTCTTATTCTAGATATTGAAGATACAATGGTGAGCAATGTATGTACAGCTAATTTGAATTATGCAATGTGTATACATATATGTATATGTTTATATTAAATGTGTGGATTAAATGAAGCTTTGTTAGTTTAGAGACAGAGGAAATTAACTTTTTTAAATTAATAAAAACTATCATTGAATATTGAATTTTACAAACACACATTCCCTTGATTTTAGATATACATCATGACAAGGCTCAGACTCTACACCCTAGAGAAAAACACAAAGTAGTTCCTATGAACTACTTTCAACCACTTGTCAAGTATGCTATCTTCATTAGTCAGTGTTTTGTTTGAATTAAATTTATTTTGAACCGATGAATAAATCATAAAATTGAAAATGGTGATAGGTAACATGCTATTCAAGTACATGTATGTACTCACTGTATAATGTTTAAATCAGGTTAAACATGTCTCTATCCTCAGTTATTGTTTCTTTATGGAACATCCTTTCAATATGATTTCTTCCAACTTTTTGAAATATAAAGTTCACTGATTTTAGTTGTAGTCACGCTAGTCTGCAATAACCCACCAGAACTTGTTTTGTTCCTAACTGTGACTTAGAACCCATGAATCATCCTCTCCCCATTTTGTCTTTTTCCCAACTCTCCAGTCTCTGGTACTCTGAAATCCACTCCACATTTCACAAGATCAACCTTTGTAAGTTCCAGCATATGAGTGAGTTCATGTGGTTGGCTTGTTTACCTTCCCATAATGATTTCGTGCATATCTATGTTGTGGTAAATGCCTAAATTTTGTAATTGTTATGACTGAGCAGTATTTAGGCATACACAACTTTAAACATTTATGTATCATTAGTCAGTTGTATTGTTTCCTTTCCTTGGTGACTATTAATAGTGGTGTAATGAACACTGGAAAGCAGGTATCTTTTTAATACACAGGTTTTAGTTTCTTTTGGATTTGTGCCCATTGATAAGATTGAAGGACGTTGTGGTAGTTCACTATCACATTTTTGGAGGAACTTCCATACTCATTTCCTTGTTGGTCTTAACATATATGCTCATCAGTAGTATATAAACATTCCTACTTCTCTAGATCCTTCCTACCAGTTGCTATCTTTAGTTAATCCTATAACATAAACTTACTGGCCTGATAGGATGCCTCATTTTGGTATGGATTTTCATTTCTCCAAATATTACTGATGTTGAGTATTTTTCCTCATACCTGATGGTTATAGGAATGTCTATTCAAGTTTTTCCACAATTACTAACTGGGTTATTTATTACTGGAAAGCTTTTGGAGCTACTTGCTACTTATGTATTTTAGCTATCAGTTCTATAATGTGCATGGTCTCCATTTTTTCCTTTCTATACATCATATAGAAAATGGCTTCAATTTGTTAATGAGTACATGGTTTATCCTAACTTCTCTATTCTGTTTGATTGTGTATGTGTCTGTTTTTATATGAACATCATAATGTTTGGTTTAGAAGAGCTTTGTAGTATATTTTTACTTTTTTGAGAGTCAGGGAAAGGGTAAAATGTGGAGAGGATGATTAAGGGGTTCTCCGTCACTGTTTGGAATAAAAGATACCTGTTTTTGGTTTTGGTTTGGTTTGGTTTTGGTTTTACTGTTGTTTTGTTTGGTTCTAAGGAATGCTTGAACTTGTTTTGTTTGTGTTTCTGGTTCCATTTAAATTTCCAGATTATTCTTCTATTCCAAATTCCACTGATATATTGACAGAAATTATAGTGAATTTTTAATATAACTGAAAAAAATAAAAAAAAACAAGTTAGCCACACTTACATACCCTTGACAAGATTACCCAGAAACTGGGAAATCAGAACATATTAGTCATTGAGTTTGAACTTTCCTGTATGCCTGCTGTGGTCAGGTACTATATGGTCAGGTACTGTGTAGTCAGGTGTGGTGCAGATGCTCAGTCATGTACTCAGTGAGTATGCTCAAACAGATATCAGACAGCTTCTGACTCTACTTTGTAAAGGGTTTTCCTTCATTTCTTTTCTTCCATTATGCTTTTTCTGCTTCCTGAGAGAATCCCCTTCTCACATCTTTGCATTCTTACATGACATGATAGGTGTGCTTTACAATCTCAAAAGACATACCTGGAACATTCAGTGCAATTGAACTCAGGGCTTTCTGTATGCTAGGGAAACACCCACAAATGGAGCTACATCCACAGCACAAGGAGTTTTTAAAATACATTCTTGATACATTAGGAGCTAGTAACTCAATTTTTCAATGACCTAGATTTTAGACTTTCTCAATATTAGTGTTTCACCTGAATTGAGTACATTAGTGGTCATTTGCTTCTTACCAGTTCCCCATATAGGTTGGGATAGGCAAAATTTCCTGAATTTTTATAATGGCATGTCCCTCTATACAATCTTTCTGTCCATTGTGCCAATTCTTTTTTGCTAGATTTGCTGTTTCTCCAGCTCATTGCCCACAGCTTTGGCATAATATTGAAAGGTAAGGTTTCCAATACTATAACTTTTCAAATCATCAACAATCATTTCCTTGGAAAAGATCTGTTTTCTATCTGCATTGAATTTGATTTACCTGAAGTTTACCAAATCTTTCTTTAAGAAATTATTTTTGAAATTAAATGTAATTAATTATACTATTTCTTGCTTCCCTTTCCTCTTTCCAACACCTCATATGTACCCTCCCCTTGTTCTCTCTCAAATCCATGCCTTTTTCCTTGTAATTGTTCTCTCTCTCTCTCTCTCTCTCTCTCTCTCTCTCTCTCTCTCTCTCTCTCACACACACACACACACACACACACACACACTTCCTCAGTCTGTATGATGTTAGAAGTACGTGATATCAGGGTTGGCCACTTAGTATTGGATACCCAGTTGACCTTCCCCGAGGAAGACTATTTCTGCAGCTCTCAGTATTTCTTGTTGCCTGTAGTTCTTGTCTAAGATTGAGACCTTTCTTTCCATTTTAGCATGTCTATCGGTGTAACCATTTTTTAGGGCTTGTTTATATCATTACCTATTGTTTAGATTTTTTTATTCTTCTCTCATATAATACATTCTGGCCATAGTTTCACCTTCTCTACTCCTCCCACTTGTCCCCTTCTCCTTCCCCTTTCCCAGATCCACGCCTCTATTTCCCTTCAGAAAAGAGCAGACATCCCAGGGATACCAACCAAACACTGCACAACAAGTTATAATAAGAGTAGGCATAAAAGTTCATAGCAAGACTAGATGAGGGAACTTTGTAGGAGGAAAAGTGTCCCAAGAGCAGGCAAAAGAGTCAGAGATGTCCCTGTCCCACACGCTTACTGTTAGGAATCCCAACAGTGAAGAACACCAAGCTACACAACCACAACATACACGCAGAAGACCCAGCAAAGACATATGCAGGATCCATGATTGCCACTTCAGTCTCTGTGAGCTCCTATGAGCCCAGCTTGATTGATTTTCTGTGCCTTATTCTCCTGGTGTCCTCAACGCCTCTGGCTCCTAAGATCTTTCTCCCTTCCCCTTCGGAAAGGTTCTCTGAGCTCTCCCTAATGTTTGGCTGTGGGTCTCTGTATTTACTCCCATCAAATGCTGGATGCTGGATGAAGCCTCTTTGATGACAATTGGGCTAGGCACTTACCTGAGGACAACAGAGTATCATTAAGAATCATTTCAGAGACTTTTTTTTAAATGCCAGTCGTATTTAGTTCTGTCCTGGGTCTCTGGGCTATCCAGCCTCTGATTTCTGGCCATCCAGGCATTGCTGAGCATGGGCTCCTTCTCCTGGCATGGGCCCCAAGTTAGACCAGTCATTGATTGGTCATTCCTACAATCACTGTGCCATCATTAGCCCAGCACATGTTGCAGACAGAACAATGAATGGTAGGTCAAAAGTTTTATGACTGAGTTGGTGTCCCAGTCTCACCCCTGAAAGCCTTGTCTGGTTACATAAGATGGCTAGTTCATGCTCCATATCCTCCATTACTAGGAGTCCTCTCTAGGGTCACCCTTGTAGATTACAGGGAGTATCCACTGCACTAGATTTCCACATCCTCCCCTAAATGCTCCCCAATTCCAGTCATCTCTTCTGGGACTCTCTCCCTCCACTCTCTTACTCCCCATAGATCTTACCATGTTGATACGATTTTATGGTTGTAGTTTTTCTGATGGTAGTAGAAGACACATTCTCACAAAAAAAAAAAACAAAAAAAACAAAAAAAAACTTCCTGTTCCTCTGGCTCTTATAATCTTTCAGCTCTTTCTTCCTCCATTTTTCCCTAGGCTTAGGTGCAAGAGTTGTATTGTACATGTATCAGGTGGGACTGGGCACCATATCACTACTTTCTCTCTGCACGTTCATGGTTACAGTTTTCTTTAATAGTCTTGATCTGTTTACAGAATAGTTATGTGTTTATTAGATTTGTATTTCTGCATCTAAGTAAAGATGGCTTAAAAATGAATGATAAAGTACATTACAAAGGGTAGGACTGATGAATTAGTCCCCAAATGTTGTTGCTACTCAAGAACATCTGACAACTTGGCATACATTAATAGCAAGAGCAGTGGGAATAACTGCGGCCATTCAACTGAAAAGCTCCATTTAGTAAGAAGTTCAAAAATGGGCCATTTTAGAAACTAATAGTTCACATAATGTAAGCATTATTTCTGCTTACTGAAAATTTATAAAGAGGAAAATACAAAGTTGCTTTTCAGAAAAGGCTTCATGGATAGTGTTGCATGTTAAGGGACAATTTTTTTTTTTAATCCCGAGAGTAGGATTTAGTCTTTTCTAATACCAAGGGACCAATTTCAGTTAGAATATATGGCTATTCTATATTTATGTATAATACATATAATATATGGCATAAATAATATATATATATATATATATATATATTATGCCAGTATACCACATTATACCACATGCACTATGAACTTACATATCAAGATATATGTTGTAAAATGACATATCTCACATTATCATCAGGCTACAGAGTACTTTGAAAATTAATAATGTTCATAGCTGCTGTGGGACTGTAAGATGAGGTGATAGTGTACCTATGATTTCCATTCCAGTGTTAAACAGCTTTTAGCTATCATCCCAAGTATGTTCTCCAGAGATGCTTCAGAGATTTCTCTATTCTGTTTTAACCAGAGATAATAATTATATTGTCTGCATGCTGTGTTTGTTCCTAAAATAAGAATATTTCAAGCTAAGAAAGCTTGTATTTTTGGAGAAAACCCTTCTTTGAACTTAATTTAGGTGCATCTCTTTAGAATATTCTGTGCTTTGAATTTCATTTAGAGGACCAACCTGCCTAGAGAATTTTATTTTGAAATCCAGCCTGTCTTTATGTGCTACAGAGCTAATTTAAATTTGTTAACTAATAAGAAATTAATGCCTTACTTGAGATGGGTGACTAATTTAATCCTAACACACTAATGCCGTAGAAGACATTTATTTATTTGTCATTTTTGATCTCTGGGTTTTATTAATATTTCTATTGAAAACAAGATATAAAAATTGGCTTTAGAGGATGGATGGATCAGTGGCTAAGAGAACATATTGCTCTTGTAGAAGATCCAGGCTCTATTCATGGCAACATTAATAGACTGCTCACAACCACTTGTAACTCCACTTACAGGGGTATCCAAAACCCCTGGCTCCTTTAGGCAATAGTACTCACCTGTACATACCCACACTAAATTTTTTTTAAAAGCCTTTGATAGGAAGACTGTGTTTTAGAGATAATGTAGGCACAATGGCTCTTTCCCAAGTTTATAGATATACACATACCAACTGAGTCTATAGCTTCCTTCTATTTATTGGCACCTTCACAGTGGCAGACTTAAGGAAGTTGAACAAAGGCTAAATGAAGTAGAAATGAAATAACTAGACTATGTGATTTTAAAATAAAGATTTTCAAACTTTTTTTAGTTACAGAGTAATAAAATTTAACCAGAGAATTCTCCAATCTTACAATTGGACTCATGTAGTAGGTGGACGTTTTCAATCATTGAGTAATATCAATTGGGGATATTATTGTTATTTATTTAACATGTAAATCTGTGTTCAATGTTCTCTGACCAATTCATTTGTTTAGGTTCAAGCAAAACTGCTTAAGATTTAAAGGACTGAATCTTTTATCTTTTAACTGACTACATTTACCTCTAACACATATGATCATGAAAATGAAGCTATATAACCATAGCCAAGCCATAACTCAGTTCAGAGGAGATGGGTGTGGTATGTTGTGGTATGTTGTGGTATGGTGAGGTGTGGTGCTGTGTGGTTGTGGTGTGTGTGTGTGTGTGTGTGTGTGTGTGTGTGTGTGTGTGTGTGTTCTAGCTCAAAGCTGATTTATTATAATATCTATCAGGATTCTTTTTAGAAGTTCCTCAATTATCTTACACTTTCCCTGAAACAAATTTTTCAGGTGGCAATCAGGAAAAGAAACATGTTAGAAATATTAGAAAGTGCAATTTTGTTGTGGTGGCTTGAGATGAGAGTATTATCTATACCTAATCAAGCACCCCACACATTCAGAAAGATCTCCTCAAGCCTGAATGAGGACGCTGCATCCAGAGTTTCAGTGTTATAATCTGTCTTGCATTGAGTCCAAAGGCATCTGTTTATTATTGCACTCTTTTACTACAAGTGTTGACAGGGACTCTAACCCATCTGCAATTTAAGAGGAAGAGAGTAACTTCAGTGAAATTGCATGTCTAACTTAGGAATTATGGTTCCAGCTTCTGCTAAAAGCTGAAACAGCTTGTAATATAATGCCTATTGAATCTCTTTCACTTTGTATCTCATTACACTTCATCTTTTTTTCATGTAAAAGAAAAAAAGAGCAATTTCCATCACTCTTTCAAAGAAAATGATGGAAAATGCAAAGTATTGTTTTGAGATAGTTTACATGAGACCCTACCAAGGTTCAGTGAAAACCAGGAAAAAGTCAGGCATATGTTCTCTTTCCCTCACCTTTGAACTGGACATTCAATATCCATGCTAACAGATATTTCCAGAAAAGACTAAATGAGGGAGAACGATCCTCACCTTACTGAGATGCACCTTTCAATGGGTGGTCTATGTATAGAGAGGCCCAGAGAGAAAGGAGTGCCTTTGCCTCTTGCTGGTGGCTGTGCCTATCCCTGTTGATGTTTTTGCCAACGGAAGACACCAGGTTCTTCCCTTCCAGCATGCACTGAAGACAAGCAAGAGTAAATTACTGAAGCAAGACCAACAAATACTGCAGACTCTCCAAGAATTTTCTGGGATCTTAGCCCCAGATTGAGACTGCTGAGGCATCAGCCTTTTAAAATGAGCGGCTACCAGGTTCTCAGCTTCTCCAATGTTCGAATGACCATTGTTATTTTACTGAATCTCTTTTGTATAAGACTACATAGTAAATCCACTTTCATAACACACACACACACACACACACACACACACACACACACACACACATATAAGCTCCAAATAATTTTTTGTTATATAATTTTTTTAAACTTAGTCATTTACATTTCACTGGTTCTAGTAGATGAAAGACAAATAGACAAATACAGAATAGAAGAATGATCAGGAAAGACTATATTTGCTGGGATATTTTCATCTCTTGGATTTGCATACCATTGGAGTCATTCTCAATAAGTCTGGAATAAGAATGTCTTTTTCTGAGATTTTCCCTAAGGCCTCTGCACCCTGGCAGTACAGTACAGGAAAGGAAAGGTTTTGTAGTTACCTTCAGGCCATGGATACCATAACCCCATGCAGAATGAGAGTCAAAGTAATGTAGCTGGGGCTTCCATTGGATTTAATTTATGTTTTGTACTTCTTATTATGAATGTCCTTAAGTTTTCTCACTATTAATTCAGTGTGGTTAAAATTTCCATTGAGGATTTTTGTGGGAGTTAAATGTATCTATCTGCTCTGTGACATTTCATAGGAAAACATGGACAAACACTTGTTTACCACAGATGGAAACTTGACACCAGACCAAAGAAATGATTTTACTGGTCTACCGAGTTTATTTGGTTAATTCCAGAAGGATATGTGTTTCAGGTGGCCAGGGTCTATGCTGTCTGTATACAGATTCTGTGTTTTATTCAAAGAATTGAAATAAACACATAAAGATTGCAAAGTACTAAGGGTTCTTTATTCCAACCAATGCAACAATACAGATTAAGAGGGGAAATATTGTGAAAATTTGCAGCATACCTCATGAGCTAAGGTATTCACAGCTTCCAGTTGTTGACGGGGGTTTCCATCTATAGGACTCAAGAGAAGGAGGCACTTGATTGCCAAGAGTGTGGTATGGGTGGTTTTCTATTTTGATTTATGGGTTTGGATTAGGTTGGCATTTGCTTACTGTGCATGTCCTTCCCATGATGAATATGCTTTTAATTATATGCATGCCCAATTATATATAGGCATAACATGGTAAACAGGAAATTCTCTCTAACTGTTCATATGAGGACACAGTTTTGCCTTATTGTGCATGCATCTAAAACCATTCTAGACTAGACTAGCCCATTATCCAGAGTCCCCAGACTATGTTACTGTATGTATTGGAATAGAAATGGTTGTAGATGAATTTATAAACAGTCTTATTAAATAAGAAACACAGAGCCAAATACAGGGGTCCAAGCTGTAGAGATCAGAGCAATAGCCACCAACTAATCTTAGCTCACCACGTCGCCGCAGCTTCCCAAGAGAACCTCTTCCTGTCTAACCTGCGCCTTTATTGCCTTCCTGTTCCGCCTTCTCATTGGCTTTAAGCCCAGCCACTTTACTTCCTCGTCCCTGCTTGTCCATAAAGACCTCCAGGTCTCTATGGTTGGTACTGGGATTAAAGGCGTGTGTCACCATGCTTGGCTGTGTCCTTGAACACACAGAGACTCTGCCTCCCATGTGATCAGATTAAGGGCATGTGTTACCACTGCCTGACTTCTGTTTATGGCTGACTATGACCTCTGATCTCTAGGCAAACTTTATTTATTAACACACAAATAAAATATCACATTTCAGCACAAATAAAATATCACCACAAATGGTACATTATCAAGGGGCTGCCAAGGATTTAAACTAGTGTTTAAAATAGTAATACCTACAGCTTCCAGCAGGTGGAGGTCATAGGTTGCTAACAGGTGCCAGGCATGTTGTTCAGAGGTATGTATATAGTCCAAACCAAGTGGAGTTCCAGATTGCTATATTATTCCTTATGTCTGCTTACCTCATAGATGGAGAGTTGCTTACAATGGTATTTTGACTTGAAAGTAGCTGGATCACCAGCATTGGGGATGACTAATGAAACCTGCATCTCTGTAGGTCCTTCTACCAACAACTCATACGAAACTGCGCTGGCTGGATAAAGCCCCCTTCCTGTCAATTATTTACTGCTTTCATAACCTTGAGCATGGGCTGTGCAAATCTTGTAAGTTTATTTGCTTCCAAAGCCCTATTAAGCTGTCTCTACTTCCTAAGTACTGTGAATTTCATTTTCTTCCCAAGTCTCATAAGCCCCTCCACTGTCCAGGAGGGAATGTTTCAGTCTGAGGAAATAGATACACAACAGCATCAACTATCATGCAGAAATGGAAGACCTATTTTATAGCCAAAGAGCAATCAATAAAATTGACCACACTAACAGACTTAAACTGAACTAACACAATATTTAAGATCAGAAACAGCTCAAAGATATCTACTTTTACTATTCCTGCCCAATATTTTATAAGAAATCATAGAAAATCCAGTGAGAAAATGAATGAAACTAAAAGAATTCAATCATATAAGTGAGAAATAAAACTAATCATACTTATCAAGAGTAAGTAATGTAGTAAAGTGACAATTAAAAACCTGTTTCTGATGTTAATAACCAAATTTGAGAGTTCACTGGATTGAGCCCTCATCCTCTGAAGAACAGCAAGTGTCCTTTACCATTGAGCAAACATTCCAGGCCCTGTAAATTTTCTATAAATGAAATATAATTGAGATCAAGTTGATGTGTATATTATTTATCAACAAATGTATGGCCTCTGAAAGAAAAATACTGGAAACTATAAAGCTACCAGGAAAAAAATAGCTTTTAGGAAAATATCCTTCACATTGACCTTGACAATGACATTCTTGATATTACATCAAAAATTTAGATAACAGAATCAAAAATAAATAAACATAGCTGAATTTACAACAACAATTTGGTAGCATAATTCACAATCAGAAAAAGCTGAACACAATCCCAATATCATTCAGTTGAAAAGTAGATGAACAAATCATAATTCATCTACACAGTGGAGTGACTACAAAATATAAAAAGTAATAGATTGCAAAAATCAATTCAAATTCAGACAAAGACCTTAATGTAAGATCTAAAACTGTGTAAGGAAAAACACTTCACAATGTAGACATGGACAATGACTGATGAATAGGACTCCAGTAGCTCAGGAAACATACCAAGAATTGGCAAGTCAAATTACATTAAATTAAAAAGCTAGAGTAAAACAAAAGAAACAATTACCAGAATGAAGAGATGTCTACAAAACGGGAGTCTTTGCTAATTTATATGCACTGTAAAGACAGCAATCATGTCTGAAGCACATGACTCTCTTGTTCTAGCGAGGATATTAAAGATTGTTCTTTCTCTCTTTGGTTACTCTTTTGTATTTGTTGAGATTCAGATGTCTGCATTTGTGTTAGTCTCTTTCCGAATTTTCTATTCACCTGACAACAGATCAACAAACTGAAGATCTAAACACACACACACACACACACACACACACACACACACACACAACATGCACACAACACACACAACACAACAAATAGATAAATGAGCAAATGAACTGAAAAGACAGTTTTCTTAAAGGAAGCTCAAGTGAATGTGGTTGTGCATGCTTGTAATCTTAATGCTTGAAAGACTGAGGCAAAGGGATCATTAGGTGGACTACTTAGCAAGACCCTACATTTGACTACTTAGCACAAAAATAACAAAACAAACATTCAAAAATACAGATGACTAATATATGTCTTCAGAGCAATACAAATCAAAATTACAGGAAGATTCCATATTATGCCTGCCAACACAGCAACATCAGGAAACCAAACAACAGTAAATGCTGGCTAGAATATGAAGGAAACCCTAACACAATGCTACACTGTTTTCTCCAATATGTGGAATCTAGTAATTTTTTTTAATGACATGAAAATTGACATGAAAATGGAATTGGTACCATTTGAAAAGAGGAATGGAAGAGAGATAGGAATAAGAGAAGATAATAAATTGGTAAATAATATCAACATATACTATATACTTCATGAAAATGCCAGAATCTATTATTTTATACAGTTAATATACAGAAATAGAAGTATGAAAGCAACGGCTTTTTCCTACTCACAGAAGTACATCCTCAAATATATTTTACTATGGAAAGAATGTAACACTGAAAGATATGGTGTGATTACTATTACATGGCAGTCTCAAAATTGAAAGCTAGAGATAAAAATTATATAATAATGTATTTTATATGTGTGTATACATGTGATATGGTATATGTCTCAGTATGCATGTGTATTCACCTGTACATGTATGTGCCTATTGAGAGGTTGATGTTGCAAGTCTTTACAACTTCCTACAATTTTTTTTTTGTTGTTTTGCTTTATTTTAAGATAGGATCTATCACTGAACTTTTAGTTTAGGCTTTACTGGCTGACCAGCAAGTCTCTAGGATCCACCTTTCTCCAAATCCATCCTCCCCTTGTACTAGAGCTACAATACACACTGGAGCTCCTGGCTTTTATGTGGGTGATGGAATCTGAATTCAGTTCCTCATGGTTACATGTCAAGCACTTTGAGCATTTAGCTGAGACATATTTCTAGCTCAAAAGCCATCACCATCTTAATCAGAATATCTGTGATTACATGCAAAATAACCCTATGATTAAACAAAATAACTTTCCATCATAGGGTGATATAAGGAGGATCCTTAGACCCTCACCTGAATTCTAGCCACTTCTTCCAGGCTTTCCTCACATAATTCTGTCACAACTTTATGTGGTCTCAGAAGGTGATGGATTATGAAGAGTTAACTGAAGAGGGACCTCTATTTGTGTAACTATAAAAAAAGTTGGCATCCACTCTGAAATATAACTTTGCAGTGATGTGACAACTTTGAGGTCATCTGTCCTCCTGTATGTAATTTGCTCGCCATGCTCCTATAATTATGCACTAAATCATTTCATCATTTCATAAAGCTACACTGGATGGGATCATTAATTTGTTCTAACCTTTGTGCCCTACCTAGGGTGAGTAGACATTTACTCACATCTCCCCAGGAAAGTTTACACAACAATGTCAAAATTCACCTGTATACCAAAAAGTGAATTTCATTTTTGTAAATCAAAACTAAATAAAAGAAAATAAAGAACTAAGAAAATTATCCCATGGAATGCACATGGATTTTAATGAGACCAGAAAATACTTAGCAAAAAGATTCAGCTTTAGGTTAAAATAACTCAGAAATGAAAAACTTCATAATCTATCTGACAAGCACAAAGTATAATGTTTAAAATATGATTTGAAAGATGAAGGATCAAGTAATATTAAAACTAAAAAATGACTTTCTATAAAGAAAGATATAAATCCATGGGAGTTTATTTAGGAGTATTATAGAAATTTATTAAGGTAAATTGAGGAAATATACTCATGAATACAGAACAGAGTAGACAGCTGAAGTCATCCTCTGATCTGATGGGTAACAAATCCACCTTGCAAGCAGGAGCAGGGAGAAGGGGCATGCGACCCTTCTCCCTCTTCTTTTAAGCTGTCACTTACAATGGCAGGAAGCACTGCCTCCTTCGGTCCCTAAAGCCCAAGGTCATGGATAGAGCAAATACCACTACATATAAAATATTGCTGATTGAAAGGAACTTTGGAAATACATTAACCATCATTTCTACAACATAATTATTTAACGACAATGAATACTATTTGTCTTTGTTACATATTCTCTCTTAAAAGCTGATTTAATTTTTAAAATAACATGCAGTAGCAGCAACTGAGGTTTTACCATTTTAGACTGGTTGAAAAATAATTGAGACATTTTCTTTTAGCATTAGTAGAATAAGTTTCCCCATGCATGAACACTTGAAATTAGTTTTTTCCACTTTTGAAATATCAAGCTGTATTCCAAAGCAGATGTATAAATTTCCAGCCTTTGGCACAGTGTGGCAAAGCCCACACACAAGAACAAGAGCAGCAGGTGGCAAGAAGTGGGAAGTTGTGTGACTACAAATGTTCAAGAGAGGCTAAAATATAGAACAGGTTGTGCCCCGATACAAGCACTGCTTACACTAGCCACAATGTGTTTGGGTTCATATTCTATGCATCAACAAAATTGCTTCTAGCTGAATTATTGCTTTTACCAATAGTGTGCATATATGAACATGATTGGCTCAGATTTCTACCATTTATGTGACATTATACCTGTGAGACATGGGTCTCTGGAGAAGTCCCCACTTCTACAGCGAAGTGTAGCATGGGTTCTCTTATTGGGTTCAAGTAACTCAAGCAGAACACAAATGCTTTTCTTGAAGTCTTTGGAATGAAACAGCCTGTGCTGCCACATTCCTCCTGGCAATAGCACAGATTCTGCAACTTTGCAGCTTGTCAGAAGCACTACTAGATTTTACTCTTGTGTCCTAATCTGAACCCAAGATGTGTTCTCATTAGTATCCATTTCCATAAAAATACAGAAACCCCTGGGCCAGCATAGACAAAAATAAAAACATATCGAATGAGGTGTGGTAGACACAAATACAGTTTTTATATTGAAGTTTACAAGATATTTGAAGAGTGTATTAGCATGACCTGGGTTAAAAGAGTTACAACTGATTTTCATATCTTAGCCACAGTGCTGCTAGCAAAAATAAAATATTAAATGTGATAAACAGATACTGCGACTGTGAAATTTACACTGAATGATTATTTAAAAATGATCTGTTTTTAGCTAACCTCATACAGGAGTCAGTTTGGCAGCAAAATCTTAAAGGTATCTTGTCCATTCTGGTGAAGATTCACAAATTATCTTGGGTTACAACCTAGGAGCAGATCAAAGGTCATACATTTTAGACAAACATGGTTAGATGATAATCTTTCATCAGAAACTCTGAATGCTGAAGTTCCTTCAATGGTTACTACATAGTAATCTATTAAAAAATATTGCCATTCTTTCTCCCAGCCATTCACCTGTAACTTTCTGCATGAGGCTAGCCTATGCTACATTAATAGCAGAAAATGTCCATGGTTTCAGGGACTATAGGGAGATAATTTGAAGAGTACTTACACTTATGATATACTCAATATCACTTGTGATGCCAGTAATAACCAGACTGTCTCTAATTGGTGTTCCCTTAAATTCCAAACAAGAAAGACTTAGATGGTATATGAAAAACAGCATGTAGTATGCATTCTTTACTCTTATGTCAGCCCTATTATATTAAAAGCTTAACCAGGCAGTTCAGCATGAACATTTACTCCCATTTATTGTCCTCAATCAGAATATTTTCTGTGCTGCTGAAATTCCTATAATTTCCTATGAAGTGGGACAGTGGTTGCTATTGTTTTCTAACTTGAATTTGTAGAGAACTCACTGTACTTGCTGGTTATTTTTTGTGTATGTGTGTCAACTTGACACAAGCTAGAGTCATCAAAGAGGAAGGAGCTTCAGTTGAGGAAATGCTTCCACGAGATCTAGCTATAAGACATTTTCTCAATTAGTTATCAACGGGGGAGGGTCTAGCCCATGGTAGGTGGTGTCATACCTGGGCTGGTGGTCCTGGGTTCTATAAGAAGATGGGCCAAGCAAGCCATAGGAAGCAAGCCAGTAAGCAGCTCCCTTCCATAGCCTCTGCATCAGCTCCTGCCTCCAGGATTCTGTCCTGTTTGAGTTTCTGTCCTGACTTCCTTCAGTAATGAACAGCAATGCTGAAGTATAAGCCCAAATAAGCCCTTTCCTCCCTAACTTGCTTTTTAATCACGGTGTTTCATTGCAACAATAGAAACTCTAAGACATTCACTAATTTTCAGATTTTCACCTCTTATTCACTTAAGTCATGAACTACCACTTTCTTTTAACATAGGAGACTGTCCCTTAAACATTTCTTTTGGGGATCCTCTTTCAACTATTTTATTGTCTTAATTAACATAGAGGCAGCCACTGAAAATGTCTTATGATCTATAGAAGCTTTGAAATAATAAACATATACATTTTACATAAAAAACCTTATTTTTTCATTACACAGAAAATAAATACTAATTTAACTTTACTACATAAAAGTAGCTTTGTTTCTAGGAACTCTAAGTAAAAGGAAGATTCAGAATGGGAGGCAAAAAGAAATTGAACTGGGCTATGAAAACAAAAAATGAAAAGGGGTCTATATTCTGAAAACTTGAAATACTTGGATGTATGACCATAAAATGCACCTAATGCTTGGTAGAATGATAAAAATTCACTTAGGAAAATATACATTATAAGAACTACTAATAAACTGTCAGTTTTGCTTTGAGATAGCTTGCTTTAAATAAATCTTTTACTGTGAGTTTTGGAGTCTTGAATTTGTAAGCTTACCACTTAGTTTCAGTTTTAAATTTATACTTGGTGGCATAGTGTTAATATTCATTACCATTTTAAAGAGCTGGCTACTAACACAACTATTGGTAACTATTGAATCTGTGTTGCTCAGGATGGGGAGGGAAGAAAAAAAGGAGGGAATAAGATAGCATGGGATGGGATGGTCTTTTGTTTCTGATACACTATCGATAATGGGCTTTCTCTAGGGCTCCTCTTGGATATCCTGTTGTTGTCCTGAGTTGTGGAGATCCTGCAGTTTTGGATCTGTAGGTTCATCCCCTTCACATTCTCTGACAGTTTATGGATTCGGTGGATGTTGGGGTGCGTTAACTCATAGTTCTGGTTCTGGGCCTAGGTGGTAGCTGGATTGGTCAACGCTCCAGCTTTCCCTCCACATTGCTATCCAGGCAAGTTCTCCAGCACTGCCTTGGCTAGTAGCTTGCCCAAGATCCGTCAAACTCACACTCACACCACCAAGGCCATTTCTAATGTTTTGCCCAGGTGAGATGCAGGACTCTCTCTTCCTACTGCTGCAGGGGATAGATGGGGGTAAGGAGTCAGCTTTCCTGCTTTCATGCCCTCAGGGTCAGCTCTAGCGTGTTGTCCAGGAACCGCTCTCCTGTGTGCAGCAGCTGTTGACGGGCAGGAATAGCCCTCTCACTCTCATGACCCTGGTGGGCCAGCTCTCTTGCCTATTGCAGGTAGCATGGGGCAGGGTGAGGAAGGCATCTTTGCCTCACCCATGCCACCACATGACAGACAGGGGAGCAGGGTCAACTCTACTGCCCTTACCACCCTCAGAGAAGGTTCACCGGTGTCCCTGACAATAGGTTCAGCTCTAGTGTGCTGTCCTGGTGAGCTGCACACCAATGGTGAGGGGTGAGGTTCCTGGGTGTGGTGGGGGGTTGTTAAGCTCTCCCCTGAGAGGTGGGGCCAGCTCATCTGCCATAGTATCCAGCAAAGAGCTATTATCCCAGGGCAAAAAGGGCAGGGCTAGCTCAGCTCAACCCTCAGATTTCCACACATGTGGTTCCTATCACCCACTGTACATACGCAGGCCATGGACATCATCACAGACACCAGCTGACACAGGACCACAGACCCAGACATGGCCTTCTGCAGTAGCCGGGTCCCAGGAAGTCATCATGACCCCCGTGGCAGCACAGGCCATTCAGATCAGTATGGCGCAGTATGGCCCTCAGAAAGGAACATGTTCCCAGGTGACTGACCAGAACCTGGGAATCCTTCCTAGTTCAAAAATTCTTGTAATTGTAATGCTTGTGTCTTATTTATATTGTGAAATTAGTATTTAAACTAAAGTAGCTTTTAAACTTAAAGCAGAATTCCAGAAGTCTAACTATAGTGCACTTAGGTTTCAGAGTAGTGCAAAGAGAATGGGTCATGTTCATTTGAGGTTTTAGTCTTTATAGTATCATGGATCTGTCCCTATGTTGTCCACTGCTGTATGACTAAATATTCATTCGGATATTATGTGTGGAGACATAGTGCCAGGCACCCAAACTGTATATGTTTATTAACTAGACAAACATGAAGCCTACCCTCATGCAGTATGTTCCATGCTAAAAAAGATAATGCTAAATAATAAACTCATTAAAAATGAAGATAGGGTCTTTAACCCGGGAGCCTGCATGGAACTGACCTAGATACACTGCATACATGTTACAGTTATGTAGCTTGTTCCTCTTGTGGCACTCCTAACAGTGGAAGCAGGGGCTGTCTCATACTCTTTTACTGGCTTTGTGACCCTCCTCCTCATACTGGATCACTTGCCCAGCCTTAAAACTTGGACAGGGGCGTTGTCTTACTGCAACTTGATATGAAATGTTTTGTTGCTATCCAGTTGAGACCTGCCCTTTCATGAACAGAAACAGAAAGGAGTGGATTGGGGGTGGGTGGGAACAGAGGGGAGTTGGGAGGGAGCGATAGAAAAGGGAGGAGGGAGGGGAAACTGCAGCCTGGATGTAAAATAAATAAATAAAGCCCTTCTACATACAAATGGTAAATGGGCTGAGAAAGAAATCAGGGAAAAAACACCCTTGACCATAGCCACAAATAATATAAAATATCTTGGTGCAACTCTAGCCAAGCAAGTGAAAGACCTGTATGACAAGAATTTCAAGTCTTTGAAAAAAGAAATTGGAAAAGATATCAGAAGATAGAAAGGTCTCCCATACTCATGGATCCATAGGATAAACATAGTAAAAATGGCCATCTTAACAAAAGAATCTACAGATTTAATGCAATCCTAATTAAAATCCCAACACAATTCTTTACAGACTTTGAAAGAACAATACTCAACTAAACAACCCTGTACAATAAAAGAACTTCCGGAGGTGTCACCATCCCAGATTTACTAGTAAATTTACTAGTAATAAAATTCACCTAGTATTGGCATAAAAACAGACAGGTAGATCATTGGAATCGAATCAAAGATACATATGTAAATCCACACACCTATGAACATCTGATTTTCAACAAAGAAGCCAAAATTGTACAATGAAAAGAAGAAAGCATCTTCAACAAATGGTGCTGGTATAACTGGATATCTGCATGTAAAAGAAAGCAAATTGATCCATCTTTATCACTCTGCACAAAACTCAAGTCCAAGTAGATCAAAGAACTCAATATAAATCCAAACACACTGAACCCAATAGAGGAGAAAGGGGAATAGCCTTGAATGCATTGACATAGGAAACAACTTCCTAAGTAGAACACCAACAGTGCAGACACTAAGACTGACAATTAATAAATGTAACCTCATGAAACTGAAAAGCTTTTGTAAGGCAAAGGACACCGTCAATAGGACAAAAATGGCAGCCCACAGAATGGGAAAAGATCTTTACCATCTTTACATTTGAGAGAAAGCTAATTTCCAAAATATTATAAAGAACTCAAGAAACTAGACATCAAAATACCAAATAATCCAATTAAAATGATGTATAGAGAATCTCAACAGAAAAATCTAAAATGACTGAGATACAATTAAAGAAATGTGCAACATCCTTAGCCATCAGGGAGGTGCAAATCAATACTAATTTGAGATTCCACATGTCAGAATGGCTAAGACAAAAGACACAAGTGACAGCTCATGCTGGAGAGGATTGGAGTAAAGAAAACTATCCTCCCATTGCTGGTGAGTGTGAAAACTTGTACAGCCTCTATGAAAATCAATATGGAGGTTTCTCAGAAAATTGAGAAGCAATCTACCTCAAGACCCAGATATAACACTCTTGGACATATACCCAAAAGATGCTCAATCATGCCACAAGGACATTTGCTCAACTATGTTCACAGAAGATTTATTCATCCAGTATTCTTACTCTCAGCTATCCCCAGCTTCCATCTGTGTATCTCCCTTAGTTTTCCCCAAAGAACATTTGTTTGTTTACTTATATTTTTTCTTATTTCTATAGACAGCTCTGAAAAAATGCCACAGAGAAATAGTTAAAAGTTTAGTGTTCTGTGCTGGAGGTTCTTATGCAAAATAATGATTCACAGAGTCAAAATTATTTGAAGATTTTTTTTCTATGTTATCTCTTGATCTTAGTATTTAGACCATATTTGGTCCTCATTTGTAGGGAGCATGGAGTATTCTTAATGGTAGCTTAGAGTATTACTTGAGAATAAATGTTTCAGTCATTGTCATTACAAAGTCCTAGAAAGCTAAGAGAGTGGATATAAGTACTTTCAATCAATTCACAATTCTTCCTCACATCCATTTCTTTTCATATTTTATTTGCATAATAGTATCAAATACATAATTATGTAAAATCTCTGCTTGTTAGCTTATTCATGTTGCTTTCTTTTGAAAGAAAGGGCGAAATGGGGGATAAGAAGGAGAGAGAGAGGAAGACAAGAGGAGGAGGGGGAGGGAGGGAGAAGAACAGAGAGAGAGAGAGAGAGAGAGAGAGAGAGAGAGAGAGAGAGAGAGAGAGAGAGAGAGAGAGAGAGAATGCATTTGGGTAGGTAAGGAGGTGGGCAGGACCTGGGAGAAGTTGAAGGAGGATGACCAACTATATTGTATACAGAATTTTTAAATAAATTTTATTTAAATGTTCAATATCCTTATTCATCTGGAAAACGCAAATTTTAAAAAGAAGAGTTCTATAAAGCTATTTTTATTGCCATCAGAACAGGCTCTGTTCATGACGGAAACAACTATTGTAATGTTCCCTCCTAACCCTTACTCACTGGTCATTTTTTTGTACCATTCTGTGTTACATTAATGCCAGTTCTAGGTGACTGTTTATTTCATTTGTGCTTTTAAATAGAATACAAATGTGGGGTCTTTTCAATAACACTAATTTGGATGTGTTGGGTTTGGTTTATTCTTCTGCTTGCAAACCTAAACAGTTAGGTTTACACATTAACAGTCCTAGTAATCGCCATCATAACTGCTTAAGTATTTGTCCAGTTTCTTTTGTTTCAGAACCCTCAAAAATGGTGAAAGCTCAACTTGATGAGAAGCTATTTATTGCCATATCTATATGACTCTTCCCTTGACAAAAAGAAACAAAACAAATTCATTTCTCAAATCTAGATTTTTTTTAATTTTTAAGAGTATATTCTAGGAGCTACCATTATAAAACTTATTTATTGGTCTCTGATACAAGAATTCCATTACTAATAATCACCATTTTGTATTTATAGGAATGAATGTAAGCAAAAGTGAGATAACAACAGAAGCTTCGTTGAAACCATCTAGGAGATCCTTGCCTTGCCTGGCTCACAGCTATGCTCATTCAAAAAGCTTGAGCCAATCTGCCTCACTCTTCCAGTCAACTGAGAGTGAATCTCAGGCTCCAACTTCTGTAACATTTCTTTCTGCTGACAAGCCTGAGCACGGTGAGTGGCAGTTTATATTATCTGCTGTTAAGTTTTTAAAAAATAAGGCATTTTAATAATTGCTTTTTTCCTGCTTTGCTACATTTGGCTAGTATTTACTTAACTCTTTAGGAATGAGTCTGGCGAAAGTAGGAAATCAGTACAGTATATGGGTCCTAGGAAAGGCTAGTTGGCTAGATGTATGTTTATTTCTGTCTTGCTTTACAAGCTGCCTATCCCATGGGAATCTGAACTTTATATTGGGTGTGTTAAGAGGAAGACAAAGCCAGCTCATGAGTCACCAGCTCATATGCCTCCTATTTTATATCCCTGTTGATAGAACATCCCTGGCAATAATTTACAGACTGTATTCAGTAATGTGTCAGCAATAAAGAATTCTATTTCCTTTCAAAAAGCACCACCTGAAGACACTCAAAGGGATTGCACACAAAAGTAAGAAATATGTACATAAACACAAAACCTCAGACAGATTAAATATTGCTAGAAAAACAGATAATTCAAAAGCAATAATGAAAACTATCAAGTAGTTATTTAGTAAATTATCAATTCTCCAACATAAATAAAGGAGAAATAAAATTATACATATCATCTTAAACAACTAGGAAAAATCACCCCCCAAAAAATACCAGCAATTAGTACATACCTTTAAATTATAATGCTACATATAAATGGTTTTAATTCTGAAATAAAGGTATAGATTGACTGACTCATCAGAATACAAAAATAAGATCTAGTACTTCCTGCCATTAGGAATCTCACACCATCGCCATGCACACACACACACACACATACACACACACACAGAGAGAGAGAGAGAGAGAGAGAGAGAGAGAGAGAGAGAGAGAGAGAGAGAGAGAGAGAGAGAGAGATAGGCAGCATGGACAATGCCCACAGACACTCAACACAGACAAAATCTCAGCACAGAAGAGGAAAAGAAAGCCTGAAATCTCACACCTAGCCAATAAACTATTCACAATTGATACCTGCTGAGAAACAGAAAATCAGTTTTCTTCCATGGCTTGACACTGGGTATATCAACCATACTCCAAAGTGGGCTTCATAAGCAGTAGTTGGCCAACACAAATGGGACTTTTGTCTCTGTGTGTGTGTGTGTGTGTGTGTGTGTGTGTGTGTGTGTGTGTGTTTTAAGAAAGGGAAAGAACATAGATATGGCTGGGTAGGGAGGTGGGAGAAGAGCTAGAAGGAGTTAAGGAGGGGAATTAATACCAACATGTATGAAATTCTCAAAAATAAGTAAATAAAAACATTATTTTAAAACATGCTAAAATGATTGAAAGTTGATTTCTTTCTAGTGATTCAAGAATGGATATTTCAACATAAGAAAATCAATAAATGTAATATATCAGGTAAAGAAACTGAAGGACATTAATATCAAAGTATTCTCAATAGAAACAAAAATGACCTCTGATAAATTCAAAAACCTTTTATCATGAAAACTCTTGAAGAAATTAGCAATATAAGGAATATGACTATATGTAATAGAAATTATATTCAGCAAAGCTACCAATAACATTTTATTGAATTGGGCAAAAGTTAAATCATTGCTCTGGGTTCAGAATGAGATAAGTATCCATTTTTGCCTTCTGTTACTCAAATGCATTGAGTAAATGCATTGCTTTTAATCATAGCACTCAACAGGTTTAGGCAGAAGTTCATGATGTTGAGGCCAAACCGGGCTATATAGTGAGGTCCAGGCTAGCCTGTCCTCCATAGACAATCTCTTTCTCAAACATGGAAGCAGGCAAAACAAAGCCACACTACAGTTCCATAGTACTAAAGACAACATGGCACAGGCACAGTATTCAATACATGGACTAAAAAAATCTCTGCATCTATAGTCACCTCACAGTGACAATGTTGCCAACATAGATGTTGTAGATAAAAGAATCGTTAGCAAACACCTGAAAAATAACATGCAGAAGAAACTCTATACCTCTGTATCATCATTCACAAAAAGCAAATCAGAATAGATCAAAGGCCTTGGCATAAACCAGAAACTTAAGAGGGAAAAATAAGAACACTTAAAAATATTCTAAGACTTTTTGAATATGACTCCAATGGCTAAAAAAATAATAAGAATTGACAAATGGGACTGCATCAAATTGAAATGCTTTTGCATAGCAGAAGAAACAAGGAAGGGACAGCTATTCATCTGTTGGTAGATTAATTTCCAGAATAAAGATCTACAAGAAAAAATAAACACATAAAGAACAAACAATCAGAATGATCAAAGGACTGAGAAGACAATTTATAAATGAAGGAGTAAATGGACGACAAGTACATATAAAATATCTGACAAGTGAAGTCATCAGGGAAATTGAGTGTAAAGCTCCATCAAGTTCCAGGCTTGGTAAACTGTGTCTGAAACCCAACACTGTGGATGTGGAGAATGGCAGATTATTAGTCTGAAGCCAGCATGGTCAATATATAATTGTTTCAAAGCCAATCTCAGCTATAGGGTGAGAATCTATCTAAACAAAACAGAAAACCAAACAGACAAATAACAACAGCAAAATCTTCTAAAATGTACTTCCATCTTGTTTCAAAGCCAATCTCAGCTATAGGGTGAGAATCTATCTAAACAAAACAGAAAACCAAACAGACAAATAACAACAGCAAAATCTTCTAAAATGTACTTCCATCTTATCTCATTTGGAATGGCTATCAGTCAAACAAGAGAGGGACAAACAAAGCAACTAAACAAATCATACTAATAAATTTTGGAGAGGATATATGTAAACAAAGAACTCTATACACTATTAATAATGCAAAATAGTTGTAAATTCATTTTGGAAATTAATTTTTATGCTTCTAAACGAAGCAAAGGCCGAATATAGTAAGGATACCTACATGCCCATGTATATTAACGCCTCATTTATAATAGCTTTTACAGAGCCATCTTATGCCCATCAATACATAGACGGGTAAACAAAATGTGACCTTTATTCACAATAGAATATTATCCATCAATACAGAGAATGGAATGCTTGTCACTTCAGGGAAAAGAATAGAATTGGAGATGTTCATATTAAGTGAGATAAGGCCAGACTCAAAGAGACAAATAGAATATGCTTTGAATCTGGGGAAGGAAGGCACAGTCAGGAAAGCAAAGTCAAAGTCAGACTATTAGAGAATAATAAAAGGATCAGTAAGAGGCAGATAGGGAAAAGAGAGGGAAATGGGAAGGCCATAAAAGATTTGAGAAATGTAAGAAAATTTCACAATGAATCCAGTTGTTATGGAATTAATATATTTAAAAGTAAGAAATACCAACTGTTTTCATTCATAGTGATACCAAAACAGTAAAGAATTGATAACTAGAGATGAGGTGGTATTGTGTAGCATGAATTGTTAGAGAGTCTTATTAATAAAAGCAAACTCAGAGCCAGGTATTGGGGTGAATGTTGGAAGATCAGAGAAGTAGAACCAGCCACAGCTTCCTCACCTTGCAAATTCCTCTGCTGATCCCGTTTCCTCAGTCTGGAAGCCTCTGAGTCCTCATCCAAATGGGTCTCAGCTGAACTGATGCTCAAAAGCCTAAAAGCTTAACCAGGCCAAAAGCTTCTAGTTTCTGGTCCTCATGCCTTGTATGCCTGTTTGCTTTCTGCCATCACTTCCTGGGATTAAAGGCTCTTGTTACCACGCCTGGCTGTTTCTTGTGTGGCCTTGAACTCACAGAGATCCAGGTGGATCTCTGCCTCTGGAATGCTAGGATTAAAGGCGTGTGTGCCACCATTTTCTGGCCTCTATATCTAGTGGCTGTTCTGATCTCTGACCCCAGATAAGTTTATTAGAGTGCACAATATTTTGGGGGACACAATATCACCACAGTATTGGGAGCAGAACAGAGTTGAATTTTAAAGGATATACCAAAAGAGATGCCATAGTGAAGAAAAATTGGAGCTGGCATACTCTTGTTCACACATTTACTCATGGAAGACACATAATATACTTTTAGACAACCCCGATCATAAAATGGAGCCATACTCTGTCATTCAATAGATGCTTATATTTTCCCATTCTCCTCTTGATGTTTTTCCAATGAAAATGTATTCCATTAAGAGTCTTTATAAAAATGCAGAATTTTGTTTTACTTTTCTTTTTTTAAGCTATGTTGTTAACACACAGAAAAGTTAATTGTTTGTGTGTGAAGGGACATATGTCACAAACAAAATGTCTCCCAAGCTGGATTGATGATGGTTGATGTTGGAAAACATCTTTCCCTGATAATTTTGAAAGACTCCTCTTTGCTCTCAGGAGAGACATCCTGATGTTGACATATGTGACCACGATGGCACAAAATGCCTTGTGTGGGAACACTCCAAATTCATTTTTATATCCCCCTCCCCCTGTACCATCAACATAGACTTAGTTCCCTTAAAACTGAGACCTTTTGGAACCTGACGCCCAAAACTGTTGTGCGGGTCTATTGGGTAATCTGGACTTTGCAGTGGTATCATTGAGTGTCCTCAAAAGAGCAGGAGTTCCTTTTATAAAAGATTGTGGATTGTCAGATTGATACTTCTTCCCTGTTCACTTCATTTCCTGAAAGTCAGGGTCAGCTTGTGAAAAGTTGTTAAGCTAGCAGTTCTTTCTTCTTCTGGACAACTTGGGAATACTAATATTTTCTTTTCAATAATAGAGCAACACTTTCTATTATAGTCAACTTACAGTCATTTACAATGGTGTTAATTGCTCAAGAGAATGAGCATGTTAAAATGTAACATAGGTGGTGTTTTGTTAAAAGTTAAATTTTGACTGTTGTTCAAATAAAATTTAAATCTGCATACATTAACTTAAAACTCTTTTTTTTTAATTGAGCATCATTTAGACATCAGGTATTATAGGCATTTTATAGTTATGCATTTATTTCCCCAAATTACAAAGTGTCTTTGTTTTACAGTTAATTCTGAGGAGAGTAAAAAAGACTCTACTCTCAAATGTTCCTTTGCTGACTTCAGTGAGTTTTGCTTGGGTGAGTTAATTTCCAAGTTATTTTCCTCTCGCCAAAAATAAACTATGTTCTTCAAATCTAGAATAATTTTGCATAAAAATGTTCATTTTGGGGTCTTTAAAATTTGAGCAGTGAATATAAAAATCTGAGTTTTATAATTATTAATTGACTTATCACACAATTTAAAACTCAAATAATATGAGACTGCAGTGAATAATACTATAACAAAATGTCAGTGAATTTTACTTTTAACTTCTTATGAATTTCTTTCCATTCTATACAAATAAATATATTTACACTGATATCATGAAATGTACCAAATTTTGCCACTGAATGCTTTTTGTGCTAGTAAAGTTGAAAGATCTATCCTGGTTCTCCATTAGTGAATAATATACATGTCCTATAAAGTTCAAAATTAATCTATAACTAACAGATACTGATCATGAGTTTTCTTTATGAAAATACTGTTGATGTGTTTGCATTGCCTTTTTGATTAAGTGTGGTGAGACTGAAGACTTCTAATTTTTAATTTTAATTTAAGAATTTTAAAATTCTCTGATCACACCAGCAACACATGATCAGGTTTAATTTGTCTAGGGGGTGACATGAATATCCACACTTTTTATTATTTCCTGGCTAAACATAAATGTAGCCAAGACAAAAAATGCCTAGCCCAATGTTTTTTATCTTGTTCTAATTCTTTAGAGATTGTCAAGACATTTCAACATTTGCACTACCTTGAACTGTTTGTGACAACATTCTGAGAACTACAAATTAATCATGTTTTCATAATATTTTTAAAGCTGGCATAGAAACAGGGCTACCTTATTAATTTCCTAATTAAACATTATCTGGTTCATTTCACATAAAAAATCAAAAGGAACATTTCATCAGAACACAAGAAAGTTTTTTGCTTCAATACCTCATTTTGTAGCATGATCTTCAGTCACTCATTTTCTGAAAACAAAACAACATGAAAATACTTGGTTTTCTTTATTCAACACATCCACACAGGTAGTAAAGTTTACATTAAATTTTTACTAAATTAGTACCACTTAATACTTTAACAATTACTCCAGAATCAAAATACTCTCATTACAATTCCACAGATCTTATTTTTTTTGAAAATTTGTTATTCCAAATTGAATGTATTTTTTCCTAAACCCAGTAGATTGGAACAAATTGTGTTGGTGGGTCTCAACCCATCTGATATTGATATCCTTCTACTTGTCCAGCTTTACACTTGATATTTTATAATTTGTCAGTCTATAACTCCAGTATTCAGAATGCTGAAATAGATTACAGCTTTCAGGTTAATCTGAGCTGATAGCAAGACTGACATTAAAAAGGAGAGAAAAAAAACTAACCCATTTCAAATTTTGCAAACCGTATTTAAATGGAAAACTGCCATTATAAGGAAATTTGCTAATATTTGTGTGACTATAATCATGCTGAACACCCACATAATCCATGTGGATATAGATCCTAGTTGACAGATACTTTTATCACTTATCTCTTAGAAGGTTCTCTTTACAGTAGGTGGGGATTAACAAGGAAGTCTACAATTGGCCATGATGTGGAGAATAAACGACTGCAGAGTTCTCAGCCCTTATTGAACATATATACTACATCCAGTCTTCCAACAGATCAAAGTTCATGGTAGAGGAGGGGGAAGAAAGAGTATAATAGCTTGAGAAGTGGGTGACTAAAGGAAACAGTGTCTATAGGATACAGCAGGGAAGTTGCAGATATAACTCACAGTATTTATGACAGCATGCACAAAATGTATGCAACCCCAAACCAGACCAAATTCCAGCCTGGAGATGGGAGTTTGGTGTGAAATTCAATGACTAGCCCTGAAGATATTGTCTCTGTGACATTGTCTCATTCTGCTGTGAGAGGAAAAGACAGTCTTCTCTAACAGTGTAGTCCTCAGTAAGTCAACCACTCTCTAATAGAAGACCACACATGTAAAGATGTTTGGGCAGTACAAATTGGTCTTGACAAGGAAAAAAAAGTTAGGTGGATTTGAAAGTAGTCCTGTGTCTGAGATGAGTATGATATTAAAAGTATAAAATAGTCAAATAACAAAAAATAAAGTCTACTGCATCTCTGTAATATGATGTTTTCCTTATCATTGAAAGGAGGTCAAAGGAAGTAAAAAGCATTGAGTATAATTAAATAAACATGAGCATGTCAGCAATGCATGTTCAGCTGCAAATGCCAAGCAGTCTTATTTTCTGCATTTGCCTTCAGAGCACCATTGTATCTGAAGGCATTAAACAGGAATTTCCAAGCACTGTGAACCAAACAAGTGCATCTGTGTAATGACTTTCCCTTTTCACAGTGAACTACTTGGCACTGCTCATGAGAATATTAATGCTGCACTATAACTGACTGCATGTAGACACTGTTTCATTGAGGACTGATATTTCCCCTTCCTTGAAGGAGGAGCTCTGAAGGAAGAACTTATTTTTATTGCATTAGAACTTATGCTTCCTACAGAGCTGATATTTTATCTACTTCTCCAGCTGCTATGATAAACATCCTGATAAAAACAACTTAAGGAAGGAGGATCTATTTTTAGGCTCATAGTTCAAGTGTTTGGTCCATCACGGTAGGGAAACCATGCAGGCTAGAGCTTGAGGTAACTGGTCACTTTGCATCACCTCTTAAGGGCAGAGTGCAAGTGGTGTTTGTGCTCAGCCACTAATTCCATTTATATAGTCCAGCACACAAGCCAAATAATGTAGGGTGGGTCTTCCCACTTCAGTTAACTTAACCAATTTAGTTCCTCACAGATATGGCCAGAGCTTAGCCTAACCTAGATGACCACTCACATGCTTGCCCTGTGGCTGGTGTTTTAGATTATTCCAGATCCTATCAAATGACAAACAGTACTAACAATCACGGTTGCCTTCTTCAAGTCTTTCTTGATTAAAATGTACTTTTCTAATCCAGCCATCGATCAAATCATTCTTGTATCTACTAACTCTGTAATTGTGGCATTTTATTTCATGTCTCTGAGTATTTGTGATTTGATTTGTAAATTAGAATCAATAATTTATAGTTTGTCTGACTCTTGTCTTAAACAAAGAAGCATAGTTTTACCATGGCTACTAGGACACCCAAAAAAATTCATTGATGTGTTTAGTGACTCAGTTTATTTTCACATTTAAATTCTGATGAATCCCCATGTCTTTGCCATACCAATTAATGTTTAGAGATCCTATTACCATCAAATATGACACTTATGATGTAACATAACAACAGTAATACACTGAACTTCTTATCACACAACACTTTTCTTAGTTCATCTCATGTAATTCTCATAAAATCCCTTGAGGGTGAGTTTATTATTATCACCTCTTGAAAAATTTGAAAACTAGTTCTCAATGGATACAATAAATTTTCAGATGATGAAAAACTACCAAATAGGGAATGGGAGTTCCCTGGAAGTCTTAATCCTCAACCTCTCTTTCATTATTATCACATGCACAAAGATCTTTAAGGTAAAACATAAATAGTGCTGTCCACATAAGACTCATTCTGTAATATTTTCAGTTTCTAACTGGGATTAAACTGCATGGAAAAATGTACTTGTGGAAATGATTGATTAAAACTAACCAGACTTTCAAAACTTATTGTTGTTTGTTTTCTCCATTCTATTGTGTGACATAATGCTGAATTCTGCTTTTCCTGAAGCATCTCATAAAGTCAGAATGTCATTGCCATCTGTATTTATAAAACACACACACACATACATGTGCATGCACACAAGTGTGTACATGGGTTCAATAGTACACATTCAGTTATGTTATTCCTTTATTCACCCATGCATTCACATAAATCATTCAACAAAATTATAATTTTGAAATCATTAGTTTTGGAATCCCATTAAAGTTGGAAAATGACAAGGATATGATAATTAACATGGATGTGTTTGATTATGACTAGACAATTTAAAATTAATTAACTTAGAAATAAAATAAACTTATCTAATCAAAACCAGTATATTTGACTTCAGCCAGTCAAAATGTGTGTTTATCCAATCAAATTGTAATGTCAAAACTTTGTTAATGTTATTAATGCCTCTTAGTAAGGGGTCTTACTAAAAAGTTAAGACATTTACTTGGTTTCTACAAGCTCGGTAGTTCAGACTGACTGAGTAGTAATTGTTGCTTCTTAGAGTAATATGGCTAAATGATTATATGGTAATTTTGCTTTCCTTACATTGACATTATCTCTATCAAATTTTATTAGTTTCCCAAAAGCATTTCATATCAAATATGATATAAGGAACAACTACCTACTAACATAGCTAACCTACTTAAAGGTTACAGACATAAGAGAATTATTCTTAAATCCCCATTTGCGGTGATGACATTACATTTATGGCAAACATTTTAAGTTATTTGTCAAACTTGTATAATTAACAGGTATTCTTGGTTCAACTTTCAAAACACATTCAGAATATGACCACTGCTTACCCCATTCACTCTTTTACGTAGTCTGGTCGATGACTTCCTGGCTATCCCGGTGCAATGGGTGTCTAATTAGACTCTCTGATCAAACTCTTGCATCCTTACAGTCTATTTTCCACAGTGCTATACTGAAAGGAAAATTAAATTTCATTATTTCTCTGCTCCAGTCTTTCCAGGGTTTCTCATTGCTTTTAAAATATAAACTTACTTCGGCCTTCAGAGGCCCTGTGAAATCTGGGTCTATTCTATATAGGCCAGTTTTTAATGCTCCTTTTCAGTAAAAGTGCTGCAGTCAACTTATTCTTGTGATTTTTCATTCATCATAATATTGCTCTCATCTCAGAACCTCACATTAAAATAAACCCGATCTACACCATCTCCCCATTCTGTCCCAAAGCATCTCTTCAGAACGGGTATTGTGACTTAAAATTGTATGATTTATTTAGGGATCCCTACTGGAGATGAAAATGTAGAGACCTTGTTCATCATGTTAGCATTTGTAGCCCTATAATCAACAATATTATATGATACCTATTTTATGCACAAAAATATTTTAAGATCAATTACAGGAGTGAGGAGCAGAAATAAGTCAGATTATATTGATACATCCACACACTTTCAGAGAGTCTGGTGTACCATCTTCTGGCTGCTTTGCCATTCATTACAAGGAAAAATGAACAACAACCTGTTAGGAATAAATGCTTGGCAAATTTTTGCCCTGAATAAGATAAGATGTTATGTGGAGTAAACACTGGTGCACAGGCATACTAGAGTTCTCTGAGTACTATCAATAGCATGGATGGAACTCTCTTGCAATAGTAGTATAGAAATAAGTTATGGTTATAGACAAATAAGAAGTATAGGAATAGAAAAACTTTATTACTTCCTGGGTCCTCATTATCACTATATTAAATCCCTGAATAATCTATATAGGGATCATCCAAAGAAAGTTCCATATGGATAATTATAAAAAAATGAATATGTTATCATTCAAAGGGGGTAATTTTGTATGCCAATCCTACATCTTACTACCTGGATTCACACCATTTGTACGTCAGCTTTCTGAGTTGTAAAATGAAGACATTGTTCATTCCCTTCTTATACTATGGATATCAAGCAGGATAGAATTAAGATTTTTGTGACAGTCATGCATTGGTGCTAGGTCCTGGGCTCGTTGCATGAGTTGGCTGTTTGAATCCTGGGACTTATGCAGGGACACTTGGCTCGGTCTGGGAGGGGGGACTGGACCTGCCTGGACTGAGTCTACCAGGTCAACCCCGGTCCTCGGGGGAGACCTTGATCTGGAGGAGGTGGGAATGGGGGGTGGGCTGGGGGGAGGGGTGGGCGAGAGGGGGAGAACAGGGGATTCTGTGGCTATTATGTTGAACTGAATGGTGTTGTAAAATAATAATAATAATAATAAAAAAAAAACCAAAAAAAAAAAAGATTAAAAAAAAAAAAGATTTTTGTGACAGTCAAGTAATACAATGTATGTTGGATAAGACATGTAAATTATAAACATGAAAATGTTAACCCACTATAATTATTTAATTATGCATTTTCATATATTCTGATAACCCTAGATAAACTTTAAATAGAAAAGTTTCAAATTAGGGAAACAGACTGATAATGTTCTCACATATTCAAAATTCTCCAAAAGGACCCTCATCCATTCCCAGGCATCACTCTTGTACCTTTGGTAAAATAGAATAAATAATTAGATGAAATGACATTATCAGAAATAATGGCAGTTGGAATATGATAGCTACTGAAATTATAATCTCAGTTCTGGCTGCAAAATTTATTCTTTTATCAAAGACACCTACTTAGGGTAGAAAATGAAAGGTATGTCCTTTTAAGAAACTCCAAATGCCATTTATCTTACAGATATATAAGTACTAGAATTGTAAATTAATAGCAAACAGAAGGAATATGTGTTGGTTTAATATTTTTTTCAAGTAATTTTTCATGGATTTTTTCCATTTAGTCCTAGGAAGTAATCCCTATAAATATTTTAATAAATATTTTAGTACTTCCCAGTTTTATGTTAGGAGACTCTTGCAAGCCCACTGTCATTTTAATAGTAAATGAGAAAGCCTAGATTTTTTTTTTTTTTTGGTTTTTCGAGACAGGGTTTCTCTGTGTAGCTTTGCGCCTTTCCTGGAGCTCACTTGGTAGACCAGGCTGGCCTCGAACTCACAGAGATCCGCCTGGCTCTGCCTCCCAAGTGCTGGGATTAAAGGCGTGCGCCACCAATGCCCGGCCCAGAAAGCCTAGATTTTAAGTTATATTGTTGAAGCTACAGTTCATACTTTTCTCACTCTATTAGCTTCCTTATGTCAACATGTGATTTAACTTTTCTTAAATTTCAAACTGTTTTCTTTTATTGGGTGCATGTTGTTAGACCTTTGGGGAAGGAAAAATCAGTAAGAGTTCTATTGGTTATGACAAATGTCATCAAGTGTTACTGGCCCAGAAGCTTCTGTGGTTGGTGCTTTGAAAGTCATTTTTTTCTTAAGTTTTCATTTTCTGAGTGTCAAGATGCAATTAAGTGCCAGAAGCACCATTAAATTACAAGAACTTTCAGGGGAAAGTGGAGAGTTACCATGTTTGTTAAATATGTATATTGTGAACCTTATTTTAATTTCTGAAATGCTATGATGTGAAGAAAAAGTTTATAGAAGGGAAAATATGATGGATGTTTAATACAAAATTTCAATGTTATTACTCATAGAATTTTTTATTTGAAATTTAATTGATATTGTAGGCATCTGTGGAAAAAATGCATTGTCAAACGAGGAGGTTTGAATACAAATAATACTGTCTTTAGTAAGACCCAAAACACACTGGCAGATTTCATTTATATTTCAGGAGATCCACTAGCAAAGGGGATTTGATTAGCTTCAGGAATCTAAACACAATATGGTCCTCTCCATTGTTGCCCACAGATGTAGACTGGCAGAAATACCAACTTAAGACAATTTAAAGTTCTGACAGTTATGATTCAAACATCCCCTGGTAAGAATAATAGAAAAGATCTAGAGCTGGGGCAGGAATGAATTTCTACTATGCCAAATCTAAAATAAACTATCGTATCTTCTTTTCATACTGTATTTTCCACTCTTAATCCTATTTTAACCTATACCTAGGGTATTTTTTCCTGGGACAGTGATAAAACACTCAGATGAAAGCAGCTTGGGGTGGGTTTATTTTCTTTCACTTACAGCTCAAGGCACAGTCCATCATGATACAGAAGTCAGGGCACCAGTAGCTTAACATACCTATCAATATCACATACTCTCTCAGCAAGCTAGTGTCCAGCTCACTTTCTCCATTTTATGCAGCCAAGTTTCCCTTGTCCATTGGATGATCCTCTCTATAATTAAAATGGTCCTAGAATATCAGTTGAAGTATTCAAGATAATCTTAGAAACTTCATTGCATGCCTTCTGTTATATATTTGTACGTAATCTTTGCTTTCTGGATTGATGCTTGTATCATTGTCAATTTGAGGATCATATTTACCATCTAGTGTTTACAGCATTTACATTTAATGAATGCATGAAACTTTTATATAGTTATGTTTTTCCCTCTTTGAATCTTCTGTTGCTCTCAAGTCTCCAGAGTGTTGCATGGCAGTCCTTTTTCTGCATGAGGCAGTAACATGCATAGTGGCATGGATTCCTGAGTATAAATATAGAGCAGAAGCACACCAGTTCTGCTACACATGGGATGAAGGACTTCAGGTTATGATTTCAACATCCTAAAAGCTAAAACCAAGGCTGCCAGCATGAATTTTAAAGATGTGGTAAAGTAATATATGACACTGAGACCCTTTTCTATTCCAGTCATGACTACCAAAACTGCTGCTGACTTATTTCTTATGTATGCTATATTCAATAAAATTGTCTTTTTTTAAAAAAAATGACTCTTTGATCTGACAAGTATTAGCATCCCTATCAACTTGACCCAAACACATCTTCTCTCCTCAGTCTTTACAAGGTCTTAGTCTCTTTTTCCTCTGCCTTTAGCACCTCAGTCTATTCTTTTCTTTGCAGTATTGGTTTTGTTAAAATAGAGATGATGCCACTCTGGTGTCACCCTGTTTAACTAAGATGAAAGATAAAGGCTACCCAGTGGTTCACAGATCTACAGATTCTACCCTTCTCCTCTACCGCCACTCTCACACATCACCATGTCATGCCCTTCTCTTTCCTTCCCCAGCAGCATCACTACCACTGCCTGGAACATGCAGGATGGCATATTCTACCTCAGGAACCTGTCCTTAGTAATCCTTTGCCTGTATCGTGCTTCCATTGAAATTCACTTCCCTCAATGACATTTTGTTCCAGGGTTAGTTCTGGGTGGCAGCTTTTGGCAACCTTTTTAAAAACATTACAGTCTTTCCCTACCTAATATTTACTTTACCAACTTCTCCTCCAGTTTCTATTTCTCATTGACTATATTAGTTTCTAATACATTTGTTGTTTCTTCTTTACCACTGTCAAGTTCATTGAGGTAGGAAGTACATTATTGTGCTTTGTGCTGTATCCCACCTGGAATCATCCAAAGTACACTGCAGAGCTAAATATATTTATCCATTGAATGGAGAGAAAATGTCACTAGAATAGGAAATAACAGGAATAGGTTGGCCTCTGGCATCTTTTTGACCTACTGGCCAGTGCAAGCTCTCCAGTGTTAGCCATCTTTTACCTTCTCCTGTTTAACCACACATGGGGATCCTGATTGCTGTCTCATGTGGGAAAGAAGAAAAGAATAGGGGCAGGAAGACAAGGAGAAACACACATACTAGCCCCTCCCTCCTGTCCAAACAAGAAGGCAAGTTGAAGGTACCAGAGATTTGGTAATTTCTCAAGTAAAGTCTAAAATGGCAACTTTCTTTTATCATATATAACAGCAAGAGACATGTCTACAATGTGCACTTATTGCTGTCACTGGATGACCTCTTCTTCCAGTTTTCATGGGTAACTTTCTGCTCTTCCTCTTCATATCTATACTTAAATGTCCTTACTGCTGTCCACTTTATTAAATTAACACCACTTCTTTTTTTGTTTGTTTGTTTGTTTGTTTGTTTTTCGAGACAGGGTTTCTCTGTGCAGTTTTGCGCTTTTCCTGGAACTCAAATTGGTAGACCAGGCTGGCCTCAAACTCACCGAGATCTGCCTGCCTCTGCCTCCCGAGTGCTGGGACTAACGGCGTGCACCACCACCGCCCGGCAACACCACTTCTTTTATCACCTGTTTCTTTCCCTCCTATCGTATTTTCTCCAATGCCATAGCCATATGACATAGTTTTCTTAATTTTTTTCTTCTCTTTCATGTATGTTTTATGAAGGGGAAGTTGTGTTTGTTACTATTATATTAAGTCTTTTACTTAGAGAAGTGGTTTAATGACTAATTATTAAATTAATGATATGTAGTTTGCCTTAATCTGTAGGAAATATTATTCAATATTCACAAATATCAGCTTTAAAATCATACATAGACTTTAATTTCATGCATATCTTATTAGCATTATAACTTTACATAATCATTAATTCTCAGGTTATGTACTTATTAAATGTAAACAAAAATAATATACTTCACAAAGTTATTAAATTAAAGAAAGCAATGCATATAAAGTTTGTGGCTGTGAGCAAATAGTAACTGTCAATCAGAGGATCATTTTTCTGTCCATGGAATCATAATTAGGTTAAGTAACAAATTTAACCACTAAATATTCAGAACATCTTACATAACCGGTTATTAATGTATCTTAGGAGATAAGATACATAAACAGCTTATACTAATGTTTTTATCATAGTAGCTTCATATGCATCATAATATAATATGTATTTAAAGTTAATAGTTAAATAAACTAATGTTCTCTTTGTGAGAAACATTGCTTTTCTTCCCTGTAGTAAGTCAACTGACTGAATTATTCAAAGTACTGTGTACAGTCCTTCATGTCAAGTTCATGTTTGATTGCTATAAACAACTTTGATAATTATTTCCAAAACTCTTATTTCTTGGAAAAGGTTAAATATATAACATTTAATGAGATATTTGAGTCTTATGAAATATGAATTTTGTAAAATATTCATAGTTCTTTATGGTAGAAATAGCCATCATAGATATTTCCTGTCTTATAATCTATGTTAATTATTCCTTATAGACATCTTCTTATGCAACTGACCTTATAATGTAATATAGTTTTATTATTCTAATCATTTTAATTTTTTACACTTTCTTGGCAATTGTAATTTTTAATCACCTAATTTCTGTAGTCTTCAAAATATTAGTTAACATATCTTTTATAGTTTGCTTTTGTGGACTTCTTTAACCCTTTAGTCAAACTCGGATTTCTAAAACTTCTCAAATTTTAAGGCGATGAACCCCAAATTAATGTATTTGTAATATCAAAATGTGATTAAGAATCTGTAGTCAGAAGTTTTCCTGTGTCCTGCCTGGTCCTATGGCCACTCAGACACAAGTAAACACCCAGAGTTTTATATTATTTTTAAACTATGGCCATGGCAGGCTTCTTGCTAGCTAGCTCTTATATTTTAAATTAACCCATTTCTATAAATCTATACCCTGCCATGTAGCTTGTGGCTTACTGGTACTTTTACATCTGGCTTCTTTTGATGGCAGCTAGCAGTGTCTACCCCCATCTTCTTTCTGTCTCTCTGTCTGGATTTCCCACCTGCCTCTAAGCTGCCTTGCCATAGGACAAATGGCTTTATTTATCAACCAATCAGAGCAATACATTTTCACAGCATACAGAAACACATCCCCCATCAAGAATCTACTCAATCATTACAAATATCTCCACCTAAAATTTCAAGTCATACAATATGTCTAAAATAGTTTTCATGGCTCTGGGTGTGTATTTAAGGTCTCATATACATTAAGAAGCACAGAGCTGCTGAGTTCACATGGACGTCATTCTCAGCTTCAGCATTAAGACAGTAATTAAGGGCAGGCAGTTGTGTGATTGTTTTGAGCTTATCCTTTAGATAGACATTATGTAAATATTTTGTTTAACTAAACTTGAGAAACTTAAAAAGTACAGAAATTTTCTTTTTTTCTTTTTTTTGATTTTTTTTTTTTTTGATTTTTTTCGAGACAGGGTTTCTCTGTGTAGCTTTGCGCCTTTCCTGGAACTCACTTTGGAGACCAGGCTGGCCTCGAACTCACAGAGATCCGCCTGGCTCTGCCTCCCGAGTGAGAGTTCATGGGGTGGTGGTTAACTCTCCCGATTCTGAGGAAGGGACGATACCTTAGGAAATCACTGAGAATCACACACTGCCTCAATATTCCTGGGCCAATACAGGGACAGAGAAAGCCCTCAGGAATGCATGATCTTCAGTCATCCTTAATCCAAGAGGACAGGTGCATAGGGACAAAGACACATGAATAGGGGTGGGGCATGCTTCTCTGGAGAAGAAACATATCCACATCTCTGGAGGTAATGCTCATGATAGCCACACTCATTTCTTACCTTTGATGAGGCTGTCACTCCCCAGAGTACAGCATTCATCCTGTAGATTCTGCACTAGATTGACAGCAGCAACATGTTGATCTGTGACATGGCAATCCTCTTAGAGAGGGCCTGGGTGGCCCAGATCTTTCTGCACTTGATGTAGCCAGGATTCCGACTCAGTGCTTCAGGGAGCCTCTTGGCAGCCTCAGCCTGCACTATCTTCCCTTGCTGTTCCTGCCTTACATTCTCCACCAAAGGTAGAGCCCACTGGGCTTCCCACAGGGCCACTTGTTTGGCTTCTATAACAGCTGGGTATTTTTGGCTAAAGCTCAGATCTGTGATAACTGCATCACTCAAGATGAGGTTGAAGTCCTTGTGTGCTCTGCCAGTTCTTTTCTGATCAAGGGTGATACCTGAGCCTACTGGGTAATCAGCTGTGAGGCAGTAAACCTGGAGATCACACTCTTGTTGACAATCAACAGCAGCACTCACTCCTAGTGGTCTACCCTAGGCTCTGTTAAATGCTGGAGGCCGGGGGTGGGGGGTGGTCTTTAACTTTGAGTCAAACACCACATGCAGGGAAAAATTCACCAGCTGCAGTTCTTTTGAGCCTGTAATGGAGAAGTTTTTTTAGGGTCTAGCCCAAACGTCATTGATGATAGAGTACTGGAACCAGGATATCCTGAAGTTAAGGCCTTCATCCAGGATTGTGTCCTGATGTATGTAGCCAATCTTACTAACAAAGATTGGTCTATGATCACTTCCAAAGTAAACATGGATTCATAGATATCATATGTCATGGCCCCCAGTAGCAGTTTTACTGCCATGACCATGCCCCAAAGCCCCTGGGACAGGCACCGTGCTATGTCCTTCAAGTTCTGGGCCATATCTGATCATCCTAAAGTCATTGGCACCAGAGGTCGGGAGATGGTGTCCACCTACTTCTATCTCACTCCAGTTCAGAGACTATGCCCTGTACATGAGCATCAGGGACCACAGTGCTCTCCAAAAAGCACAGATTTTAAGTGAGGTATTTTCTGAATAAAATGAGTGGACAAAAATGCATATAACTTTTTCTTTTTTTGTTTTAGCTCTAGGCAAAGATAAGGATTACATGGATGAATCTGAACATGCCAACTATGACCGATCTCGTCTCCTTAATGACTTTGTTATCAAAGATAAGCCTGAATCGAAGACAAAATTATCTAAGGTAATTCATACTGAATTATCTATGCACAATTTTTGTAATGTAATTTTTAAAAATTTGAACATTAGTCTGTATGATTGGATTTGTGCTGGAAAAACTAAAAAGACATGTAAGTTAATATGTGTCTTAAAGGATTCAAGCATGAAAAGCTGTTTATTGACATAATCATTTGTGTTATAAAGCAATTATTTTATTATTGAACAGATCCAAAATTACCCCTTTATTTTTTAAATTTATTCTTTAATTTTTAAACATATTTTATTTCTAATTAAATATAATTATACTATCCTCTCCATTCCTAAACCTCCTCCATGTCCCTTCATTTCCTTCTCTAATTCATGACCTCCTTTTCTTCAGTTATTCTTAAACACACAGAGATATGTACACACATATAATGAGTAAGAATATAAACACAACTTTCTGAGTCTATTTAGTGTTGTTTATATGTATAGGTTTTTAAGGCTGACCACTTGGTATTGGATAATCAGAGGTCTCAGCTATGAGAAAACTGATTATTCCCTCTCACAATTGCCATTAATTGACTCTAGCTCTTCATCTAGGGTTACGGTCCTGTGAGATTTCTTCCATTCACAGTGGCATGCCAAATAGTATTTCTTCATTCAAGTCTTATTCTGGCAAGTCAAAGATACAATCTTACAGAATATTTCCTTGTCCTTGAGTTTTACATTGTGCTGTACCCTCTTCTATGACATTCCCTGAGCCTTAGGTAGAAATCTATCTGGACTGTGGATCCGAGAGTCAGTTGTTCTCTATGCTTTGATCAGCTGTGACTTTTTGTAGTGGTCTCTGTATGCTAAAGAAAGATTTTTGGTAAGGCATGAGAGTCTACACTTAGATATGGGTATAAGGATAATTATTTGGAATGCTACTGGCTTACAAATGCAGCAGTAGTATGCTCTCTTCTGAGGTCCATAATTATGTGTATGGGACACAAGGCGATATTTCAATGCCTGTATATATTTTAATAACATAGTGATTTGAATATCACTGTGTACATTTACCATTTATTTATTGGGAGAGCATTCAAAATTCTTTCTTATAATTATTCTGGCATATATAATACATTATTATTAACTGCAGTTACCCTACAGAGCCATAGAATACTGCATGTGTCTCCTATCAAATTGTGGCACTGTACCTGTCAGACATAATTATTTAAACACCAAATATAAGCCATGAAGTTATTTGTTAATAATTCTTTTTTGGAATTAGTCCTTCACTTTTATGTTTTTCTCCTCAAAGTTAACATATTAACATAGTTTTATACTATATAATTTAAATGATTTGACTTCGAATTCCACTTATTATTAGATATAGTGACATGGACATATTAATTACACACAATGACTTTGTTATCCTTATCTGTAATTTTGAACATACTGTCTGCTTGACATAAAACATGAAATGACTTTGTGAAAGTATCTAGGGCATAGCAAAGCCTGAGTACATACCAGAATTTTATAGCAACTCCGAGGTTGAGATTGTAGCATTGAAATCATATTTTACCAACAAATAAAATAATGAAATATAATTCAGTTTTAAGCCTCTTTAGTTCACTGTTTTCACCATTCTTCAAATTCAATGCTTTTGCAGATTTTCCAGGGCAACTGAATGAGACAGTCCAGAACCAAATTGCTGGTGATTATTTTCATGACAGTGACTACAACTGACTTACATTTCCTCCTAGATGCTAAGATAAATACTATCTCAGAACAAGTTTACCCGCCCCTTTTCCTGTTAAAGTGGGGTGTCTTCTATAAAGAGATGGGGAGGAATGAAGGAAAGGAGGAAAGATGGAGGGAGAGGGAAAGGGAAGGGAAGGAAATAGTCTGAATATTTAATTTAGTCCAAGAAATTGCTTAAATTTCAATAGCTCCTGCATAGGTACTATTTATGTTCTTGAACATAATTCTCTCTGTGATGCTTAGTTTGTTTAAACTAGATTAATTTTCTCTTTATTAGTCACTACTACTACTAAGACACTTATAAAGAAATCTAGCCGAATTTAAATATAGCCACACTGTCAGGAATGAGTCCAAACTTTAATATATTCCAGGTTAATTACTTTTGCAAAAATTGTTCATTTATTATTTCTATGTTTTTTTTTAAACATTTTTTAAATCGGTTGACCAATCATGGTTTCTTCACTGTGTGGCTCATGTACTTCCTTGTATCAGATAAATATTATTTGAAGTGAACTGACAAGAGCTACAAGAGAAATCTAGTGTTCCTCAATAAGCTTTTGCTATCTACTGAAAGACAAACAGTATACATTGAATAATTAGAAAATGACATAAAAATCTGTTGCTGGAGGGCTTCTCTCCAGACTCCACCAAGCCCCGCCGTCCCACAATCCACTTATAAAATAATCACTCAGACGCTTATATCACTTATAAACTGTATGGCCGTGACAGGCTTCTTGCTAACTGTTCTTTTATCTTAAATTAACCCATTTTTATAAATCTATTCCTTGCCACGTGGCTGGTGGCTTACCAGAGTCAAGACCATGCTGCTTGTCCTGGCGGTGGCTGCAGTGTCTCTCCCCTCAGCCTTCCGCTTCCCAGAATTCTCCTCTCTCCTTGTCCCACCTACTTCCTGCCTGGCAACCTACTTCCTGCCTGGTCACTGGCCATCAGTATTTTATTTATATAGAACAATATCCACAGCAAAAATCCAATCTGTATAGTCTACCACTCTATGATTTACTGCATGGCTAATAGTTAAATCATCATCTAATTTGCTCACAAGAGTCATGCCCCAAGTACCATTTTTTATTAGGCTTGAACCTTAGAATGTTACAGTTAAAATAATTAGGAAAACTTGAGTAAATTTCTTTGAGTATCCAACAAGAAAATAGAATAAGTTCAATGAAAGAAATAAAATAAGTAGTTCAGTAAAAGAAATATTATTCAAATGTACTACTGAATTTGTGTGACTGCCCACCTCCAACTCTAACTCTCCTATGAAAACCACCCACAGCTGTCTGGGTGACTCACACCTCGAGCTATCAAAGGATGTCCACTTTTATCCATTTCATATGTGAGAATTAAACACAAATTCTATTTCATAGAAGATTTCAATTGCATAAAAGAAAAATAATGCTGAAGATTTTTCAAGGTATAATAATCTGCCTAAAAGATATTATATAGGAGATTCAAAAAGTAATCAAGTTACCTAGATTTGCATTATTTGCACTATTATCTGGGCGCTGTATCTTACAAATCTGCTGTCTTTCTTCTCATCTTACTCCTAAATGATAACTTATATATGTAAACTATGTATGATGTCTCATATCTGCAATCTGAGGATTCTGGAGGCTGAGGTAGGAAAATTGTTGCAAGATTGAGGTCAGCCTATTCTACACAGTAAGCACCAGGTTAGTTAAGCCCAAATTGCAACACTATAAGGCAAGGAAATAAAGAAGGAAGGAAAGAGAAAAATAAATAAATAAATAAATAAATAAATAAATAAATAAATAAATAAATAAATAAATAAAGGAGGGAGGGAGGGAGGGAGGGAGGGAGGGAGGGAGGGAGGGAGGGAGGGAGGGTAGGAGGGAGAAAGTTACTTTGTATATATGTATGTATACATATATATGGACATAGATTTCAAGTTGCATTTTATAAAATTGTTAGTCTTCATTTGTGACTTAAAGTACCACAAGTTAATATATTCATATACATATATATGTAAGATAGAAACATATACAGGTTTTAATATAAAAACCTCTGCCTCACATCATGATAAACTTTGGAGAGTTGTTCTGGTTTCAGTTTGCACTATGCATATTATACATAATAAGTGAAGTGCAAAGGGAGAATTTCAGATAGCAGCAAACACATTTATAATGAGTCAGCAGGAAGGAGCATTAATTTGAAAGGGTGACTCATGCCTAATGCAAACTATATAGTGGCATTGGATAATAAAAAAAAATAGAGTTCTACACCAAATTAACCATCAACCATGAACTAGGATCAGAAAAAATTATTCTAAATTCTCTAAAGTGCTACTATATTATAACACAGCTGTGTTGAGTTTTTCACCGTTTTGTAAAAACTAACCAAGAATTTTAGAAATATATCTGACTAGTGGCTTGGTCATTTTATAGGTGAATTTCAATCTGTTTGAAATTTTATTTGTATTTGCTTTTATAACCATTGTATAACATTTCTAGAGTGGTCTTGAGTCCAAACGGTAAATATTTTGTTTTCATCATTGCTTTTGCTAGTTTAACATGGTCATTTGAACATCAAAGCACTTGTAGCCTTGGCTTGAATACTTACTAAATCCCCAGTTGATGGAACTGTTGGGAAAGATTGAGATGTGTGGCCTTTTTGGAGGAGATGTGTCACTGCTGACAGGTTTTGCAGTTTCAAAAGACTCATGTCATTTCAAGTTAGTTCCTCTGCTTCCTGTGTGTGTTTCAGGCGATATGAGCTCTCAGTTGCTGCTCCAAGGCTCTGCCTGCCTTGCTGCTGGTGTTTTATAACAATAGAAACAATAGAAATGTAGCTAATATATTTAATAAAAATTAAGTATACTTATAAATAACTCTTGGTGTGAGGATCCATCTTCAGAACAAGAAATTGAATTTTAAACTCCTTTTGGAGATTAAAACTTTTTACAATATTGACTTCTGATGTGATGAAGTGATAATGACAGCATAATAGGACCTATTCGGAAGACACTGTTCAAGTCTGGTACTCTAGAACAGAGAAAGATGGAAATCACTAGAAAGCTTCTATTGTCCAAGTGTTGAGATACAATCCGTGGAGAAAGCCAAAGGGCTCTGGAAACCAGAGATATCAAGTAAAGTCTGAATCTGAATTCCGCTAGTATTAGGTCTTAAAACAAAATTCATATTTAACATATCAATGATGTGTGGGAGATAGAAATGTAATCACTGTACCCTCTAATTTTGTTGAGATTTTAAAGACACCCCTATCAAAAGGTAAAGTCTATTGAATTGATTTTAAGGCTTTCTTTGATCCTAAGACTTTAACAGAAGTCATTTGATACTACCACTAAGATTTGGGTTCAAATAAATCTTGAATTTCTGTTCTATCTCTTGGGATTCTGCCTCTGTCAGGTCTACATACCAGAGATAGCCTTGAAAAGAAGAAAGACCACCTATACCAGAGACTAATGATTATAGTTGTCCTCATTGAAATAAAGATGTCAGAAACTCAGCGGTTTAGAAACACTAAAAATGAGGAAATTCAGCTGACATTAAAAGAACTCACAAGTGGGAATGGCTTATGTACATAACCATGAAAAATATTTGAGAGTGAATTTTTCTCATCAATAGATATTAGAGATAGCTTCAAGTATTAAAGGAGAAAATGGTGACTTATAACAGTGATAAACATAGAATTAATTCTTCAGATACTGGGAAGATTAAAAAAATGTCACTGATTTCCACAAAACACTAAATATTCTCCTAAATTCTTGGAGCCTAGGTGTATTTCAAATAGTTTAATGTAGATCACTTTATATTTTAGGAAAATGCTTAAACTCTATGAAATGGTTCATCTTTTCAATATTTTATTTGTAAAAGTGTTGGGCCAGAGAGATGGTTCAGCAGTAAGAGTGCTTTCTACTCCTTTGCATTATTTAAAAATTTTTCGTGTAATATATTTTGATAAAATTTTCCTCTTTCCAAACTCTTCTGAAATACTTTCAACCTCCCTACTTACATAACTTTATGTTCCCTCTTTTTTTCTAAAACAGAAAAACACAAAAATTTAAATCAAAACAAACAAGCAAAAAACAAAACAAAATGCCAAAAAGGCAAAACAAAACAAAAAGCCCATCAAACAAACAAACAAAATTCAAGGAGTAGATTTTGCATTGGCAAACTAATCCTGGGAATGGGGCCTGCCTTGGGGAGTTGTTAATATATACTGTGACACTCCATTGAAGAACATCATATTTTTTTGCTCTTTACAGCATGAATTAATTACAAATTGCTTCTTGGTTAGGGGTCGGATTTTACATGTACTGCTCTTAGTGTCGGGACCTCCTCTGACTTGAACCTGTGCTAACCTTGTGTGTACTATCACAGACTTTGTGAGTTCACATGTGTGTCAGTTCTATTGCATCTGGAAGACATTGTTTCCTTGGAGTAATCCATCTCCTCCAGCTCTTACAACTTTTTGCCTTATAACTCCTCCTTCTCATAGATCCAAGATTCTTGAGGGGAGGGGCTTGATGAAGATACCTCATTTGGGACTAAGTGCTTCACTCCACACACTATCCAGTTGTGGGTCTCTGTGTTCATTCCCATCTATTGCAGGAAGAAGCTTCCTTGATGAGGGCTGACTTAGACATGATCTATGGATGTACAATATGCCATTAGGAGTCATTGTATTGCTATGCTTCTTTAGCAGAGTAATAGCAATAGGTTTTCCCTTAGGCCCATGATATGTTTAGTCTCAGGTTCGTGAACTGAGCAGTTTCTGGTATTGTTGCTTTTGCAGAGGACCATGGTTTCTCTACAGCACACACACTGAGAAACTAATAACCACCTGTAACTCCAGCTTCAGGTGATCCAATGCCCCTTTCTAGCCTCTGAAGGTACAAACACACCACATACCACATACACACACACACAACACTCTTTGCACATGCAATAATAGTAGTAATAATGATAAATTTAAATCTTAATTACATTAAGGAAAAAATCCAATATTTTCACTAATTGAAATATACATTTATATTATTAGCAATGGTCAAAAAATTAAGATTAGCAAGGAAAATATATTAATGAAAGTTTATTTTCTTTACCACACTTGTATGGCTGAGAAACTTTAGGAAACAATCTCATAGGACAAACAAAAACATTCTCATAAATAGGCAAATGGAAGGAATTAACTTGACCGATTAGAAGTGGAATCCTAGAGAAAATGAGATGGACTGCTTTTACAAATGTTTGCTAAAAGATTTTCTTTTCCTGGTTTATCAGTGTAACAAATACTATAAACTTTTGACAGTATGGTCCTATACAGCAAGATTTCTTCTTTCCTTCAAATAGCCATGCCTTGTTCAGCCGCCAAGGCTTCTATGAGAGGACAATAGTCAGAGAACATCTGAAGTTAGGCTTGGTTAGAAGAATCAAGTACATGTAGTAGAGGCCATGGCTTCCTGGCATGTGCTTGTTCTTAAGTCTGACACTCGGGATGCAGAGGTTGACTGGTGAAATTGCCAACTATGATTCTGGAACTATGAATATATTTCCCTAAATATGACTTCTCCTTTGAAAGGATGTTGAATATCAAATCAGGCAGAAGAGGGGTTATAGACAGGAAACTCTTGACATGAATATTTTAGCAGTTCATTAAAATTGCATCACACGGCCATTCAGTTTGACTAGATCAAGTGCCATGGGCAGATGGTGTTCATTTACTCAACTTATGATATGGGTAATTTTCTGTAAGAGTGGAGACACTGATCATTTTATCAAGGAGGTAAGAAAGATAGAGCTTCTGTAGATTTTGATACTGTGCCTTTCATGTGGTCATTGCTAAAAACTTCATTTTCATAAATGACTCTCAGTCTATAAATTGTGTACAGGTCTTAATTTTCTGAACTTACTACTATACAATGCTATGTGTTATTATTGACACTGCAGTTTTTCCAGAATTGTATCAATGCATGATTTAGATTACAAGATGAGTAACCGCTTGGCTGCATGTGGCTTCTGTCTTCCTTCCTTCTTTTTTCTTTCTCTTGTTCTTTCTTTCATTCTTATTTACTTAATTATATATTAATAGAAAAGATTAATCCTTGTCTTTTGCTATGGAAGCTTTCTACTATTAGACTATATATGCCTAATCCTCATTTCCATGTTTATCTTGAGACATAATCTCACTAACTTGCCAAGCTAGTTTTCAACACACCTGTATTCTAGGCAGGCCTTAAATTTTTATTTTTCTGGATAAGTTTCCAAGGTATCTATAAGCACAGGCTTGCTCTATCTTCCTTGGCTATGTATATGCTTTAATTGACAGCATTATGGTTGACATAAAATATAGAAATCCTTGTATACAAATGGTTTGCAATGCCATGAATTCAAAGATTCACAAATAAGGAATTTCAGTAAAGAAAATTACAACTTCAATGAACATATGAATGGTATCTTTCCTTTTTAATAGACTTTTTTATTTTTATGAGTATTAGTATTAGCTTTCATATCTCTATGTGTACCATATGTGAGATGGTTGCCCACAGAGGCCAAAAGATGGCATTGGATCATCTGAAACTGGAGGTACAGGTGATTATAGCCACCAAATGGATGCTGGGAACCAACTAAACCAGGTTCAATCCTGGAGAGGCAAGTGTTCTTAACCTCTGAGCCATCTTTCCAATTGCAAGATTCTTTTCTGGTTACTATGTTCCCTATATGCTATAGCATAACAACTTTTCTGGCATTTATATTCTGTTCAATGCTATAAGTAGGTTGGCAAGCGTGTGGGAAATATTCTTAAGCTACATGAAAACTCTCACTTTTAAAAATCACCACTTTTATAAAGAAATTTGAGCATGTGTTAATAGGACAGCCCTAGCAGAGATAGAGCTCTCCCCCTCTAATACTGAGGAATGACTTACTAATAGGGTAGATTCTGTTTACATTATCAGTCACGTTCTAAAAGATACACTTAAAATTTCCTCAATTTTACCTTTGAAGTAACTTTCCTTTATATTTAATGATATTACTGTGATAAATAGTATTCTTAGCACATAATTTTTATATTGTATATGGAATAAGCATGAAATCATTGATTTTTTTTGCCGAGGATATTAAACTTCACTTCTTGACTTATGTTAATAAACCCCCTTTCCAGCAACATAACAGATACCTAATATCATAAACTTCATTTAATCTTTCAGAAATCGCATTTAATACTGAGAAGGAATCTGTTTTGGACAATTTAATTTCATTAATCTTGGAACCTTCTCTAATAAGAAGTGAAGGCTTATTCTACAGTAACTAATTGCTAGAGTAGATTTTTCCAGATTTACTATAAAGTATTTTGCATTCTCTCTACATTTGCATGGATAGCAATGTGTGGCTTGTTCTCGCTCTCTCTCTCTCTCTCTCTTTCTCTCTCTCTCTCGCTCTCGCTCTCGCTCTCACTCTCTCTGTCATATCTTTGTATGCATATATAAAATAAAAGGAACATTCCAAATCAGCAACAAAATTTTTAACTTTCAGAGCATGTTGTAATATGTTAACAACAACTGGGAAGGGGTTAAATGTTTTTAGACATCTTCCTCTCACAACTTAAAATGAAATGAATCACTGAAAAGCTAAATAGTTAATGAACTAAAAATGAATACATTAAAGGAAAATAGTAATATTTTTTTAAAAATAGTGGAATAGAAGATAGCCTTTGACCCTGAAAAAAAAAGTTGATAGTTTAGATATTAAACACACAGTACTGTTAAAATTATGTTTGAGTGACAGAAATGAGCTTAAGATTTAGTAATAAGCTGATATGCTAGAATACACATGTCGGATCAATGGCTATATTCTTAATATTCAAATATATAAAATATAAATGTGAGAGTAAAAATATCTGCAAGGCAATTTAATATTGTCATTTAAATTTATTAGTAGTACTGGTAATGTCAGAAATGCAAAGATGGTCAATGAATTTAATTAAATTAGAAAAGAGCTTAAAGCATGACAAAATCAGTGCTTACTACACACCAAAATCTGCCAGTTTTCTTCACGGTTAGGAGATGTGTTTATTGAGCCAAATTTTCTGGGAAATGAGTTGATGATGATAGGGAGTTTAAAGTAACAAGTAAATGCATTCAAATAAGCTTGCACTTTGAGGTCTATGAACTTATCTTCAAAATATAATTAGATGTTTGCCCCAATAATCATGTTTAAGATGTTTCTTTCACTTTAAATGGGGAGACACTTGAACACTCAAAGTTAATGACATCATTAAAAATAATAATGCATTCAATCAAAGCCCCGCAAGCACTTAGTGATTATAGAAATTGATTGCCATTATGATCCTATAATAAACATATAGCTCTAAAACAAACACATGAAGCATGAAGCCAATAATGTAAAAATATTCACTTTTCCCTTTTATTCCTGACAAAATTAAATGACCTAAAGATTACTGTATGTAACTTTCTATTCAAGCCATGTGTGTTATCATATTTCTGTTGTCAATTAGAAATCTTACTCAGCTAATAAATAATTGGAGTAATGGATCTAGGTGTTTAAAAAAAATCTGCTTCTGTGAGACTTGTTTCCAGTCTACAACACTGGAAAGGTGACAGGGATATCAAACTCTTCATCCAGTAAGTTTGGGAGGAATGTTTTTGTACCTTCCCCTGGTACGCAGACTTCCACTGACTACCTTCTATTTTCCAACTACTTTCATGTCTTCCTTTTTTTCCTTTTCTTTCTCTTTTTTCCCCACAGTTTTTTATTTCAGGTGTTTGTATAAAGCATGAGGAGGAGGAGGAGATTATTGACTAGACCATAGGTGACACAGCAGTGGCTACCCCAGAGCAAAGAAATAACATTCCTCTACTGCAGGCCAGGACTCACAACAGCTCCTCAGAGAGGGGTGGGGCTATTGAGATTGAGCTTCTCGATCCGTAACAGAATGTTTGAGGGGTCCAGAACTGTGCAGGTCTTATACTGGGATCCATAGCTGCTGTATGTTCATGACTAATAGCCAAGTCAAATGCCCAAAAAATGTCCATACTGATTTTCCCAATCCTCTGACTGTAGACGAATTTCTAAGCAGTCAAATTAAATAAAAAGCACAGAGCCAAATATAGGGATGAACACCTTAGAGATCAGGGAAATAGGAATAGCCACCAGACACCTTACCTGTGCAGCTTCCAAATGCCACAACTTCCTGTCTACCCAGGCTTTTATTGCCTTACTGTTCTGCCCTCTCCTTGGCTCTCAGCCCGGCCACCTCACTTCCTTGTCACTGCCTATCTGTACAGACCTCCAGGTCTCTATGGTTGGTACTAGGATTAAAGGCGTGTGTCACAACACTTGGCTCTGTTCCCTAGTGTGGCCTTGAACACACAGAGACCCTGCCTGCCAAGTGATTGGATTAAGGGCATGTGCTACCTCTGCCTGACTTTCATGTTTACTTAAAAAGGCTTGCTATTTCCTCTGATCTCCAGGCTAACTTTATTCATTAACATACAAATAAAATATCACCACATCAGGATCTGAAAGTCTTTCCACTCCCTCTTCCATCACTTCCCCAGTAATGGGCAACCAACAGTCACTTTGACCACTCCCTGAGTCTGTGTTAATCTCCATCCACTGCAAATTTTATTTTATATATATATATATATATATATATATATATATATATATATATATATATATATATATTTGCTGAGAGCTGAGACCCACACTAGTTCGTGTGTATAGAGATGAAAACAATTTGACTATTTGCCTATTTAGCAAAACAGCAATAGTAGATTTTCCACTAAAGCTCATGACTTCACAGCCATAGGTTTCTGACTAAGATGTACAGTATCAGGCATCAATTTCTTCCCAGGGACATATCACTCATTTGTTGTTTGTTTGTTTGTTTGTTTGTTTGTTTGTTTGTTTTTTCCACAAGTGCAGCAGAGTTCATATGGTGGATCTTCTGCCTAAGCCTGATTTAAAGGGAACTTTAACTATGAAATGACAGCTACAATAATTTGTCTGTAGAAACTTCACTGACATTGATTTCAGTTATCTATTATTTGTTGCTAAACAGACTCAAATAAAATCAAATTTGCTATTTCACCAACCTGCAAGAAGATTAATTTGTAAACATGATGATCAATTTAAGGCCATATCCAATAACTGTTGTTTCTTGGATTCTATGTCTTATCAGTTCTAACTCTAAGCTGGCCCAAAGACGATTTTTGACAAAAATAAATGCAACCTTCCATTAAATCTCATCAAATAAATTCTAATCAATGGGACAAAATTGGTGAATTTTGTTTGTGTTTGGGTAACAGTTAATTCTTTTACACTTGTACTATAGTACATCAAACTGGAGCCAATACAATGTAATGGGACATTTCACAGTGCTGGATTTTTCAGAAACCATAAAGTTTCTATTGTATTTTGTGGGTTTTTTTTTTTTTTGAGATAGGGTTTCTCTGTGTAGCCCTAGATAACCTAAAACTAACTATGTAAACCAGGATGGCCTTGAACTCACAGAGATGCTCCTGTCTCTGCCTCCCGAGTGCTGGGATCAGAAGTGTGCACCACCACTGCCCAGCATGTACTTTTCTCAATTGAATAAAAGGACAAGGAATTTTCCTACAAGTGCTTAAAAACAAAAGGAAGTACTTTTAAATTCCATTAAGCTACCAAAAAATATAACTAGGCTCACCAATAAAGAAGGTCACCCTGCCAGACCTCTATTATTTAAACTAAAAATACCTCCCACATTTTGTGTCAATCTATTCAGCTCATTCAAATACCATATGTAATGGATTATTTAAAATTGACAGTAAAATCATCAAAATGTCACTGGCATTATAGGATTAAATGTCACTTAGATGAATCATACGTCGACACTATTAACCAATGACACACGAGGCAACCCCGTACTGCACTTCAGCCACCCCCTAAAATAAATTAATAGAAAGCAATGCAGAAGTTCTTATAAAGGGATGCATTGTCTCTTCTTCTAAAGTCATTATGCATATCCAGGCATTTAAAGAGTTGCCTGAAAACCCTCCAGTCAAATGCTTTGTGCCGCATTCACGATGTAAGACTCCAGCTAATGGATCAAGCAGGCGGTGGAAGGCAGAACTTTCAGCTGTCATGCTGAAGAGTGCTTTAAAGAAGAAGACTGTCATTTGAGACGGTTGTCAGCAGTGAAGGGTTCCAGATGCAGCTGAACCCAGAATTCTGACTGTGGTATGTTTAAAAGTGACTCGATCTAGGAATTTTGTGCTGCTTTTCTGTTTGCTTAAGCGTGCATGGGGAAGCCAATTAAGAATAGCAGATATTGATTTTCAAATTGAGAATGGAGAAGTTTTAAATTTTTATGATGCTTGAAATGTATCTGTTAAAATGTAATAGTGTGATCTAAATGTGTATTTGACGACCACCAGTCTTTATCTTGCATGCCAAACAAGTATCATCTCTCTGTGAAGTTGTGGTTGTGCTTAAATGTATGATTATTGTTTTTAATGGAAAAGCTGTTCACAAATTCTACCTGATGTAGGCATAGATTTGGAATTATGTAAAGCATAATATTTTTAAAGATAGGTATTTTCGGGTCATTCTTAAGGCATAGTTTCATACATGACTTATTGATTAATATCAAAGTACAAAGTCTGAGAAGAAATGCTTAAGGAAAGAAAACTGAGCATTAAACCTTGAACTAAACATATGACCTGACTATGAATTTCTCAAGCAGGCTAGCTAGTAAGTGGCATGTTTTCCATCTGCTGTCTTTAGTTTCCATGCTTTTAAAATATTTTTAAAGTACTTACCCTTTTCCCCAGTGTTAGTTTTCATTTCTTCCTTTAAAAATATGAAATAACCCCATCTGGAAATCAGGAAGTCAAAGTCTCTATCTGCACTCAGAGTCTCTCTATCTGCAAGGTATAATGGATATAAACTGTGTATAATGGAGTCAGATTACTTAAAATAAGTAGTCACTGGTAAGGAAGGAAGTGGTCATTTTTCAGTGAAAACAGGTGTTTAAAAGATTCCTTGTGTGATATTTACCATAACAATCAGTGGCCAGGAAAAGGATATGCAAATGTATTTGTTGTAAACTAATTCTGCAAAGGGAATATTTAGAATTCACATCATAAATGGATTCACAACATTAAGAACACAACAGAAAAACATAGTCTGTGCCCCATCATGTTATGCTGAAACCATTTGGCTTTGGTTCTTCATCAGATAAAGTAGAAACTCTTTTATATTGAATAAATAAAAATAAAAGGAGAAAAGAATAAAGTACTTTTAATATAGTACTTAGTCTAATGTCTGTTATATTGTGCAAATTCAAAATATATTTTGCTTTTCTCTTGTCCACACTTTTATTTTCTATCTGGGAACTATTTATACTTGTTTAGTATTATTGTTCTTTTGTGTTTTATTACATGTGTTTAGAGAATACAAATCATATAACTTAGGAATTTGTGGTCCATTCCTTATTATCAATAATTACCTTGCGCTCTTTTCTGTAGTCCTATCCTTTAGTAATGCTCAGTGAAATACACATATCTTATAGAAAATTGTAAGTGTGAAAATACACTGATTTCTCTTTAAACAAAGTAAATAAAATTATTATAGGAAGAATATATCTAGGAGACAACAGGTCTAATAACTCAATTCCTTGTTTGAATCACCCTGAAAAAATAAGAAATGCAGGTTTTTTTAATTCTCATTCCTCATCTTAACTAATTTAACATCAGCTAAAAGTAGAAAAATAGCTTTATATTTGAGGATATTTTTCAGAGAAAAATGTAAGTTGCATAATTAAAGCTGATATGCATAAGAAATGTTTCACTTTCCTAAAAACAGAAATATCACTAATTTCAGATTCAAATATAATTTTTTTCCTTTGGCATTTCTTCCTCAAAAAAAGGAAGAAGAAGAAGTGAGATTACATTTGATGATATTTCAGACTCACTTCTCACATTCTAAGAAATTTGGGCTACAGCAAGCTTTAAAATATTCATGCCTCTTTTTCTAAATAGATACCTTGTAACAGAGGTTGGTGAACTTGTGAATATCAAAATTACCTGTAGGAATTGTTTTTTTTAAAAAAATGACAGCTTCTTATAGCATTAGGTTCCACTGAGGCCCCAAAATATGCAGCTTTAACAGGTGTCCAGGTGATGCTGAAGCTGTTGCTTTGGGTACCATATTTGAGAGCCGTTATCCTGCATCTGCTTTTAGCAGCTCCAGCCCACTATCTGCCGGATTGCACCTGGCAATCCATTGATAAAAAAGAACATGCAAAGTCCTTTCACTTGCAACGCTCTAAGCACAATGAAAAATTAAGAAAAACAGGCAAGCCACTGCATGAGCATGTTTACAGGTTGTTAAGTCAATGCAGGGATGTAGAAAGGCCACCACCCTGCAGAAGCAGCTTATCAAAAGGTGGATGTTGTGCATGAGGAGTGGAAGGTGAGAGGTCAATACGGGGGAGAAATGGAGTGACTGGCATCAAAGCAGTAGAAGAGCCTCGATGAGGCCTTGAATGTCCTCTACATTGGTCTGTGCAAAGAGAACACAGAGAATGAGCATTGACGCACCAACCCCGCCCCAAGATGAGAGCAGAAGAGTCACTCAGGCATGGCACTTGAGGGGTCTGTGGTGGGACTGAGATGTTCATCTGAGTCTAACAATTTTGAAGAGGTATATGTTCATAAGGTGGCTCTGCCCCTGCAAGTGGAGGTGGGATGACCTTGCAATAATCCAAGTGGAAGATGGGAGTGCTTTGACCAAGAACAGATGTATGGGGTGAACATAGAATTTTGTAACATTAAAAGGTAGACACTGCTCAGACATATACAAACAGAGGTGACATTATTAAAAATAGCATTATGCTGATTACTTTATGATACAGAAATAAGGAGTTTAAAAGAGGTTAGAAAACAAAATTAAGATCATTTGTGTGATAGAGATCAGCAATAATAATTGGGATATGGGACCTTCCTTGTTTTTGTTGATAGCAGTAAGAAAACCATATATAAGTTTACACTTAGAAATCTATAAATCTAAATATTTCATAGAATTTGGGGTGAAAAATCTCAAGTTAAATGGTTATTTGGTGTGTGTGTGTGTGTGTGTGTGTGTGTGTGTGTGTGTGTGTGTGTGTGTACATGGCAGGGATAAATGAGGTATAATGGATATAAACTGTGTATAATGGAGTTGATAGCCTCAAAAGGCTTTTAGTTTATTGGAGACAAAAACAAACAAAAAGGTGCTTTAAGGAATAGCTCTTAAATGCTAGAGTGAAGAATTATGCTTTCTATTCTTTCCAAGTCCTTTCAGATGTAAATTGCTCCTATCACAACCACCCTGTGCACAGGCCTTGAGGAGTCCTATCCTGACTTGTTCCCGGTACTTTACACATGGAGTCATCTCAGTCTAGGAATGCTCACACATGCTCTGCTCTCCCTGCTGTTCTCATCACTTCTCTAGGACTCAAGTCACTTGTCACTTCTGAACAAAGTTTTCTAAGACAGTCATTTCATCCTTGCTGTCATAGCACGTGAACTCTCTTTCTCCCCCTCACAGTGGAACACATCTCACCAAATTATAACATGTTCTCCTTTCTTCCTCCTTGACTAAATTATTCTCTTAAAGGAGCAGCACCATGGAGCATTTTTCATTGCAGTTATCCAAACCCCTTGCACAGGCAGAGCTGACTCACAACAGGAATGAATTTGTTAAAGGAGTGCATTACTAAAAGAAGGGACCTGTAAAACACTGTAGCTTGAGGTCACATAGAGCCACTAGTGTGGGCTTCAAGGGTGTGGTTAAAAAGCTCATTTTAAAAAATAGACATGGTTTAAATTTAATGTTCTGCTAGAAATGTGTATTAATTAAATTAGAGAAATTAAGAAGAATGTAAAAACAAGTGTATTGAAGGCATCACTGTGGAACAGAGCAAGCAATAATTTAGTAAAATAAATCTACATCATCATTTGGTGGGAAATAAATAAATGACAGATATATATCCAGTTATATAAATGTGTGTGTATGTATGGGTGTATGTATCCATAAAACTGTTTCAGCTACTGAAAAGTGCAGTGGGACATGGTTATCATGTCCCTCTAGTGATCTGATGGCACAATAGAGAAAATATAAGTATACAAAATCGTGGTGTCCCCTACTTCTGGGAAATATCATACTAAGAGCAATGAGACTTTTTCAAGGAATTCCCTGGCCCCTTCACATGAAATCTGAAAAAAAAAATCTGTGGCTGAATGATGACATAAATATTGATGCTTCCTCTTGTTTTACTCCAGCACTGTTCCTTAACTGCTCTCTTACTATACTCTGTGCCAGCCAATTAGAATTCTCCATCCCTTAGGCCCAGTCATTAAAATTACACCTTGTTCCTGCAAAAAAACCACAGTTCCTTTCCAAGAATCAAGTGGTTTACAGTCTCTGGTAACTCCATTTCCTGGGGCTCAGAGAACCTCTTCTGGCCTCTGTGGGTACCTGCACTCACATCTTCCTACTTTCACACAGACATACTGACAAATAAGAAAGTTTTGACAGCTGCATCTGCGTTTCCAGACCAACTGTTCACAGAAACTTTTTCTAGGTTTTGGTGTGGTAAATACTTGAAGACATTTTGCTCCATGAACACAAAAGTCTTTGAAACTAGGAAGAAACTACAGTTGTCTAGTTTAAATTTGATTTTCTTCTCTTGGAAGAGAAAGAGTTCTAACAGAAGTCTGTGGCATTCTGTACAATAAGAGCAGACTTCATAAACACTGCATGCAATCTTTGTTGCATGTTATTTATCACATACACTGTACATCCATATGCATGCAGTTGATTCCGTGGTCTTGGAGACAAAGTAGGCTACTGTTGTCTCATAATTGCAGTTACTTCTGAGATTTTTTTTCAAACTCCTTTCCTCCCCTCTTCTTTCCTCCTTCTACTTTTCTTTTCTCTGTTGTCCTCTATCTCCCCTCTTTCTTTGATGCTAAGGACTGAATCCAGGGTCTTTCGCAGGTTAGTCATATAAATCACCATTGAACTATGGCTTCAAATCTGCCCATTATGTTCATTACACATCATGGGAAGAACCAGAACATAGCTGGAAATAATAAAAAGTTCAGCATGACATTGCTAGAACATGGGAAAGTGTTTGAATCTGGAGGAATAGCATACGACAAGGTACTGAGTTGAAGCATATATGTACTGAGTTGAGAACGTATGTGTGCCTGACCAGAGCAAGAGGCATCCCTTGCTGTAGCACATGCAATGAAGAGAAGTGAGCAGGGACAAGACTGTAGGTATGAAGAAAATATGGGGTGGTGGAGGAAGTTGTGCTTGGGAGCACATACTGCTTCATACCCACAGTCACAAACTTGTAGCATTCCTCAAAGTCACAAAGTCCTCTCAACTCTGAGCTATTTCCAGTCAGATGACTCTGTGCTTCTTACATACATGACAAAATGGACCCTTCAGTTTAGCCAATGCATCAGGTTGATTCTGAAGAGCTCATATTAGTGGAGAGGATCAGTTGTTTATAAAACAGGAAGTGTTAGTCTGTGGTCTTTAATGTACCTGGTAGTATTGTAGTAAGAAAAGGGTTAAAAACTAAAGTACCTCAAAGATTAATTGAGAAGTTACTGTTTGCTAATTCATGTAGTTCTGTACTAGATATGATTTTTATCACATTCATGAGTGTAAATCTTCCTGTGAAACTTGTTATCCTTAAGAACATGGACCCCCTAAGCTATGATGTCTTAAATCCTGACATTACCTTATAGATGTAACCGTCTTATTAAATAAGAAACACTCTTTAAGATTCATGGTACATTACCTTTTGTACTTAGTTATGGAGCTGGAGAAATGTCTCAGTGAGTTAAAGTATGAGGGTCTGAGTTAAAATCTCAGCACCCGCATAAAGAGCAGGGCATATTTACCATTCTTCCTGCAGGATCACTAAATACCTTATATTAAATAAGGTGGAGAGTGATAGAATGCAATACTTAGCATCCTCATCTGGCCCCTGTAAGCCTGTGTATTCAGGCATGCCTAGAGCACCGGCCCTTGTGCACATTCCACATGTACCTCCCCCCTCTATGCATGCGTATACTCACATTAACACATGTGAAGTGAATAAAATAGAATAGAAACAGAAAAGTATTCACGTTCCTATAATTAAAAAGTCATCAATGATTCCAGAGGTTAATATTGTCCAAGAATGAAGTGATAGTGCGTGGCATCTGGCCTTCCCACAGATCGTCTGCCCGTGTGAGGAAGGGAATGAAATCAGGGATAGGGAAAGAAGAGACAGAAGAAAATAGATGCTGCGAATTGTGCAGGAAATAAAGAGAAGCAGGAAAGTATCCTGGAGAAAGGATGTGTGTAAGATACTCTGAGGCATTTAGTCTCTTCTCATTTAATTTTCTGTAGATGACAAATTCCACTTACATCATTTATCTTCAGGTAGGATTTTAGGTAAGAAAATAAAGAGAAGGTTCATAAACATTATATGTTATATACCTGTAACTTAAAGCAAAACTACCTAAAATGTTACATATTAATTAGCTATATTCTCTCTGAGTTGGGAAATAAGTGCTATTTTTGAAAGGGCCTGAGCCTATCCAGAACGGAGGATGCTAGTTATATTTATTAGGTATTGAATGGCAATGGAAATGGAGAATAAAATTAGACACCTGATAAAAGTGCACTGCCCCAAACCAAGATAGCAGAAGGGGAAGATTCTCTAGACAAAATCAGGCTCTGTTCTTGTTCTGAGAAGTTGCTAAATTATAAGCAATATGTGAGACATAGCAGCTTCATTTGGGCATGGTGGCACATGCCTGTATGCCAGCACTTAAGGCAGAGGCAGGGCGTCACTGTGAGGACTTAGCTGGAGCTGCAGAGTGGAACTGTCTCAAGCTTCCTTAACCAAATACTTTGGACTCCCTAATAATACTTCACATAAACTAGCATTTTTCTGTTAAGTGGTTCTTGATTCGTGTGGAATGTGATGGAGGCGCCACTTGAGATTTATTGAAATTCTGTAGAATACTTGCAGACTGCTCTTTGGTTTTTGAATTTATTCACTTAGAAGTAAATTGGATACAGATAATTTATAGGTATATGCCAGAAAATAACCAATTTAGAAAACACCTGACCTCAGACGTTTTCCTAAGAAAAACTGACACATGGTATAATTAAGTTTTATTTGTAGCTTTGTCTGTGAGTCTGTAGCTCAATGGTAGAGCACATAGCTAGAATAGCCACAGCTCCAGGTTTGAACTCCAGTTCTGTCTGTCTGTCTGTCTGTCTGTCTCTCTCTCTCTCTCTCTCTCTCTCTCTCTCTCTCTCTCTCTCTCTCTGTGTGTGTGTGTGTGTGTGTGTGTAAAATTTTGTAGTTTTCCTTTTCTTATTAATTATGCAAAACAGTAGGTTTCATTGCAACACTTTAATACGTTTGTAGCATATGTTAACAACATTTACCTCACTTACCTTCTGTTGTTTCCTGTTACTCCCTGGTCACCTTACTATTCCCAGATACATTTCATTCTAATTTCATGTTAGATCCTTTTAAAAATCTAGATTCTATGTGTTAGAGAAAAATATAAAATGTCCTATATAAAATTTTCAAATTTCACATGAGTCTGCCTTATTTTGTTTGACATAATGACCTCCAGTTCCACCCATTTTCCTGCAAATAATATGGTTTTGATCTGAGGAACAGCTGTATTCATTACATTCTATTCATTACAATTTCTTTATCCATTGGTAGGCAGCTAGACTGATGCCATGACTTGGAAATTATGAATATGGCAATGAAGCATAAGTGTACAGATATTTGTTGTATGTTGCATTTGATCCTTTGATGTATAAACCCAGAAATGATGTAGCTGGATAATGTGGTAGTTCTAATGTTAGTTTCTGGGGAGCCTCCACACTGATTCCACAGTGGCTGGACTAATCCCCACCAATGGTATATGCAGCCTATTTTACCTATGCATCCTAACAATTTGTTTTTTGTTTGTTGGTTGGTTTGTTTCTTGGTGATAACCATTCTAACTAGGATAAAAGAGAATCTCAATGTAGTTTCAGTTTGCATTTTCCTGGTGGCTGAGAATATTGAAATATTCCATGTATTTGTTGTGCTTCTTGTGAGGAGTGTTGTTTGGTTCCTTTGTCTGTTGATTGGATTATTTGCCCATTTGTACTTAACATTTTGAGTTCTTGATATATTATGCATATAAAACGTCTCAGATGAATGGCTAGAAAAATTTGTCTCCAGTTACATAGCTTGTCTCTTCCTTTTGGTGATTATTTCCTTTATGTTCAGGAACCTTTGACTTTGACGCAATTCTACTTGTCAGTTCTTGCTATTACTTTCTGAAATATTAGCATCCTACTCAGAACACTTTTGTCTCCATATGTGTCTCTTGAAGTAATTTTCTGTATTCGATGAAGTAAATATTATTTAAAATATCAAAAGGGGAGTTAAATACCTACTATTGTGTATAATTAGGATTCTTGAGCAGAGAACTGTACACTGGCATTTGTAGTTGTGGTTATTTTCTCTGTGATGTCACTTTATTGGATGATATTTCCAAAAGTTGTAGGTACAATTGAGAACTCAAAATGTTTAAGTTATTTTAGACAGATATTTTCTTCTTAGTTCTTGTAAGTGTCTTTGTCTAATAACAAGAAGATATTCAGAGTGATGGCTTTATAGCCTTAGCCACCTGACAGCATCTTCCAATTCTGCAGATGGTACCAGCATATTCAGCACCAAAGCAGAATGCTTACATTAACCAATGAGATTTGCTATAAGCAAAGGAAACCCAGATAGCTTCAATGAGTAGACAAACTGCAAGTGTTGATATTTAAATTTCCCATGTGCCTCTGATAAGCTCATATAGTAATCAGGTGAGCAGAAAGGGCGCTTTGAGTAGAAGAAGAATCGTTGACAAAGGACTTTCTGAATTGTATTTAAAAGATTCCTTCCAACTTCTGTACTACTCACCATCATTATTTAATGCAGTTCTCAGGGCCCTCTAGACACCAGGCTAATTTACAAAGGCCCTTAGGATATTTCTTGCTTGTTACCTAATACACAGTATGCATTATTTGCTGAGGACTTTAGAGTTGTGCATGCATATGATTTTGCTTTTGAATTTAATAAAAGTTGCTCCCTTAGAGTTTCTATTGCTGTAAAGTGACACCGTGACCATGGCAACTCTTTTAAAGGAAAACATTTAATTGAGGCTAGCCTACAGTTCAGAGGTTTAGTTCATTATCATCATGGTAGGTGGCATGCAGGTAGACATAGTGCTGAGGAAGGAGTTGAGTTCTACATCTTGATAGGCAGTCAAAAAGCGAACTCTAACACTAGGTATAGCTTAAGCATAGGAGACCCCAAAGCCCACCCCTACAGTGACACACTTCCTCCAACAAGGCCATCCTACTCCAACAAGAATACACTTCCTAATAGTGCCACTCCCTCTGGGGACCATTTCCTTTCCAACCACCACAGTTAAACTATAACACTTTAATTACTTTGGTATAATTTTTCAATCTGATTGTTCTTTTGTCATGTAGTTATTTTGTTATTTTTCTACTCAGAAATTTGCTGGAAAGAAATTCTGTAGACAATTTAGAAGGGCTATAGTGTCTGAAAGATAGACAATATTTTGCTGATCTTCAAATCTCTTTTCAGAATTACAATTTTGTTTGAGGTTCTATACAAGGGTACATTACAAAAGATTCAAATCAGCCAATCAGTAACAAAGAAATATTGCCCTGCTTTCCACAACAGTTTCCTCATGGAACACATTGTAGATATTAAACAGAGACACTGACCTGAGCTAGGCCCTCTCTGGATCTTGATTACTAACATCAATCTTTAAGACTCATATAGCTTATACCCTGCTTTCCCCCTCCCTTTTCTTTGAAGCACTCAAAGAATAGATCTCTCTGCCTGAACTTCAGATATCCTGGGTACCTCCACCTGACCTCCTCTGGGCATTTCCTTTTTGTTTGAATTGTGAGATTTCAAAATTTCAGTCTATTTCTTTCATGTCTTGCTCCTTGCTAATGAAAACATTAAATAAACCCAAAAGTTTTATTTAAGCTAAATAGTTCCATGTTTGCCAAAGCAAAGTCTTTAAATAATTTCCAAGATGCACAGTAACTCCTTAAATAGTTTAATACTATGATTCAATTTTATTGTGTATTAGAAAAAATCTATATTACTTATTACTAATAATTTTTAAATTAAACTTTTAGCAAGGTCTATATTTTTGAAAGTACAATCTCAAGAAAAATTACTAAGTAATAGCCCCCATAGCTTTGTATATTATATATATATATATATATATATATATATATATATATATATATATATATATATATATATAAACATAATATTATATAAAGAGAGAAAACTAGTGAGGAACAATGCCATATTGTGTTTTGTCTAATAACTTCCCCGATAATTCCATTTCTCACTTCTCTTAGCACCGCAGATGTCTGCCACTCACATTAGTTCTTTCTTGACTTTTTGTTGCTTTTTTTAATCTAAGATTTTTATCTTGCGAATTGTTCAAAACAAGTTTGTAAACAGACTCATTTTTATTACTGTATTGGATTTCTATGCAGAAACTTAATCATTTTACCCATACCCTAAAGACACCTAGGTTATTTCTACTCTTTCTTTTTAAAATTGGCCTATAAAATAACAGATTTATTCATGGATTTTCATGTTTACATGTTTTATTTTATTCTCCCTGCATCCTGTTTTTCCTCCCTTATCTCCCTAACCTACTCCTTGTCCCCATTCTCAATTGTATCTTTTCAGCACCAGGAATCTATCTTCCACTTTCTTATAACATGTATTTTAATGCATTCCTCTCCATCCCTTAATACTTTTTGATCCCTTCTCATGGATCCTTTTCTAGTTTTCAGGCCTCCACATACAATTAATCCCTACTAAACAAACATATCTATTGACTATAAGCCAGGATCTGCTTATGACAGATACCATGGAGTGATTGTCTTTCTGAGCTTGAGCTATCTCATTTAATATATTTTTCAATTCCACATGTTTACTACAAATTTCACTTTTCTTACAGATAAATATAACTCCACTGCTTGAATATACCACATCTCAGTAATCTATTCTTCTATAATAGATATATAACTGGCTCTATTTCATTGGTATTGTGAATAGAACAAAATTAAACAAGAATGAGCAAGTATATTTGTTGTGGGATATAAAGAGTTCTTTGGCTGTAGAGCTTGAAGTATGGCTGGGCCATATGGTTCAATGTTTTGTGTTTTGAGAAGCCTCCACTGATTTCCATAGTGTCTGCCCTCAGTTACACTTCAACCATCAAATGTATAATAATTTCTCTTTCCCTATATAGGTACCATATTTTTTATGGTAGTGTTTCTACTAGTGTGTTTATGGAATCACAAAGTAGTTTTAGTGTACATTATGGTGTTGGTTAAGTATGAACACTTTAAAATATTTATTAGCCATTTTTATTTCTTCTCTTGAGAACTATCTATTCATTTTCTTGGCCTGTTTATTATTTGGCTATTGGGAAGAAGTTATTTAATTTTTGTAATTCTTTATCTACATTCAACACTATTATCACAATTTTTCAAAGTACACAGGCACACACACACACACACACACACACACACACACACACACGTGTGTGTGGGAGGGGTGCAAAACATGTACATGAAGTACATAAGTGTTCACTTGGGGCCAGCAAAGGATGACAGAGACTAGAAGGGAAAGGGAAAATGGAGAATGAATACTAATGACCATGCAAATATTTTATGTGTGATGAAAGTTTCCAAAAAGCAGTGGTGAACATTGTCCAACTCTGTGGACATACTAAGTTGCTTTTTTATATTCAAAATAGATAAATTGTATAATGGATGGATTTCATATCAATAAGCTTCTTTGAAAGAGACATTGAAAATTTAATTCACTTTTATACAATGACATAAAAATATGAGGTTTTATATAAAGTGCTAGAATGTGAAACTGAAGATGTATTGATGTTGCCATTTATCTCTGAGGAACTCTTCAAATGAATATACTGTTATAGTCAGGAGGCTTACAAAGGGCTTGGAAGATTTCCCATAAAGGATTTAACTAACTTCTACCAACCTTGAAAAGAAGAACTTAAGTTTACAAGCAGATACATTTGTAGATTCCCATACTACCCTAAACCTGATGGGTCTCATCAAATCTGGGAAGCCAAGTAGGGTCAGTTCTGGTTAGTACTTGAATGAAAGAACAAACAAGATTATGATAAACATTGCTAAAGCCAGAGTTTCCCAGCCTATGAATCCCCAAGAGAGCCCACAAATGAGCTTTAAGGAATCTATTAACCCCTTGAAGCTCCGTGGATAATTATTTCAATGCATATGTATGATTCTTTATCTAAATATATTCCCTACTGCCAAAGAATGGCTAAAAGTCACTTGTTTGTATTGTCTTCTATGATATAAGAAATGTTACCGAAGAAAGTTTCAAACAAGAAAGTAGCCTCCATAAACCAGAAATCTCCAGTGCTGTAATCTCCACATTCAGAATTTACCTTTCTCTCCTTGCAAATACCTAACTTTTAACAGTAAAAGTAACTGTGGGTATAGAAAGAATGACACATTTATAAAAATAGTCCTTAACAGTCCAACACATGTACAATGTATTTTAGAACCTTTCCAAGTTCTTAAAATGTCTTGAAACTCTGAATAGATTATTTATAACCAAAACATGATCATCTGCTTTATAATACTAACAAAACATAGCTGGTTTAATGACTCATCTTTCTCTTTTCTATGTCTTAAGAGATATTTGTCCTTGTGATAGAATTTACAGGTGAAAGGATCAGGGAACTTAAGATCACTGGATTATGAAAAGCACTTTTCTGAAGATACAGGATTCATCTTTCTTAGGGCTTGCCTTTTTTGCACAAGCTAATACATTCTCATCAGATAAAAATCATGTTAATGTAAAGATTATGGGGAATTTTCTCTTTGACACATCAAAGCATTTGAACAATAATAATCATGTAACTATTAAGAATAACTTGCTTTGGAACATCTGTGTCTTTCCTAACATGGTTCTGTTAATGATATTAGGCAAAAATTGTAGCTGAGGTTTTGATAATATAACCTGGAAGTCTGGCATTTCACATTAAATATTCCAGTGAAATGATAGTCTTTGACTGAATAATGTACTGGGGACATCCCCATGTTTCATAGATATTTTGTTCTATATTTTGGTATGACACACTGATTTTTGCATTGTTAAACTGAAAATAAATCCAACTTGGCTGTGTATAATTGATAACTTTGGTTTGAGAGTGCCTTTCTTTTAGGCACCTACTTGCCTGTTGTGTGTTATAAGCATAGAACCAAAAGCAGGGAATATCTTAATAATTCAACTTCACTTACTATATGTGTCCTAAAAATATCTGCAGCTTGGATTATCTGACTCACTTTCCATTGTAACCCTGGCACCTAGAAATTTTCAAAAACAAAGGCCACACTCACAGGCTCTGCAATTGTCCTTAGGGTTGAAAGTGGATCAAGTGCTCAGGTAAGCCGCTGAGCCCTGAATTATATTTTACCCTTAACTTGACCCGGTGCTTGTCAACTACCCAATGTGTATAAATGTTTTAATTTCATGATTTTTGTTTTGTTCATTATAAGAGTTAATGTAAATAACCTGAAATATAAATTCAGTGATTTCTTGCAAATGTTTTCATTGTACCTATGAAATGACCAGTCTTTTCAATATTTCTGTGTATTGGAAACCATCATATGATTTGTTTTGTGAGTTCCTTAATGGATAGTATGGCATTAATAACAGCAATAATCATTGAAATTATTTGCATGATTTATTATTAAATATGACTTTTACTTGTATGTTCAGAAATAGTATTTTTCTCTGCCCAGTTGTGGCAGAATCTGGACTAGAACCTTAGCCATCCTGCTGTCCAGTGTCAGCATTCCAGTTACTGCTTCAGAGATGATTTGTGTTACTGACTGTGCCATATGGAAAAGAGGAAGAGCTGGCACTGTGAGCTGGAGGTAATGAACCTGGCCAAGCTCTCATCAGCACTGAGCATCTGCTCAGTATTGAGGTCAGAGTTTTGGCATTCCTAAAACTCATAATTAAAGATTATTTGAACAGGAAATTCAGCATTACTTTTCTGGTATATTTAGAGTTAAGCAAGGTGCATTAAAATGCATATATGTTAATATATACTTTATTCTCTAGAACACTTGGGAAATTAAAATATTTTTCCTAATAAGTACTATTTTTAAAATGAAAAAAAAAATATCTAGCAGAGGAAACAGAATTTTTAACACTTTGAGCAACATTTAACAAATTTCCACTGTGTACAAATTTCTTCTGAACTTCAGCATATGATTTTTTCTTAGTTTGTTTTAATAAGGATTTTTGGAAATATAGACACATATTGTTCATTATAAGAAAAGGTCTATAATGAGCTAATGGTAGGAGATAGTTGCATCCTGAAATAAACTGTAATTATATGCCAAGTATCTGGGACATTAATTGGGGAGTATAAAGCAGGAAATTCCTGGTGAAATATGGCATCAGACTAACAGCATCTAGACTGCCATCCCCTAACTCGGAATTAAGGCTTACTGCAAAGACTCATAGGAAGTCAAAAACTAATATCACTAATGAAAACTATGAAAAGAATGTTTGATTTTTAAAAATCATTTATGGAGCCCCTAGGACATGATTAAGAAACAAGTGTGCAATATGACAATGACCTTGCGGGTGAGGACCATCCAACTAGCTACTCAGATTGTGGAGGAGAGTTGGACCAATCCGTCTGTTGTGTATCACCAACATTGAGCTAAAGGAGCTACATAAACAAGCCACATAAGCAGCCATTGCCAATCTAAGTATCGCAGTATTCTGAGAAAGCCTGAGTCATGCACGGCCCCTTTGTCTTTCAGTGACTGTCTATGTTACTCACTAAATACAATTTAAAAAAACCTGAAGAATTCATAAAATGGGCACAGTGATAACTGGTTATCAAAATTTGCACAAAAAAAGTCTATGTGAGTGGGAGCAGATATGGGTAGCAGTTAGGAATTCTGCATACTTGGAGTGTTCTATTCTTTCATACTATTGAGTGTAATAAAATAAAATCTTCAGTCTAGAACTAGACTCAATAATCAAGAAGATTTGCCCTATGCAAGCTATTCATGTTACACAAGTCCTTATAAGACTCTACCAATTGAGCCAGGACCTGTACAACAATATGTACTACATATCAAGACTGACAAACTTAGATACATTCTCTACAACATAGGGTTAACAAGTGAACTATGACCATCTTTTTTCAACCACGGCTTTCATGGGTGGACAGTAGAGCTAGGTAGGACAAAAGCAGGGCTACATGGCCATGAGGAAAGGGATATTGTTCTAAGTGACACAGAACAATTGGATAACTACATAACAATAGTGAAGTTTGGTCCTTACAGCATATTGTATGTGGTACATTTCCATCCAGCAAACATTGGTTGTTCATCTTTATTTTTACTCCTATTTAATTATTATATTTTTATTCTACCCGTGTGTATACCTGTGCACCACTGGTGTGTCTGGTGCCAACGAAGGCAGGAAGAGGAGGGCATGAGAGTTTTCTGAGACTGGAGTGACAGCCAATTGTCAATGTCTTACTTACTGCCAGTGTTCTTAACCACAGAGCCATATCTCCAGGCCCCGATCTCAGTCTCATGTGGTAAAAGAAGCTTGTTCTACACAATTAAGGAGGAAGAAATCCTCACCACCTGGGAATAAAGAATGTCTTTGTAAACAAGGGCAAAACACCTTTAAAGTTAAAAATACAGATAAATTAAAATTGAGAATATGACTTCAATTATCATTAAAATAGTGAAATCCATCTGAAGACAAAAATCATAGATTTTTAACACAAATAGACATCAAAAGGCTTGCTAACTAAAATGTTTGTATGACATAAAATTATTAGAAATGGGAATATAAATTAAAAACACAATAAATTACTATTATATATCTCCCTGCCTTTGAAAGATTGGAGAGTAGTCATGAGCCACAAGGCACAAAAATGCTGTTGGCAGAGACATAAATCAACTTACAATGTTGTGGTGATATTGTGTTCCCCAAAATATTGTGCACCCTAATAAACTTATCTGGGGTCAGAGAACAGACATCCACTCGGATCTCTGTGAGTTCAAAGCCGCACTGGAAACAGCCAGACATTGTGACTCAAGCCTTTAATCTCAGGAAGTGATAGCAGAAAGCAGCAAGGTATATAAGGCATGAAAACCAGGAACTAGAGTTGGTTAAGCTTTTAGGCTTTTGAGCAGCAGTTCAGCTGAGATTCTTTTGGATGAGGACTCAGAGTCTTCCAGTCTGAGGAAACAGGATCAGCTGAGGAATTGGCAAGGTGAGGTGGCTATGGCTTGTTCTGTTTCTCTGATCATTCAGCATTCACCCCAATACCTGGCTCTGGGTTTGATTTTATTAATAAGACCTTTTATTTTTTATTTATTTAATCTTTTTATTTTATAATTAACATAATTTCACATATCAGCTTCGAACATTTTAAGATTCATGTTACATAATGTTGTTTATGAATCAACAGTTTTCTCATAGGCATACCTGATAGAAAGACCTCTGAATAAGTACTGCAAGACATATAAATGGATGTTTATTATAACTTTACAATAATCAAGACAGGATGTAGCCAAATGTCTATCAACATAACGAGATAGAACTTCCGTTATATCCATACATTATAATGCATGACAAGAAAAGAAATGCAAATGATTGAAAATTAGAAATGTATTTTACATTTCATGAAAGTAGCTAGACATAAAAATCATCTTGTGTTTATATTTGGATAAACTGAATGTTTAATGGCATACCCTTTGTTGCTGAAACTGAAGAAAAGTAAAAATATCCGAACCATAACAAACAAAATTTGTGCTGAGAACTGAGTATGGAGGACTCTGTAATTAAGAGAAAGAGAAAGGGGGATTTCTGTAAGAGTTGTTGAGTTTCTATTTCTGGAATTAATAGTCATAGAGATATTTGTTTTGTACTGCTTCATTAAACTAGGAATGTTACTGGCTTTTTTGTAGTGAATTGTGATACATGGTATATATCATATAAGCATATTCAAAATGTTTAAGTCAGTGTCTTTTGTATTACTTGTCTATTTTTCCAGCCATCTTTATCCTGAGAAAGACTGTTTTTCTACAACTTAAAGGGTAATTGAATCACTTAAAAACAAGCAATACTCTAATACAAACTGAAGAGATGAAAGTTTTATATGCTAGTGTTTGTTACATTTATGTATGTATTTAGTGTATCTGTGTTTGTGTGTGTGTGTGTGTATGTGTTCTTGATATATCATGTGTGTGGAGGTCAGAAGGTAACTTACAGGATTTAGTTCTCTCCTTCCACCTAGTTCTTCCACCATGTGGGTTCCAAGGATGAAACTTATGTTGCCAGGCTTGTCATCAAACACTTTATTATGCCAAGCATGGCCCTCTATAACTTTCCAATTTTCCCCTTATAATAATAAGTGACTTTGTATTGTCTTTAGAGTGAATCAGGCAGCAATGTTCCCTCATGCATTATCTCATTTAGTCATAGTAATAATCCTTTACAGTTGGTATCATTATTACTCTGATTTATAAGCTGTAGACAGGAGACTGAGCACTGTTAAACTAAATGAACAAGAGGCTCAGTTAATTGGAGCCCAAATTATCTGAATCCAGATTTAAATACCTCAACCAATGTAGCATACTGAATTATACTAACTTGAAAGTGTGACCAACTGATAATCAGGAACAAATCATAGACTGATTACATGATCTAATATTACGTCATAATCTTTACTGGTTTTATTAAATTCATAATGTGACCCCTCCTGGCTACTGGAGCCAATTAGATAGTTTCCTTCTGACTGCACCCTGTTATTCAATTCCTTGTAATCATCCCTCTATATGCTCTTTTCAGTATTTCATTAGCATATACTCACCCTATGATTATTGGTTTCATTACATTTTCAAATACATGCATCATGTACTTTGATCATGTTTACAATTATAATTTCTTATCCCTCTGTCTCCATTGCCAGCCCTTCCTTTTCCTAAGAAGTCCCTATTTTACTTTCATTTCTCTATTTTTTTACTTTCTTTTAAAACTAGATTGAGCATATGAGAGAAAGCAGACTGCTTGTCAAAGTTACATAAATACAATAAAACTGGATAAATACCAGAGGAGGAACTAAAAATAAAAATAAACACTTTTACAAAATAAAATAAATTAAAATACTACTGAAAACATAGTAAATATAAAAAGGAAGAAAAATACACACACACACACAAACACACACACACACAAACTAGAGTCTTTTTCATGGATCTTGTAACATTTGAATCAGCATGATGGAGGTGATATTGGATTGTATCTGAGGACTTTTCTCTTGTCTTTCTTGCACTTCATTTGGTGCTGTATGTGGGTTAATGGCCAGTGAGAGATCAGGTGTTTTTTCATGGCTGTATCCACTTAAAAAAAATTCTACTGTATGCAAAGGCATACCAGAATCCAATGCTGTCTACACTTTGATTTGTGGCCAGTGGACTGGATGAGCTTTTACTTCTCCAAACATCTCCCAGTTTGTAGTTCAGGTAAAAGCTAGTGTCAACACTGTGGAGTATTCCACCAATAAACCACAGAGTGGGAGAAATGAGCAAAACTATAAGATTTGCACTGGATGGGGAGAACTTCACTCTGCCCACTAGCAGAGTGCTTTCAGACCTCATCAATTATAGAGAACCCTGGGGGAGGGAGATGAGTGCAGAAATCATGAAACACAAGGCCTAGTTTGCGAGGTTGGTAGTTTTTAATACTACCTAACAGCAAATGCACATGGTGGAGGTGGAGAGTAGCTCCAAGGATGACATGTGAAAACCTCTGAAAACACTCAACATCTTCTTATTTCTTACACTTGGAGATTAGCACGGTGCATAGCACACATTAAGTGTTCAATAAATGTTTGTTGGATTCAAAATAAGCAACATACCCACCTTATCCAATATATATAACAAACAGCTACTGCCATTATTTTATTTTTAAAATGCCCTCTGACAAATCTCCACTATTATTTTAGCAATAGGCTAAATATTTGTAAATCTTTCCTTTAAACATGAGTCATAAGTCACCAGTTCTTGAGATAGTCTTTAAAATCAGCTTTTCCAAATGTTTCTGAGATCCATGACTTTCAAATCCATGATTGTTTTCAAAGTTGTTGGAAGATTAGTGGTTTTCCAGTAATCTTTCAAGTACTATAATAAGTGACATGACCAAAACCAGCTTAGAGACCATTTTTTTTCCTTTGCTTAAACTTCAAGGTTATAATCAATTGTTGAGGGAAGGTAGAGCAGAAACTGAAGTACAGGCCATGAAGGATGCTGTTTAATGGCTTGTTCCCTGGCTTATGCTAGGCTAGCATGCTCACATAGCACAGGCCCACCTGCCTAGGAATGGTGCTGCTCACAGAGGGCTGTGCCTTTTCACATCAATCATTAGTCAAGACATCTCCTCATAGACATGGGCATAGAAATAACTCTTCATTTGAGGTTCCCACCACAACCAGGTGACTCAAGGTTGTATCAAGTTGACAATTAAAACTAACCAACACAAACAGGCACCTGATAAATTAGCTGTGTCCCAGATTCTCTGTAAAAGCCAACATTATTCCATGTCCTGGAAATAATAAATATTAAAATCTTGAATATAAATTGAACATGCCCCACACTGAATGGAAAGCACTTTACTAATCTAAATCATTATTATTTGATTTTATACTTTGTCAACTATGTTTATAAAAAAGTACTTGATGCTGGGCGGTGGTGGCACATGCTCTTAATAACATCACTCAAGAGTCCAGCCTGGTCTACAAAGTGATTTCTAGGATAACCAGGGCTATACAGATAAACTTTGTCTCAAAAACCAACACCAAAAAAAAATACTTGAAGTTTTCCTATTTGCACCTTTATATAATAATATGTATGATAAACTTTCTATCAGTTCTTCATTTAAACAAAAAATACAATCATGGATTAGTTAACACCTCAGTTAATGATTATCATAGTTCAAATAAAACACAATGTTCTTAGTCATCTAATTATATTGAATCTATAGTTAATTCCTTTCACATGATTTAGAAAAAAATCTCTAAATACTGCCTTGATTTTTTTCTATTTTTATATTGATGTTGTATTGTGTGTAGGAAAACTGGAAAAATTCATTATTGCAAATTTAGATTTGACAGAATGATTGGATAATGAACTGCAGCACTGGTTAATGTAGTTTCTGGCATTGTTTACTCTGAAAAAGGTGACATGTGGGTATACTATTAAAGGTCACTTTTCAATAAGATAGCAATATTTTCATCAGGCAGGTGTTTCTTTGGGTAAGCTTAGCACCCACTTGCTTAAAAATAGAAAACTATATATCTGTAACAACCAAAGTTCCATTGTCACACCATGCAGTTGTCCAAACAGCATTAAGTCCTTTTGAAAGTGGCCTGTTTTGTGTTAGTTACTGTGGCAACCGATCTCTTGATTCATAGTGCTTATGGAATGACTTCTTCACCTAATATGCTGCTAGTACTGCGGGTATCAACTGCTGTTTTGTTTTTTTGTTTTTTTTTTTTTGTTTGTTTGGTTTTTTTTTTTTTTTTTTTTTTTTTACTAAATTGAAGAGGGCTATAAACTAAATAAAAATAAAATACAGAGCACACTGGGGCTTGGGTGTAAAGTAGCAGGGGAGCTGTTAACACTGAAGTGTCTTGAAGCTGATGTGAAAGTTCACTGTGGATTCACATCATTGATCTTCTATTAGAGGGAAGAAGTTGGTAAATGAACACTCCAGTTTTAACTGGCTTTAATGTCTGTTATGTTAGCACTACCTAGCTACATATGGGTCTTCCCTCTCAATCCATTCATAAACTCCTGCCTTTTCCTTCTTTTCCTTTCTACAGTTATTCATTGACTCCTAATATCTGCTTTGTTAAAAGTCATATATTTGAACTACTCACAATAGGAAAAGGGGGGCTGAAAAATCACTGTGAGAAATTGTCTCCACCCAGTTGGCCTATGGGTATACCTGTGGGACTGTTTTTTGATTGCTAATTAGTGGAGGAAGACCTCACCTACTGTGGACAGTGACACACCTAGGCAGGTGGTTTGAGGCTGTGTAAGGAAGGCAGCTGAGCAGAAGCACAGGAAGAGGGCAGTCAGCAGTGTTCCTTCATGGTTTCTACTTTAAGCTTCTACCTTGAGTTCCTGTCATAGCTTCTGCTCCATGATGAACTGTAACCTGTAAACCGAATAAATCCTCCCTCCCCCAAGTTACCTTTGGTATCTGTTTTATCAAAGACAGAATGGCAAACTAGAACATTTACTTTATAAAATTCAATTTGTAACAGCAGAAAACAGTTGGTAAAAACATGAATAATTCAGTACAATGACAGAAGGTATCAAGTGCTATGGGAAATAATATTAGATAAAGTGGGACCAAGAGTAAGGAACACCACAGGCAACCTCTGGAGAGCCTGAGAGAAAGGTGTCACCTGACTTCATCCATACTTAGTACCTCACCCCTCATATTAGAAATGGAAGAGAGGGGAACAAGGTAGACAAGTCAGACTGTTACAATAACCTAATCAAAAAGTTATCACAGTTACCATAGTGAGTGGGAAACGGTATAAATGATGAGAAAGAGGAAACAAATTCTGTTTAAACATAGTTGCTAGAAACCCAGAAAAGATGATAAGTGGATGGTCATTCTGGATTAACTGTTTTCTTTTCTATGACATCTGGGAATCAGCTGAGTTTCTGTGTATTCAGAACAAGATACACCTGAAAGGCTACATAGGGTTAAATTAAACAATGTTTGAAATACTTAGTAAAGTGTGTAGTTTCGAAGCAGATGTTTAGTAAGTGATAGCTATTATTGTCAAATTATAAAGTATATTATTTGTTAAAGTAATTTACTTTATTAATTATATTCAAAATACATAATAATAATAATATTTTATAAAGCCTTATTGTATCTGCTAGTGTTTGTAACCTAGTCTCCGTATCAGGCAGGATTATAAACAGAAAAGACAGAATGGAGATATATACATATATTCATTCTATCTCAGTATATAATTTATTAAATCAACTTAAATTGAAACAGCACCAACATCTGTGTCACCCTGAGAAGCTGAGAACCTAAGAGTTCCTCAGACCACAAGGCTCCAACCTGGTGGAGAAAACCTCTCAGTTGGGGGTGAAGGAGGCCTGAAAACACTAATTCTAACAACAACAAAGGAATCAGCAGCCATAGTAAGGAAAAGGCTAAACAAGCAACAAGCAAATGGTCTCCCTCCTGCTATGGCCTGTTTTACTGGACTGCTACAAGAAAGTGCCATCTGCATTTTGGGTAGCTCTTCCCACATCAATTGAGAATATCAGAAAAATTCTCAGTTGATGCTTCCTGCATAGATGATGCTAATTTGTTGCAAATTGACATGAAAACCAACCACCATAGTCCTGGTGAGCTACTTAATAATTCTGGAAAGTTTGTTAAATTTCTGCTCATTATAAAAAGGACTATGTACCACACCTTCTTGCCCTTGAGCTCAGGGTCTCTAGGAGATGCATTCACGTAGTAGACTGCTCTATTTGAATAGCAGCGCATATCAGGGCTCACGAGAAACATAACTCGTGTTGGGGTATGACATTCCTAGTCACTTCCTTTTGCTTCCTTCACCTGAATGACTTCCTGCTTTTTAGCTCCATGAACACTACTTCCTCACTTCATCGGACACTCAGTTCTCTCAACTGAAGCTGCACATCTGTACAGCTCTTCATAGTAGTTCAATATGCCTTTGTCTAAAATTATGTTAGTTCCCCGAGATGTTATGCATTTTGTCTGCATCTCAAGAATGTCTACTTAGGAAACATTGAACAACAAGCAGACACAGTCATCCAAATCATTGGGAGGCAGTAGAGAATGAAGGACAGCTGGATATTAGCTAAGAATGCAGACCTGGGCTCAAGAACTTGCTCTTCTGTGTGATCTTCAGCATTAGAATGGTACAGCACCCTTAGGAAAGTCACCAGGAGAATGTCTTCATTGGTATTTCTGTCTTTATTTGAGTAATTTATGTCTTGTCCAACTTTGAGGTGATAGTTTCTGTTTTATCCTATTCTATTTTATTTTGTTATATATATTTTTAATGAATGAATGAAATCATTGGATAGATGAACAAATGAATGGAAACCTAGCTTCTAGGGTAAAGACTAACAACTGAACTGTCACTTATACCTGCTGGGAGATTGAAAATCAGTTTTCTCTATAGAGTGACACTGGGTATATCAACCACTGCAGGACAGGCCTCATGTTCAGGATTAATTGACCAACATATAATTGGACACAACAACTTTTTTGTTTGTTACAGTTTGGTGGGGATTTTGGTTTTTGTTTGTTTGTTTTATTTAGTTGGACAGGTGTGGTTTTATTTTGGGGTTTTGTTTGGTTTGGGGCAGTTGTGTTGTTTTATTGTAGTTTTGTTTGCTTTCTGAGAAAGAACTTGTGGGTAGGGATGCAGAGAAGATCTGGAAGAACTTAGGGGAGAGGAATAATAAGATCAAAATATACTTAAATTTAAAAATTGTTTTAAATAATAAAATATAATTAAAAAGAAGGTAATACAACTTATATAGTCTTAGTAGTATTTTAAGGGGGACATGGAGAGACATTTTGGAGCATTATAGAATGTTGGTTAAGTTATTTTTTTCCAACATAGTATTTTTATTGATTATTTGGGAATTTCACACAATATACCCTGATCACACTTGCTTTCCATTCCTCCCAGGTCCACTTTCTCATCCTTGTGCTCCCCCTCAATAAAAATGATACATCAAGAACAATTTTGTTGCCCATATACTCATTGGAGCATAGACAACCTCTTAAAGATAACTGAGTCTCTTGCCTACCACTACCCTTCCCCCAACACACACACACACACACACACACACACATACACACACAACCAGTAGCCATCAGCTGTGAAAAGCTACACTTTCAGCATATTTATCACAATTATTTTATTAAATTTATTCATTTATTTTACATCATGACCACAGTTTCCCCTCTGTCCTCTCCTGCCATTTCTTCCCCCCACTTTCCCTCAACCCCCTACCCCAATTCATTGCTCCTCTGTTTCTGTTCAGAAAGGGGGCTGGCCTCCCATGGGTGTCCACAAAGCATGACATATCAAATTGAGGTAGGAGTAAGCTCTTCCCCTTGTATTAAAACTGGGCAAAGCAATCCAGTATGAGGAATATGTTTTCAAAAGCCAAGAAAAGTGCTAGGGACAGGTCTTGCTCCCACTGCTAAAAGTCCCACAAGCAGACCAAGCTACACAACTGTCCCACATATGTAAAGAGCCTAGGTCAGTCCCATTCAGGCCTCCTAGCTATTGGTCCAAACTGTGAGCTCCTATGAGCCCACGTTAGTTGTTTCTGTGGGTTCCCTTGTGATGATCTCGATCTCCTGGCTCTGGCTGGTACAATCCTTCCTCCCTCTCTTCAACAGGATTCCCTGAGCTCTGCCCAGTGCTTGGTTGTCGATCTCTGCATCTGTTTTGATTAGTAACTGGATGACAGCTCTCTGATGACAGTTCGGTTAGTCACCAATCTGATTCCAGAAAATGGCTAGTTCAGGCTACCTATCTACTGTTGCTAGGAGTCTTATCTGGAGTCATTTTTGTAGGTTTGGGGGAGTTTCCCTTGCATCAGGTTTCTTCAATGATTTCCTGTCTAGGCTGTTTCTCTTTGGGGGACTGGGGATTGTAGAACCCTCAATGTCTCTCATTCTCAACTATTGGGTCTGGAGTCATTGAAATCTCTGTAACAGAAGCTTTCCTGCCCATAATAGCAAGTGGCAGTACATATGGTATTTCACATGGTTTCATGGACCACAGATATCCACATGGCCCCCAGCTGCACCACAGAAGATGGAACTCAATATGGTTAAGTTATTTTAAGGTGAATCTTGCAAGGAAAATATCTAGATGAAATCTACCAGTTTATGAAAATGACTCTTACACGGATTACGAAGATCCACACTCAGTTCCCGAGGCTTGCTCAGTAAACGTTTTTAGACATTGAGCCACCTCCTCAGCATCTTTAACCAGTCTTGATGAGCTAGCTATGAGTGCACTATTTCCATCACCATCTATTTGCAGTCGTATCCTAAGAGTAAACATTTCCCGAAGCTTGCAGTTCAGGAATTATTGTATGGTCTCAGCATTATTGAACAACTGTTTAGAAAAGCAGAGATTTGTGAGAGTCTTAAATAACACATGGTGTTATGTTGGTTTCATTTCTTTCAGCCTTAGTGTCTTTATGTTTGAAATGTAAGTTGTGAATCAGCAAGATGAAGTATGAAAATAATTACATCTGGACATGACTTAGTCAGTATGGAAGATATACTAGCTGGTATTTTTTTTACAGAGACTTATTGAATAAAACATACAACTCAAGGATCAGCCATCAAGTAATAAATCTAATTACAATCCTGTTAGCTTGCCTTCCATTGTAGATTGCAGACTAGCTTGAATTATCTTTCCATGGTTTTCAGTAGGAGTCTAAAGCACACATTTATTTTTTCTGGTATCAGCTTCCTGGTGCCTATATTTAACATGCATGTTTATCTAACTTACACTATTAACAGTTTTGTTTTTGTTTTGTTTTGTTTTTTTAACAGAATGACATGAATTACATAGCATCCAGTGGACTCTTATTTAAAGATGGCAAAAAGCGAATTGATTACATCCTGGTTTATCGAAAGACAAACATCCAATATGACAAAAGAAACACATTTGAAAAAAACCTCAGAGCAGAAGGTTTGATGTTGGAAAAGGAGGTAAAGGCTTTTCCATTATCAGTTTCTTTTTTGGACTAATATTCTGGGATAGATACTATCAGTCATACTTTAATATATATGGTCTATGCATTTTCCCAAGTCCAAGAATAAAATAAAAACATATGTACTATTCCATTTAAATATTTATTTACTTTTTCATCTATGCATATCTGTACATTTTAAATATTTTTCAAAGGGTTTGGCTATTTTTGCAATTTTTGAAAACTGATTATGTAATGATTATGCCCATGCAAAGTAGGAAACCCTGAGTGAGGAAAACCAAATGTTGAAATTGTTCGCCAAGCTGCTGAAATGCAAGTTTGATTGCTAGAAGTATGGGCACCAACCTTCACCAGCCTCTTTGTTTTGTTTATATGAATCTTTTGAAAGGACTATTTTCTTTTTCCTTCTAGTAAAACAATAAAAGGATCAAGGCATCTGGAAAAAAAATAGAACATAGAAAGGAAGAAATACATACTTTTCATAGTTCTATGATGATAAAATTGCCACTTTTGTTATTTTAGTTGAATATTCTATGGTTTAATTTGTTTGGTTTTAAACATCTATTTTATTGATTTTAAGTATGAGTACTAGTGATTGAGTACATACACATGAGTGCAGATGTTCTTGGAGGTCAGAAGCATTGGATTCCTTGGGCCTGGAATTTCAGGCAGTTGTAAGCCACTCAACATTGTTGCCGGAACTAGACTCTAATTCTTTGAAACAGCAGTACTCGTTCTTAATCACCGAGACATCTCTCTAGCTAAAGCTAAACAATTTTGAAATGGGCACATGAAAAACACTATGAGATCTTAAAATAGTATTTGAGCTATATTCTCGAAATCTTTGAAAACAGTTCTCCAAAGCAGCAGTATTTATAGACTTTCTTTCCTAAGTGGAATTGTACCACAATTCTCTTTTTTAATAATTTTGTTTTATTTTTTGAAATTATATCATGTCATATCATCCCTTCTCTTTCCTCCCTTCAGTCCCTCCCATTCACTCTTTGCACTATGTTAGATCCATAGCCTCTTTTTCTTTAATTGTTACACACACACACACACACACACACACACACACACACACACACACACAAACACACACTGTTAAAAATATAAATGCAACCCACTCAGAACTTATAATACACACACACACACACACACACACACACACACACACACACACACACACGACCTTAGGGCCGACCACTTGGTATTAGATGACTAATTGGGGGCTCTTCTCTAAATCACATTTTATCACATTAGAGAAAGATAAACCCCTAATGTAAAATAAATAAATAAACAAATGAAAATCCAAGAAACATGAAAATCAAGGCCAGGGTCCACATTGCTACCCAAATAAATCTCATTTCCTTTTCAGAACTTCCGAAGAGCTGGTTTCCTGCTAGCTGCCTCTCAGTATGTTTTATGCACAAAAACAAATCACTGTTATATCTACAACCAACTTAGCTTTTTGACTCTGCCGAATATCACAACATACGGATCTACTCAGACATTTTTAATTGTGTAAAAATTTAAATATTTGAACAGTTAACTTGTAATTGCAGTGTTAAAACTTGATTTTTAAAAATGCTAAGGTAAAAATGAAATATTGAGAATTTTCTAATAAGATTTAGCAAAATGTTGCTTGGGACTCAGAGATATGGTTCTGAAACCCTCTGACCCCATCACTTTCATTTTTCATTCTCAAAACATGTCTTAGAATTAATTTTTTTTTTTTTTTGGTTTTTTGAGACAGGGTTTCTCTGTGTAGCTTTGCGCCTTTCCTGGAACTCACTTGGTAGCCCAGGCTGGCCTCGAACTCACAGAGATCCGCCTGGCTCTGCCTCCCGAGTGCTGGGATTAAAGGCGTGCACCACCACCGCCCGGCAAAGAATTAATTTTTTAAAGTAATACATTTTAGGGAGTACTAAACTATTATCCAGTGTCTCCCTTAATAACTGAATTTATTTGTAATTATTAAAATTCTTTCCTACAAAACAGTAGATACACAATGAGTTCACAAGAAGAAAAGGTTTATTTACACACTGCCACATGACACAGAACAGAGAAAGTGAAATTCTTTTTTTTTCTTTTTCTTTTTCTTTTCTTTTTTTTTTTTTTTTGAGACAGGATTTCTCTGTGTAGCTTTGTGCCTTTCCTGGAACTCACTTTGTAGACCAGGCTGGCCTTGAACTCACAGAGATCCACCTGCCTCTGCCTCCCAAGTGCTGGGATTAAAGGCGTGCACCACCACCGCCCGGTGCGAAATTTTTATTTTAACTTTTTATCTAATATTTTTCTTATTTTTCCTGGGACCGTTAACTCAGAATATCACTACCTCTAGAAATTAGACATATCAAAGGGTACTTATTGAAAAAGAGTCCTATAGACTGCTTTATTCGTTTGATTTCCTTGTGATTTCTACTTCACAGAAATAAGAGCACATACTTCCTAACCGTTCAAAGCAGTTTATGCACACACAAATTACACTCCGTACTGGTAGTCTTGGTGCTCAGATGATTTATGTTCACCTATGTATTCACTAAGTAATTTTACAAACACCGAGCAAGCTTCTACAGAAACCGATATTTAAAGTGGACCAAATCATTGAGTATACTGAGTGACACTTGCCTATACAGACCAGACATACACACCGGGTACCATGACAGACATGATCACTGCTTCTCTCTACTCTGTTGGGTCTTCTTGGCCAAAGTTCAGATGTTGTTGAGTCTTTTGCCTTATTCCTCTGAATTAATACAAAGAAAAATACTCCATGATGCATTAAAAAACAGTTATGTTCCACACTGACAGGGATGTTTCTCTATTCTTGTGGTTTCTGTTTATATTGGCACACAGCAAGATAGAGCTCTCTGAGTCCTGCTATTGCTGGACAGAGGATGCTCATTCTAGTTGCATAATTACGTTTTTCTCAGCTTCACTTCACTTTCTTCACGTTTAATCCACACATTAAAGAGTTAGGAAAGCCGGGTAAGTAGGTGAATCAAGCTGACTGCCTAGATCCTTGGACCTGCTGCTTCCACCACTGGAGCCATTGTACTGTTAGTATTATTTCCTCTCTCCTACCAGTGCTCCCCTGTTAAAATAAATGTGTTGTTGTTGATGAAGATGGTGATGGTGGAAAATATTAGGGGAATCCATTTGTCCAGATTTCTTATTACTAGTGTTAAATCTGAGTTGGATGTTTTTATATTTTCCCTTCTGTAAATGCCTCATTAAATTTGATGTAGGTAACACTAAGGAACTCTGGTTGTGTTTCCAAGAGAGGAGAAAAACCGGGGTGGGGAACAAAGGAATATGAGGATGAAAGGAGGAGACCAAATATAGAGAGAAGATTTCTGATTGTGTTAGTAGATATTAACTACACATAATAGATTTTATTATGATACTTTCATACCCGTATAATAATTCAAACAAAGCAATGTTATGTAAGGAATGTGGCTGGGTGCTATGTATAAACTGAAAGAAAATTACTTAACTGAAAAGTAGTCTCTATTAGTCAGAGTTCTCCAGGGATAAAGAACTGGAATGAATACCTATTAGAAAATGTGTTTATTAGATTGGCTTACACAGCAGATAATCCAACTATTTGCACACAGGAGAGGCTGAGAAATTCAGTAGCTACACATTCAACAAGGGTGGGCACCTCAGCACTCACAATCTGACTCTGAGGGCCTAGATGATAGATACCTGGAGAGTCACTAGTTCTTACTCCAGATTGGAAAAACAAAGGGTTCTAATGTCACAGAGTGGGCTCACCAGTAAGGAGCTAAGGCAGCCAGATGAACACTCCTTTCCTCAGACCTCTTATATCTGCACAGTCACTAGAAGCTGCTGCCTACTCTACAGGATGCCCCATCTATTTACTTCTCCAGAAAATATCCTCACAGACACATACAGAAAGGTGACTGTCTTAGTTTATTCCAGATCTCATAAAACTGGCAACAAAGATTAACACTCACAGAGTCCATCATAGAAATACAGAGAAAGAATTCTACCCATAGAAAAAAGCAGTAACAAAACTTATTACTGTCTAGAAAAGAGCTAGGCTTCTTTTTTGAATGGAGTATATAGAAGGAACATTAATTATTGTAATTCTGAGAAATACAAGTAGAGATATTTGAAGGCTAGACATAAATGAAGATTATGACTTGAAGATAAGTACTCTCTCTAGTCAATGACAGTATGAACCATATGCTAGGAAAAGGGCAGTAGTGATAACAGAAATCAAAACAAAGAAAAGGAAAAACCCTACAGAATGATAGGAGAGGAGAATAGGCATGTGAAATCATCAGGGATAAACTCAGGTATAACTGTATTTAACAAGGCAATTCCACGTAATTTATCTAGTAATCAAGAGAGGTTTATTTTTGAGATAACTTACAGCCAATAAGGGGTTGGTTACAGGATCCAGGAGAGATGAGGTGCCATCCAGCAGAGAACTCTAGCTTCATCTCCCATCTAGATTCCAGGAACATGAGGTATTCAGAAGGGGGCCAGATATGTATGCACCATGAGTCTTAAGGGGCTCCCTCTCAGCCATGCCCCAGGGACAAGCCAGCCCCAGGGGAAGGTTATAGGCAGGTGTGACAGTTACCTGCTGTCACTCTAGGGGCAGTGTTTCAAGGTCAAAGCTGGAATGGCTACCCACTACACTCAGGAGCCTTAGGGAAGATCTGGTCATAGGAAAACATACTGCAGAAAAGTTCAAGACCAGAAGGAGACCTGTTCATTGGAGGATGTGGAGGCCTTTAAGGCAAGCAGTAAGAATGACTTCTCTGAGAAGACAGATGTACACTATGCTAGCATGTAAGAAGATGATGAAGTACACTATCAAGAGTAGATAATGGAAAATAAGCACACATCATTCACCTGCTTGTCTGGGTGAGAGGTGAAAAAACCGCCAGGTTGGGGTGGGTGAACACTCTAGTGAGATTGCCGTCCATATTTTCTATTCACATTTTTACTTTTTTTTTTTAAGATAGGATGTTTAAATGATTAGGAGTAAGATTCAAGAGAAGGGGGAGAATCATAGAGGAAGGAAATAGAAGGGAAGAAGTCAGAAAAAGGAGACAAGAAGGAAAAGAGCACTGGGGAAACAGAGAAAATGATGTAATCATTAAAATCCCCAAAATAAAATAATAAATAAAATGCCTTTAGGAAAGAGTAAAGGCAACGATTATAAAATATAGAGGAAAATCACTAAATTATGCATTTGTATTGCCCTTATCTATTTATTGTGTGTATGTTTAGTTATGTGTGTGTGTGTGTGTGTGTGTGTGTGTGTGTGTGTGTACCACAAATATCTGCCTCCACACATGTAGAGGACAAAGGGAAATTGCAGAAGTATGTTCTCTCCTTCTAATATGTGAGCCCAGTGAACAAACTCATTTCATCAGGCTTGGCCTTTACCCACTGATCCATCTCATCAGCCCCTTAACTTTTACTTTAAATTTAATTTTACAAGAAATTATTTTGCCTGTTACAGGTACTTTCACAAAATATGATCCTGATCTTGATAGTGAAAAAAGTTTTTACATTTAGCTTATTAGAATTTTATTTATTATTTATGGTTTCATGTATAAATCAACCTGTTACAATAAATTTATTACAAATAAACAAAAACATTTTTCTAAAACAAGCATTCTAGCATTATATCATAAAACATACATATTGTTTCAACATAGTGAAGACTGTAGCAGGAATCTTAAAAGATCTTATTAATAAAATCAAACCTGATGCCAGTTATTGGGGTGAACACGAGAAGATCAGAGAGACAGAACAAGCCACAGCTAACCTCGCCTGGCCAATTACTCAGCTGATCTTGTTTCCTCAAACTGGAAGCCTCTGTGTCCTCATATCCGAATGGCTCTCAGCTGAACTGTGCTGCTCAAAACCTAAAAGCTTAGCCAGCCAAATGCTTCTGGTTTCTTGTCTTCACGCCTTATATATCTTTCCTTTCTACCATCACTCCCTGGGATTAAAGGCTCATTCCCTGGGATCAAGTACAGTGAAGAACAGAGATTCTGAGAGCCCTGTCCACATCACTACTATTAAAAAAAAAACAACACTCTGAATTCTTCTGTTAAGCAAGAGGTTTAGATGATAGAATATAACCTCAGTAAATTTTGAAATAAAATGATTTTATAATTAAAAACTCATTGGTATGAAAATACTCATAGCTCTCTAAAATATCAAATCCAGTGTTTTAAAGTTAGATGCTCTTACATGCCCTGAGTGCTCAAGGATGTCAGTTTAGTGACCAGTACTCACCCCTCATTTTTTTCAGTATTATAAACATTTAAAATATTAATTAGCTTTCAAAGTTTCTCTTATTGAATGTTATGTACGTTGGATTCAATTTTATTTGATAAATATTGAGTTGAAAATATTTAGCGGTTTTTTGTTGTTGTTGTTGATAGAAGGGAAAACAGTTTTGTGAAGATATTACAAGGCATGAATTTGCTAGCTAAAATATGGAGGTTAGAAATCTGTCCATGTTTACAAATGAATATGCACGGAGCTAAACACTGAGTGTGGCAAAAAGAACTCAAATAGTCATTAAATTTCGTGCCAGTATGAACAGTTTCTAAAAGAAAGCATCATCAACTGACAGTGTGTATTTCAGGGCACATCTTTGTGCACAGGAAGGTTATTTGTCACTAGGAAGTTTCTGTCTCGTAATTCAGTTCATAGCAGCAAATTTGCCTTGCTCCTGGACATGGAGGATGCCTTGAGAGACCATATACTCTTTTCTTTGTTCTGTATCCAAATCATGCAAATAACTTTGTGAAAACATGATTTCTAAGTTTCCTCTTCACCCGGGAGTAAGTGTTCTTCCCCTTTGGGAATTTTGGGTGGAATAATTAGATAATAATGAGAAGTGTGAAGGTTGTGGGTGTTTTGTTCCTCTGAGAAGCCTGCTTTCAGCGGAGATGAGCAGAAGAGACCCAGATTGGCAGCTAGTGCTTCTAAAACGGAAGGTGATCTTTCCCCCTGACAGCACCATCTTGTCACCAATAGCTTCAGCTCACCTGCGACCAGCAGAGAATGAAACCAGTTGACTTTTGTGTTCTCCGATGGTGGCAAAACAAAGGAGAAATTAAGTTGAGAAGCTATAGAAAATATGAGTTCATCCTGGTTAAAATGGTCTTTCAGTATGTATGCAGTTAAAACTAAGGCATGAAAATGAGATACATTCTAGCTGTGTGCACTTAGCCTGACATTTTACCCAGTGATGACAGTCACTGAAATGCAAAACCCCTCCTTCCAAAGCAGCCTCTTATTTTAGGTGGTTAGATTATTTCACATTAAGAGCTTGACAGCAATGAATTAAGAACCTGCAAGAGGCAAGCTGTTCTTGGTGCTATTTTGGATCCTGACATAGTGCCCCACTGCAGAAAGTCAGGCTCTTTGCATTTGCTGTTTTCCTTATTTCTTGCTCAGGTGTAAGTTAGACAAAATGTAGACTCAAAATAACTTAGCTCACCAGGCATGGTGGAACCCATTTGTGGTCTCAGTTCTCTGCAAACTGTGACAGAAGGATCATGAGTTAAAGGCCAGCTGGGTCTATACAACTAGTTCCAAACAAATACAGGCTACACAGAGAGACCCTATCTGAAAAAAATCAAGCATAATAATAATAACAACAAAATAATGATAATGGTAGAAGTAAATAAAAATGAAAGTTAACTAACTCATTCATCTTTACAGTGCATGGTCAGTGAGTCTGATACAGAATTAAATGCATGGATATACATGCCATATGTCTTCACATAATAGAAGGGAAAACACTATAGGAAAGAGAGGAAATTGAGTTAAGAGGCAAAGACAAGAAGTATCAGTGAGTGTGTCAGAAGTGGTGTGAATGAGACAGCAGTGGCAGATTGTCTAAGGATGGGACCATTTTTAAATAGTAGCTATGAACAAAAGTAAATCTCTTTCCCAAGCTTACACTTATACAGTTACTATTTTGTTTTTATAGTTTATATTCAATTTATATTACAAGATAAAAATATTTAGCTGTTTAACTTATGTCTTGATTCAAGTCACTGTACATCAGAGACCTTGGTGTGTTTTTTGTTTTTGCTCTGTTTTGTTTTTGTTTTTGCTTTTCATTTTGCCTTTGTTTACAATTCCTAAGTTGTTCCTGACTTTATGCTTATTATTACCACAAATCCTGGAACCAAAGTTGTTCAAAACCAAGGTACAAGCTCCATCAAAGGGAAACCAGATAGCTACTTACAGAGGAGCAAAAGGACAGATCCTCGGGATGATTTATAATTCACCTGTGTTTTAAACACCAGCTGAATTTGTTCTTCAGTATCTGTGATCTAAATTAAATGCTGTTGCCACAATACCATGCTGTGGAATGTTCTGTATGCTGTGTATGTGTTGCTCTGATTGGTTGATAAATAAAATGCTGATTGGCCAGTAGCTGGGCAGGAAGTATGGGTGGGATAAACAGACAAGGAGAATTCTGGGAAGAGGAAGGCTGAGTCAGGAGATGCCAGCCCGTGGTCCAGGGAGCAGCATGTAATGACACACAGGTAAAGCCATGGAACACATGGCAATTTATAGATGAACAAAAATGGGCTGAGTTTAAGTGTAGGAGCTAGTCAGTGGTAGGCCTGAGCTAATGGCCGAGCAGTTTTAATTAATAAAAGCCTCTGTGTGTTTACTTGGGTCTGAGTGGTTACAGGACCAGGCGGGACTCAGGAATTTTGTAAGTGGCTGTGGGACATTGGTGCCAGGTGAGCACAGAAAAACTTTCAGCTACAATACCATGCAATTTTAAAGGGATAGGCAGGATGAAAAGAATGTAAGTTGTGTTCTGAAAGTGAAAGACTAGCTGACACAATTAGAATAGTGGGCATCTAAAATCAAAACTAGGACCTTCATTAATGCCTAAAAATAATTTCATACAAATAAGGCCAAAAAAGTATAATAGAAGATGAAATATGTCTTCCACTTGTTCTGGGTGGGAGAATCATTTAAGTGGAAGGCTTAAGTTTTCGGTTTTAAATTTTAATTTACTTATTTATTTTTATTTTGTTGTGTGGTGCTGAGGTTCAAATACAGATCTGGAACATGCTAAGAAGGCCCTCATTAGTTCTATGGGAGTTCTAGCAGCAAAAGTTTTTTATCATTATTATTTCTATCATGCCTACATAGAAACCTTTCCATTAAGTCTGGAACAGTCATTATAAAGTGCCTGGCAAAATCATCATGATAACCTCTTCTTTTACCTTGATCAATGACAATATCTAGATGGATTATAAATATGTTTAAATAGTTATTTGAATAAATAAGTAGTGCTTGTAAAACTGTATGTAATTTGCAACACTAATAGAATCACCAGTGAGTGTGTGTGTGTGTATGTGTATAATTTCAATAATTATATAAGAGAAAAGGTCATGAATTTGAGAGGTGGGAGTGCCAGAGGAGTTGGATGGAAAGAGAAATGTTGGAAATTTTATAAATGCATGAAATTCTCCAAAATTTACTTAAAATTATAGATGTTTTCCCAAGCATAGGTAATATGTTTAATGTTGGACTAAATTTAAAGACCTATAGAAACTTAACATACTATGTCTATTTCTGGCATGGGCAGTTACAATTTTCACAATATTTTACCTTTAAATAAAAACAAACATTTTAAGCAGAAAGGGGGCTTCAGAAATTTTGCTAGCATTAGACTGTCTTGTATTGTTTTTCTTGTGATTTGCATGATTCTATGCCTTCATTAAGCTTATAAATGTAACAGTCCATCATGTCAAGGGCATCTTATCACTTAACTAGCTCATTTTCCTCAGAATAAACTGTACCCAGCAAATAGTTGAAGGATTAGATAGGTACTTCAAAAAATGTGGCAGTAGGATAAATAAATGGATTAGTTAGTTAAAGACTTCTGATGATTTTCAGTGTTTTATGCACTCTCTGAGTGAAAATGAGGGTCTTGATTATCTGACATTAAGAATAACTTGAAACTCTTAGTTGTCTTATAACTGCTCTGAATAGGGAATCTACATTTTAATAATGGTCAATGCAAGAAAATTATGATGTCTATTTCCTGTACACAGTAACTGAGCGAGGACAAGGACCCACTAGTCCTTGCACTTGTTAAGCAACTATGACATCACATTTTGGGGAAAGGAAAGATTTTATTGAAGATCTGCCATCAAGAAGACATCAAATGTGTCATTTCAAATGGCAGAGGTTGGGAGAATACATAGAGGGGAGTGAAGAGAGAAGCTTACTGTTGATTTGACGACCAGAAGCGAAAGCATTAAGGTTCTTTTATACCGTCAGAGATAAGCACAATGCCTATTCATGGGTCACATGTTTCTTTCCAGGGGAGTTATAATGTTTTGTGTGGGAATTCTGACTTTATGTTATCAAAAGGCCATGACTGAGATGAAGAGCTTTGTTTTATGGATGTCCATCAGGTTTCAAACCAACTGCCTCTGAAGGCAGTTCCCTACAAATAATTTACAGACACTTTTATATTTAGGAAGTTTATTTATGGGTGTATATACATTTACATTTCTTAATGGCATTTAATATTTTAAATACTTTTATCAAGAATTTTTGACCATATAATTTCCCTTTATATAAGTAAGAATGATCCTTGTATAGCCACAGCGATAATATTTCTTTCTTTGAAAAAATTATGGTAGAATTTCATCAGTTCTGATTCTAAATAATGGTACTCTCTGCTATCCCTTTTCAGCCAGCTATTGCAAACCCCGACATTATGTTTATTAAAATTCATATTCCGTGGGACACACTGTGCAAGTATGCAGAGAGGTTGAACATCAGGGTGCCCTTCAGGTACTTTTATGTATTATTTCTTTTTTTTCTCAATATTATTAGGATGACTCTGTCTTTTGTAACACCTAACAGCAATAAATGTGGATTTTATTCAGAGGAAATTATTTCTCTTTTAAATTTTAGGCTATATTAGATTGTTTTTCCCCTAAATTGTTTGACTAATGTGGTAAGCTTTCTGATTCCATGGACATGTAATATCATTTTAAGGTAGACTTGCCTAGAGATAAGGTAACACAATTATTTTCAGATTTCAACTTTAAGCAACTCCCAAGATCAATCCTCATCCTTATTTCATATGAATGTAATATAACTCTGATAATGGTTAGCAAGAATAGTTTTTCAGACCAGGTCATCTGGGACAATTTCTGAGCTCTGGCTTCAATATCAATCAGTAAGTGATAAAAATAGATGACCTTCTTTCAAGGATTTTCAGTCCTTCTTTTGGGCAAAGAAATGTGTTGGCCTAGCTTGACTATCTGGTATTCAATGTAGAATGTACCAGTTCCCCCATCATGTGCCATTGTAGCTTTTATAGTGCACACACTATATGCAGAGTGTTGACTCGATTGATAATAAGAGTACTTCCATGAATGTAGAGTTCAACAGATCCCATCAGATGCTAAGAAGGAATAAAAGTTTCGAGAAAAATGAGATTGCAAGTACCATAGTAAGTGTAAGTGAACACTGAGTTCAAATAAAAATATGAAATTTTCCTGTTAGACGCTGGAAAGGCTTATGTTAAGCCTCAAGATCATTCAAGATAAAAGAGGGGATGCTGATGCAAGTGTCTTGAGACATCTGAAACATGTCAAGCCTCGAAAGATGCAACCTCAGTCATTGTGCAGAAATACGCAATTAAACATTATTTACATAAAATTTCCATTATATTGTGTTTATGTTATCTAGAAATAATTTTAAATGTACATAAGGATGTCTGAAGGTTAGCTAAAAAATACCAGGCTGTTTTTCATAATTTTGTATATCTATTCAGTACTGTATATTAAGAGTACTCTAGAACTAGTTCCTTTAAAATATGGACAGACTACTGTATAAAATCATCATCATCTTAATTAACAAAAGCACATACCTTTTTAAAGAACAAGATTTTTATTATTGAATGAATTATTCATTCTAAATTATCCATGAAAATATTTACTTGTGAAACCTATTACATTCCAGAGAGAAAAGCTACAATCTGGGTCAGCAAGATGGCTCAGCAGGTAAAGGCACTGGATGCTGAACCTGAGGATCTGAGTTTGACCTCTGGAAGGAAAGACCTTCCCTCTGACCTCCATCTGAGTGCCTAGCACCCAGATGCTTACACACACAGTGATAAATAAATAAGTAAATGTAAACCTAGCATTTTGTTTCAGAGAAACAAAAGCCTAAAATTTTCAAATCACTTGTAATATATGCATGCCTTTTAAACTTCTGTCTATGTTTGAAAAAAAAATGAAAGAAGATACTTAAAATGCAAATTTAGTTAGACAAAGCAAGCCTTGAAATTTTACATCTGAATTCAGTGTTGGAATATGGCAAGAACATTTTAAATCTTTCTGAAGACTGTGGCCTATGTTCTACTCTAGAAAAACCAAACCCAGTTGCTGAATGTATGTAAAGGATACTTACTAGACTGGCCTCCATGACACAGTCTGGGCAGTCCAACAATAACTGTCTTGCACTGAAGAGGCTAGGAACCTAGCAGATGGTCAATTGACGGGGCAAGGGCCCTCACCAGTCCCAATCTGGGGCTTTAGGCCTGGAGGATTCCTGGAGAATCACTGATGTTCACTCCACCTTGGCAGCCTGAAGAAGCTGGGTTCTGATGTCTGTGCAGGATGGCTGGCATCAGCAGCATTAACAGCACAGATGAACTTACCAGCAGGAAGGTGAAGGAAAACAGGCAAAAGCAAAGCCTCCTTCTTCTGTCTCCTGGGTGTGTGCTGCCAGGCAAAAGGTCACTCACATTTATGGTGCATCTTGCCAGGTCAAATAACCTGGTAAAGAAACTCTCTCACAGGAGTGCACAGCAGTTTGCCTCTTAGTTGATTCCAGATCCTGTCAAGTTGACAAGTGAGACAGACCATCACAATCTGTGACTGAAATTAAATATGTTATCTCAGAGAGCTTCTTGAACATTTTTAACTGCATTATAACTGATGATTAATTACTAATTGCACCACCATGGGATTCACTGAGCTTCTGAGGTGTGTTTTAGTGGTTAAGTTAGAGGATCATTTTGGAAGGCTCAAAAATCAGATATCTGAGTTCCAATAAGAGGATATAGAATAAATTACTCATAAATAAGTTAACCTTTGCCATAACAGTTGTTATCTCTGAAACCAAGTGTGTTACACTTCTTTGCATATCTCTTTCCAACAATCACATATTCTTGTTTTGTTTCATGAGCTACTGAGCTTAACCAGGCTCTCCACATTGCCACAAATCTGGAGCTACCCAATGGTGGGCTCACCAGTTTGTGTATAACTGAAGACAATGACTCCTACTTTTCCAATATCGATCAATAGCTAGTAATTCCCCAGGGATGGGAAGGGCCCCATCAGTCTCTCCATATCCATGAGTGAATGATGACAGATTTAGTTTTACGATGTTCTAGTTCAGTCATAGCTACACTCATGTTTGCAATGACTGCCCCAGACCAGAAGATGGCATTTCATCTGACTCTGCACATTGTTCATGCCTCCACCTCCATGGTGTTTCCTGAAGCCTAGAGAGGGTGGTATCAATGTCATGTTCAGGCCTGAACACTCATTCTCAGCACTGTATGCTGCCCTGGGCTCTGCATTCACAGTTATTCATTGCAAATCTACTAGATCGGCCTATGGGCATTTTTGTGAAATATTTTCTTGATTAATGACTAATGTTTGAGGGACCTAGCCCAACGTAGGCAGTGTCATCTCTGTGCAGGTGGTCCAGGTTTGTATAAGAAAGCAACATGAGCAAGCCAGAGGAAGCAAGCTGCTAAGCAATGTTTCTCCTTGGCCCCTGCTTCAATTCCTGCTTATGGGTTCCTGCCTTGAGTTCTTGCCCCATTTCCCTCAGTGATGAAATAGTACATGGAAGTGTAAGTCTAGATGAACCTTTTCTTCCCAGGTCAATATTTGCTTATTATTTTATCATGATAACAGAGAACCAAATTAGAACAATTACATATGTGTTTAAAAGATTGATGGATAGATAGACGATTGCATTAATGACTTTATATAGCATGGAAAATAAATAATCCAGTTAGTAAGTACTGAGTTACAGAAGACAGACTTTCAAATATTTAAGAACAATGTATCAAAAATAACCTATGCATTTAAAATTATTTTGTTATAGTTACTTTGTTATATTTCTTATATTTTTATTAAATTATCATTATACTTCTAAAATTTGCATTTATTTGTCTTCATGTTATAATGTAATGGCTTAATTTCAAATGACTTAATTTCCTAAGTATATGAAAATGGAGTGTTGATACACTTAATATTGTTGAATACTGCCATTTCCTAGTTTAACTGTATTTTCTTCAGATGATTTCTAATTTTTTTTTTCAGGAAAAAATGTTACTACACTGACCAGAAGAACAAATCAATGAGCAGGTTAGTGAATGCTTCACATTTTTATTACCAATTTGTCATTTACAAAAATATAAAGAACACCTTCGATTATCCATGTCTTCAGTTAAAATTTTAGGAAGAAAATTATGTTGATTCCTTGAAACAATTTTTTAATTTAACAGCATTTCTTTATTGAATCTTTGGGAATTTCACATCATGCACCCTAATTCTGCTCACCTCAAAGTCCCTTTGCCACATCCTCCCCTCATCCTTGCAGTAACTCCACCTCAAAGAAAGTTGAAAAGAAATCAGTCCAATCCAAAACAAAACAAACAAAAATCAGAAACAAAACAAAAACAAATCTCTTCAGTCCTCCATCTTCCCCAACACTCGAACACATCTTCCTCCATCCTGGTGTCTTTGGGAGCCTGGGTGTGTCACACTGGATTCCCTTTGCCAATGCAGCTTTACTTACAATTATTCATTACAATGAGTCATTGGTCTGATTCAAGGCCCCTGGTTTCCGGTATCTTTATCATTGGATCTCACAGAATCTCCTCTCAGATATCCCACCAATCCAGCAGTAGCATTTCACAGGACCAGTCCCTTCATGAGCTCCAGCAAGTCCTTGATGGGGTCAATGTTTGGGTGGGCAAACTCCAGGCCTGGCTGGGGCCCTGGGTGGTTGTCGAGTTTGTCAATCCAGGCCACTGGAGCCTACCCCCTCAGACAAGGGGAGGAGATAGCTCCCCTAAGCCCATGCCATCAGGGTCAGTTCTCTCTTGCCTGTGGTGAGGTGTGGTGCCATCTCTCCCATCAGGGCCAGGGACAGCTCTCTTGCTGCAGTGTCCAGCAAGGGACATGGACAGCTAACCCAGGGCCAGTGAAGGATGGAACCGGTTCAGCATGGCCCTCTGATTTCATTATGCATACTTCCTATGCTGCTACCCCCCCTCCCCCCCCCCCCCCCCGCCGCCCTGTGGTAACAAGGGCCACAGACATCAACACAGACCTCAGCTGCAACAAGGGCCACAGACCCCAGCTGCAAGAGGACCATGGTCCCAGACATGGCCCTGGGCAGCAGCCTGGGCCTGGATGTTACCATGGCCCCAGGCTATGGTGCAGGCCACTGAGATCGGCATGACCCCAATGACAGCTTGGCTCCTGGACACTAGCACAGCTCCAGGTGACAGCCCAAAACCTGCAAATCTGCACGGACCTTGTGGCAAGAAGAGCTGTGGAAATCAACACAGACCCTGGCTGCAGTAGGGCCACATATCCAGACATGGCCCTTAGCAGCAGCCTGGCCTGGACATCACCATGGCACCAGATAGCCTTATGCGCCACTTATGTCTCTGTATAGCCCCAGAAGCAGCACCAACATGGTCCCTGGCTACTGATCAGACCCCAAATAACCATGTGGCCCTCAGTTGCAACTGGAGACTCAGGGTCTGTTACAGAACTAACTTTTCAACTATGTTATTAATAGGTCTATTTTTTGAATAGTCACTTTTCAGAGATATAACTAAAGAATAAAATTTTGAATATTAAAATCTATAAAAAGTATTTTACATAAAAATACAGCTTGGTTTTGAAGTTAACTTAAATTTAAATGAATCCTACATATTAGTATGTGTAAAATTTACAATTTGAACCATAGTTTCACAATTCTAAAATGGTCTTTTGTCTATGGTACTCAACATTTCAAGTAAAATAAAAAAGAACACTGTATCATGTTGTTTTGTGATATTTTATGTTGACTATTTTCTGTTTAAATTCATAAAATTTAAATTTAGGTATTTGGAATATTAATAAAAGCTGTCCCTCACATTTCATTTCTTGTGAACAGTTTTCTTCATTTTTTTTTATTTTCTTGGATTCAAGTGGTGAGTACAGGGCATCACACAGTAAAGGGCGTCAGCATCAAGTGACAAGAAAAATTTTCTGTTGCTTGTTTATGTTTGTTTCCATATTCACTTGAGGAGAAGATTGATTGTGAATTTTATTTCAATTTGTTTTAGGAGAAAAATGTAAATTCTGTATGTGAAAGGTGAACATAAATGATCATTGTTTACAATATTTTTAAGCATAGTCACTAAAAACTATACAAAGTATAAAATTTATATCAAATGCACACATTTATTTTTATTAGTGCATTTCCTTTATTGCAATAGAAAAGATGTTTGTGCATGGTTAACTTTGGCTGGTAAACACTAAGAGATAAACAACGTAGGCAATTATCCAGCTTCTGAAGATCATCATATCTCTAGACCCCTTTAGAGGAAATAACTAAAGCATTATTATGGCAACATTTAATTTTTATTTACAAAGCATTTTCATGTTCAAATATTAAGGCATCATCAAAATAGCCTGCAATGAGGATAGAACAAAAGGTAACCAGTGTTGCAGATGAGGAAAAATAACAGACTCTCTTACGGTCCCCCCACGCCCACCCCCACAGTCCCACTCAGAGCTTTCCCAGATGTTTGACAGTTTGCATTCTGGTCAGATACTCAGAGCCCTTTGATCTATATTTCTAGCTTACATAGAATTATCTTACCTTGCCCCCAGATTTTAATAAAAGACACTAAAACTGTAATCATGTTTTATCAGAAAATCCAGCATTTAAAAGATGCCCAAGATAATAAACATGTTTGGATGTTGAGAATATGACAAATAGTGTTGGTGTCAAAGTTTGTAGCAACACAAACAGTATCTCAACCTTCATTTCTCACCTTATTACCTTGACTGAGCACATACTGAACTGTTTCTACTATCCATTTAGTTCTCAAGGTGTCATTTCACTTAATAATGAAAAAAACTAAATGAAGCTCAAGGAAATAAATTAATTAGACTCTAGAATCTGGTTTCAAATCCAGGATTGATAATATTTTATTGGTTGAAGTATTAAGGCAACTCCACATAGTTAAAAGGGAGGTTTATTTTGTGGGGTAACTTACAAGTACAGGGATAGGTTACAGGGTCCAGGAGAGGTGAAGTGTGTGTTCTCTGGAGAACTCTGCTCGGTCTACCTTCAGCATCCAGGATCCAGGAACCAAGAGAGCCGGCACATCCGGATCTCAGGTCTTAAGGGCTTCTGTCTAGGCCCTGCCTCATAGGCGTGACAGTTACTGGAAGCCTCAATGGGGTTAGTACCTCCAGGTCAAAGCTGGAATAGCTACCCAGTGCAATATTTCACCTTCTGAGACCATTTTTTCCCTTCTCAGAAAATGTGTAAGAAGGTTTAAGTTGATAATATTGTTTTTCTGTTTTTAGTAGAAGATGATGATCTTAAGTTTCTTTCATAAATTTTAGAAGTTTGCTTATTTCTAGATTGTTTTAATTTAGCCAGAGATCATAGGCCATTAGGTACTACAGTCCATCTACATTATCCAAGTGTCCTTGAAGTTACCCCTTTGGTTTGTTCTGACCCTTTGCTGAATGTAGGACAAATGGGATCACTTCCCCTCTTTAGAGCTGAGAACATGAGCTCAAGCATTGAGCTGTTTTGTCTGGTTACAGAAACCGGCAAATTTAGCTCTCTGCCATCTAATATGCATATTCCAACAGCAATGATGAATTTTTTAAACACTAGAGAAATTGATCTGTACTGTTTTCTACATGTCTTTGCATTGGCCTCGAGATACAGTGATAGTCTATCAATTCAGGGGCCTTGTTTATAATGAGAACCAACAAAATGAACACCCCAAAAACTGCTTGTTAGTTTAGGATTAAAATAAATGTTGCAGTCCCTCCAAAACTGAAATGCTTGTCATCTCAGTGATAGTCCTGCTTAGTAAGAAATGATCAAGATTTTTACATCCTAACCTTTTCAGCAAGATTTAATTCTTATTTAAAATTCTGTGTAGTAATTTCACCATAATAAACTTAAATGAACTAATTCTTAAGATACAGTATTTGCTGCCTGCCCTTTACTGTCTTAATATTTTTTTCTAAAGTTCAAGAACCTGGCAAAACCCATGTTAAGACACAGTGTATTTGTGTATAGAGATATTCTGTCCTGCCATTTTGACTTCTCAGCATCACACCATTATCACAGTGGAAACACTGCTTAGTATTTTTAAATGAAAACAGCTGTTGTTATAGTAACAGAATTCAGATTTTCAGAATCAATGCTGAAGGTCAGTCTTTTGCTTTTTTTTATTATGTAAAAGAAAAGGATAGAAATTATTCCAATTAACAAACATATATTATGCATTTACATGCAAATTTTCACACATTTTTAAAGAACCAGGGAATAATCTACATTTATATATATTCATATATACAGATTTTAGAACTATATTGTGCTGCCTTTTATAATGTTCCTTCCTATGGCCATCTTTATGCAAGGTAATTTTCTATGGAGATATTATTTCTCTGAAAAGAATTTAAATAAATGTGGGCATTGCTTTATTATTTATTTCTTATGTGAGAAAACAGAAGTGTGTGTATACGCATGAGTGTGGATGTGTATGGATAGTGTATATGTGTGTGGTGTACGTAAATGTGTTACTTGTGACTGTATGTGTGCATGTGTATGCGTGCGCGCGCGCGCGTGTGTGTGTGTGTGTGTGTGTGTGTGTGTGTGTGTGTGTGTATGGTGTAGGTATGTAAGACAAATCTTAAGAGGTCTTATTAATAAATAAAAAAAAAAACTGGAGCCAGATACTGGAGTGAAAACTTTAAGATCAGAGGAATAGGACAAGCCACAGCCAACTCTACCATACCAATTCCACAGCCTCCAGAGAGACCTACTTCCTGTATACCCACACCTATATGCCTCTCTGTCCCTGCCCTCTTACTTCCTCTCTCTGCCCAGCTACATCACTTTCCTCTTTCCGCCTAGCTCTATCATTTCCTATCTGTCAGTACAGACCTCCAGACCTCTATGGTTAACTAGTGCTGGAAATTAAAGGCGTGTGCCACCACACCTGGCTCTGTTCCCAGTGTGGCCTTGAATTCACAGAGATCTGGATGAATCTCTGCCTCCCAAATGCTAGGATTAAGGGCATGTGCTATCACTGCCTGGCCTCTATGTTTAATATAGTGGTTGGCTTTTTCCTCTGATTCTCAGATAAGCTTTATTGGGGTACACAAATAAAATATCACCAAATAAGTATCTGGAAATCTTTTTTCTCTAGTATCTAAGAAAACTGTCACACAGGACTTACCCCCTCTGAGGACTGAATGGGGAGTGGGTGGGGGGAAGGTAGGAGGGGTGGGAGAAGGGGAAGAGGGGGAACTGTGGTTGGTATGTAAAATGAAAACAATATTTAATAATATAAAAAAAACTCACAAAGCTCTGGATACAACCTTATCTAGTTTTGGAATTTGACTTGGTTCCAGGGTACAAAATTATTTCAAAAGAATCAAAAAATGGATGTCTCAAAACCCAATGGTTCTTGACAAGTCAGCGTTTCCAGAACTGGAGGAGTCAGACTGCTACACTGGCCCTTTCAGCAGAGCCAGGATTCACCAGTGAGTGCTCATCTCTTTTCTTCTATGTCCTGGCTTTGTACTTCCCATTACCTCAAGCACGTTTATAGAGGAAAAATAACTGAGGACGTTCCCGTTGGTCACCACCTAGGTTGAGAATGTATCATTGTATTATAATTTATATTTAACTTAGGTACAGCACTAAATGAACATTTGATTCTATATTTAATTTCATAATTCAGAGATGGTCAAGCCATGATTAAATACTATTCTATAGGCTGGTAACTTAGATATTCTTTTGAAGTAATAACTATGTAGGCATCAGAGATGGCTCAGCAGTTCAAAGAACCTGATACCCTCACAGAGGAGTTTCTGGCACAAATATGGAGGCTCACAACTGTTTGTAACTCCAGTTACAGGGTATCCACAGCACACACATGGAGGCTTATGAATGTGTGTGTTTCAAGCTATAGGGTATCCACAGAACATACATGGAGGCTCAGGACTGCCTGTGACACCAGTTACAAAATATCCAATACATCTCTGACTTTCTCAGGCACCAGGCACATGTGTGGTATATATACATATATGCAAGAAAATGCAAATACACATTAAATAAATATTTTAAAAATTATTATAATAGAAAATAATTCATTTAAAATAGTAATTGCAACAATAATAGGATTGCTCCTAACAATAACATTAATTAATGAATTACTGAAACTATAACTTTACTTAAAAAAATTCATTTAGTATTGAAGTGGTTTATTCACTCTTATTCAAATACAGTAATTTAGAATTTTTTTAGAGAAGACTGTCTCTAACTTTCTTGTCTTTCTCTCTCCCTCTCCCTCTCTGCCAAGCCTTTTTCTTTCTCCTTGCCTTCCTTTATATCTGTTTATTTGTCCATGCTTTCATTCTACTATGATTTATTGAGTTTCTACAGGCCATTAATTGAATTATAAGGTTCATTATGGCACAGGTTCTGCCCTCTGCCTTCATGATCCTCCTAGTCTAATGCTATAGACAAGAATGAAATTTGTAAAGCTAAACAAAAAAAAAGGTAAATATAGAGAAGGTGAAATATTCAATATTCACAAAATATTGTTGTAAAATTGTAAAATATACAATTTAGTATGGGACCAAGGCTATGGAGCCCACAGATGCCATTCTGGATATCTGGATGAAACTTTATTCTGGGATGTGGGAGTTGATGGAATTATAGACCAATCTCTACCACAGCCAAACATCAGTTAGTTTCTCCTCCTTAAAACATTCTATTCATTTTATTATTTAATCCTGGAGACACATATAAAGCCATCCTTTCTAATTCTAGCTTTGGAGAAATCAGGGCAAAACAGAGCATGGACTCCCCTGTATAGGGAACTCACAATCCAGGGAACTTCAGCTTTCTGTTGTACTATCACAGGGTCTTAAAGATCTGTGGAAACAAGGTGAAGCAAAATGTTCTTCTCGTTCTTTGAAAACTCAAGGAAACAGCTCAGTCTTTGAAGAACACTAATCAAACCAGGGAAACATCTGGCTTATATCTCCCTAGTAGTGTCCCACTTCAACTTATCACACAATTCAGTTTTTGATTATTTTCAGGTTGGGCCACCCTGCTGTCACCCTGTGTACCTCCCTCACCCCCACTCCTTCAGGCATCCTCCTGTGATGCATACAACTACACCAGCCTTGGGCCCATGATTCAGCTGCTCTAGTGAAGCTCCAGCTCTATCTTTACCACTTTTCTCTTCTGCTGACCTATCGTGCCCCTAAGTTTTGCAGAGCGTTCTTCTTCCCATCAATCAGTCTGCCTACATATCAGAAAATTCTTGTTATTGACCCTTCCTCAAGTCACTCACTACATCATTATACTATTACATGTTCTTCACATAAACCAGATGGAATATATTTATTTATTCACTTGTTGATTATACCACCTACTTAATTCTTCCATAATACAACCTCCTCAAAAACTGAACTCATCTGCCTAAGAACTACTTGCTCTGGTTGGCTTAAATCTCATGGTGAAAAAAAGATTGGTAGATTTTCTTTCTGCTAACTATATTAACCAAGACTCTGAACTTAATGTATCTGAAGACAGAAATAAGACACATAATATTAAACACTGAGGAACTCAAAATGTAATAACATGGGCTACTGTACAGATTAAAATAAACAAGGTTGGGTAAAACCTGTTAAGAAGACAAAGGTCTCAAAATCTAGGCCAGGAGCACTGACACACAGGAACAGGGTAGTAGCTCCATGGAGATGGTGCTTCCACAGGAAAGTTATTTAGCTTGGTAATCTTTTGATATGGAGGGTGAGGAGGAAGCAAGGGATAGAATAATTAATACTCCAGATGAAATGTCTGACAGAAAGATGGTTCATCATTCATAGAGATAAAGTGCCTGGAAGCAGAGAATGTCACCATCTAATAAGTTCCAGTTCATTCCACTGCTTAGAGACTCCCACTACATTATAAAGTAAACATTTAAACAAATCTATCCTTCTCATTGTGAAATCCCCCTTTGCTTTTCATATCATCCACACTCACAAGGCTTCTCGTAAAATGAATTGCTAAACAGTCTTATTAATAAAAAACCTACAGCCAGATATTGGGGTACAAACTGAGAGATCAGAGGAGTAGAAAGAAGCCAGCCACATCCTCAGCCAAAGAGATCTTCTTCCTGTCTACCCACTCCTATATGCCTTTCTGTTCTGCATCTCACTTCCTCTCTCTGCCTAGCTACATCACTTCCTGTCTGTCTGTACAGACCTCCAGACCTCTATGGTTAACTAACACTGGGATTAAAGGTGTGTGTCACCATGCCTTGCTCTGTTCCCCAGTGTGTCCTTTAACTCATAAAGATTCGGATGACTCTCTGCCTCCCGCATGCTAGGATTAAAGGTGTGTGCTACGATTGTCTGATTTCTATGTTTAATATAGTGGCTGGCTCTTTCTTCTGATCCTCAGATAAGCTTTATCAGGGTGCACAACATATTGGGGGACACAATATATCACCACAGCCCCTTGATACTCTTTCTACACAGGGACCTTTTAGGGTATCAGGGAAAAGAAAAGGGGAACTATGGGACACCACTAAACTCTGAAAATTGAGTAAGATAGAATGGAAAGTGTTGTGTGGGAGATAATCTCAATTTTTAATGAAACCTATTTGGAGCAACATTGCTTGAGGAGGTACAAACCCCAGCCAGTAAATGGTAAATTTTATTCTTACTCTATGATGAACAAGACATATGAGAATATCAAGACCTCTTTACAAACTGAAAGAAGATGCTAAAAGGAATATTTGATCATTCTCTGCTTTTACTGTATTTCTTTTCATCTGTCAGTTGATTTTTTGTTAAAAATGATGACTCTTACCCTAGAATATTTTACATTCACTGCCTTTGATTACGGAGACAGAAAGATGGGTGTTACCCAGGAATTTATAATTTTGACTAGATTTTGTGTTCTATTCTAAATATTAAAACCAATCCCTTCATCCTAACAGCTTTATAATAAACAATAAGGACACCTTCTTCAGCAATGCTACTCGAAGCAGGATAGTTTATCACATGCTGGAGCGCACCAAATATGAAAATGGAATATCAAAAGTGGGTAAGAACATTATTTTACAGACATAGTTTAAAATATTAAAAAAGATATACAGAGGTAGAGTGTTATAACAAATGAAATTTGATACTTTCACTCATTAATTATGAGATGTATAACACATTAGACACAAATTATGTGAATATTTTATATTGCTACTTTTCATAAAATTATTTTTGAGGGCATTTGGCCACTGTATCAAATGTGAACTATGCAAATATTTAAGAAAAAAATTTATCCTAAACTAATACAGTTTTTAATTAAAGGATTTAATTTTATTTCTTATGTGCTGTATGTTAAACACTTTATGACACAGATTTTATACACAGAAATTAAAATTAGTTTCTAGATCGAATTGGCTTTGAAAGATCCTCATGATTCAATAAGTAAAGAAGAGCAATTTACAAAACTATTAGTCTAGTGTGATTCCATTTTCTTAATACATAGAAATAAAAATAAATGAAAGTCTAGAAGAATATGTAAGTAACCTAATGAGAGATTGTTTCTGGAATATTAAATGGCCACTTATTTTAACTTATTAAATTTTGAAACTTTGTGTCATTTGATGGGGTTAACATTTTAGTACATATGTAATATGAAAGAAAATTGAGAGGTGTGCAACTAGAACAAGATGAATAAAATTGAAAGCCTTACATAGAATTGAAAACAAAACAAAGCTAACATACACATTGACAATTGTGAAGCTTAATTGAAGAAATGAGGAAATCAGTTAGCCAAATGTTCTAAATTCTTCAAAGTTCAAAACTGACAACCCATTGGAATCTATTACCATAATTTCCTGATTACGCTAGGATGAAGAACAACACTAGTTTAAAAAAAAAGCATGTTTCATGTTTACTTTGTAAAGAAGAATCTTCATGGTCTAGTTTTTTCTGACTAACAATTCATTTGTAACTGAGCAATCAAAATAGTTGCCTTAGACACTAAAACTTTACCCAAAACAATGAAAAATTTTCTAAAGAAACAAAAATTAAAATACCCAGAACATGAGCTGAAATTTTTCTTATGATGGAAAATTGTGCTTACACAATTCAATGACATTTTAAATTATTTTTTTAAAGTACCATATTCTTTTTGGGAATATGCTAAACACAGAAGAACAAAAATAAAATAAAAAGTATTCCTAGTCACAGTTATCAGTAATGAATTTATAGAAAAAATGCATTATTTCAAAATATAAATGTGTATTGTATATGCATTTCTACTTTTAAAACTATTTTCTCGTCATTATGTATCACATGAAAATAAGTTGCAAATTCCTGTAGAACAGTCTAAGATAAGCACTCACTAAACTACAATTATTTACTGTGCACTTTATATAATTTTGTTTGCAACATTATAAAAGGTTCCATATTTCAGGTGTACAAATATTTCTTTCTTGCATGATAATAAATAACATTGTAACAAACGTTGCTCTCCAGAAAGTTTTTCTCATTGCTCATTCTCAAAAGAAAATCTCACAGTACCTTCACCAAGATGACAGATTTTAGTGTGACATTTTACATCCTTTCAATTTAGCATAAACAAACATTTCTTGATCCAACAATATTTTCTGTCAAATGTCAGGAGTAGAAAATTCCTCTTTGACTAAATTTTGTTGTATTTGGTGGGGGATAGATAAAAAGGTTTTCTTGGTTCATGTGATCCCAAGAAGTGGAAATTAACAGTACACCACTCATCATGGTGTGATTTGGTAAAATGAAACCTTGTGTTGGTGTCTTGTAAACAATGTGGCAAGGACACACACCTAGGCTGAGTACCAATCTCTTTTTCAAAATTACTATTCCTATAGTTGACGTGGATATGGAAGTCATTTGAATTGCTTTAAGTCTTAAAATAATTCTGTGCATTAATACATGTTTTAAGGGAAAACCTTCATTGAAATTGACTCAGATCTTTGTTCTATTTCTAGGTATCCGTAAACTTATAAATAATGGCTCATACATAGCAGCATTCCCCCCACATGAGGTAATTTTGAAAGATATTTTCCATTCAACAAAACAAAATATTTTCATTCTCGGAGACAGTATTAGTTACTTTTTGTTGTTGTGATCCAACACCACAACAAGTAACTTATGGAAGAAAAGTTTATTTGGGCTTCGGTTTCTAGGGATTAGAGTCCATGACCAAGCACCATGGCAGCAAGCAGCAAGAATGGTGGCTAGAGCAACACAACAAGAACTCACTTATTGAGCAGTAAGAACCAAGCAGGGATAGGAACTAGGATGAGACAATAAACTCTCAAACCCCATCTCTCCTGGTCATACCTCCTAAACCTCTCCAAACAGCTCCACTAACTCAAGGCCAAGTTTCCAAATGCCTGAGACCATTAGAGAAATTTCTCATTGAAACCATGACAGTGCCTGAACAATTTCATTCATTTAGATCTGAGTACTCACATCTAGAACAGTTCACCGAGACAGTATTACCATCCTTTAGCCTCACAGTGTCCCATCAACTCCAAAACATGTCTACAGTTTTCCCTATGGGAAGAACCCCAGCCTCCCCCAGAGCAGTTTAATATCCTAACTACTCTGTTCCAACACAATACATCATGATTCGTCCTGCTTGAAATGCCCATTCCTTCCAAATTAGGCAGGTTCATGGCTTGTATTTACCATTTTAGAATACCTGAAAGTCAAAAACAAGACCACAAACAAAACCTCCATGCATTACCTACCTCACTTCCAGACAGATTATTATCTTGCTCCAAGTTTTAACTAGAAAGATGTGGATGGCCCTGAACAATGAAAAGAGCATCTGTTGAACACCTCCCTGACCCCTGCTATACACACCCTTAGTTTATTTTTTTAAACTGTGTCACATCTTAAAATAAATTAGAAGTTTTACTTCCATACTTTCAAAACCCATCATTCATTGATTTCCAAAGTTAATGCAATGAGCTCAAAAGTTAATGCATATGAGGAATTTGCAGCCCCATATAACTATTAGTAGATAAAATGAATTGGAAATGTTGTATTTGTCAATGAGATAAGTATGGACTATCTCTCACTTGAAACAACCCTGTGGTACTTACAATAAGATTAATTCCATTATAAACATATATAATCCAGTTACAAGAAGGTAAAATGTCAAAGACAGTTATAAGCATAGGAAGTGTTAATGATCTTCATGAAATACCCACTTACAATAAAAAGTTAGGGATAATAATCATGAGCATTTTTTTCATATATTTCATGTGCTGAATCAGCACATGTTTTACCATGATTTTGCCTGTGCAGAAAGAAGTAAACATTATTCTCTCTTTAGATATAAAGGAACACAGCTTAGAAAAATTAAACACCATTTAAAATGGTGGTAAACTAAAATGATCAGAGAAGCACAGCTAAGGGAGTCATTTAACACAGGAAATTTGGTTTGTTCTCTTGGGCACAGTAATTTTCTCTGCATAATTAGCTTGTACACTGATAGCTCACTTGAGTTTCTCATGGGAAATTTGGCAGCTGTCATAACTGGGTTGTTGATGATAGTCTTTTTAATTTATGTATATAAAGTATTTGGAATATAAATATATGTCATGAATATACAAAAGAAATAAAAAGTATCATTGAGTACCATTGCATACTGTAAATATACAAAAGATAATTGAGACACGATGAAATTGGCTAGGAGTTGTCTATTGATTTGAATTGCTATTTACTCATGGGAGAAATGCAAGATTTACAAAGAAGAAAATGAAGTCAATGGTATTAATATATAGTCTAATAAGGATATTTTAAAGTATATGTCTTCCTTTTTGATTGATGCTAGATACTATATTCAGTCTCATAATTTTTATTCATAGTTGAGAGTTTTTTTTATTTTCTTACAAAAACTACAATAGCTAGAGGAGCATGGCAAATCCTTCTAGGGAAAACGGACAGGAAAAGGTAAAATCAATAGGCCAAACGTATATATGTATGAGAAAACTTTGTCTAAGACATGAGTCAAACATACAATTCTTTCAAGGATGGATCATGGAGGAAGGTCAATCCAAGGTGTGATTAGGGACCACTGACAATATGTGATCCTTCAGAAAGGCCACAAGCGACTTTCTCTTCACCCAGTTCTCCCTTGCAGCTCCCCTCTTGTCACTGTCAAGCTAGAGCGGTGTAGTAGTCGGTGTTAAGTGCAGGTTGCACAGTGGTGTCCTAGGTACCCTAAATTTTAGCATCTAGAAATATATATGGTCTGACCACTAAATCTGGGTGGATGCCATATATTAGAATTATTAGCACTGACTGCAAAAGAACAGCAATTTTGCTATTCATCCTTTTGATAAGTATCAGGCAGGCAGCAATCTAGTTTCAAGAGCAAATACTATTCCAAGTGGATGTTCTGCACTTGAAATCAAGATGGTTTTTCATTTTTCTCTTTGGCTTCCAATTACTAAGTTTTAAAAACTTGGGCTATCTTAGGGAGGATATCTTGGGCTTGTACTTTGAATGTGTATCACCCTGTCCCTAACTAATTTTTTTCTATTTTATTAAAGTGTCAGAGATGGCATGAACATGTTATCCCCTTGCAGCCTGAAGACACTTGCAAACCAGATCTCAATGTTTCAAGAAAGCTTCATAAATAATCTCATCCCTGGTGATTAGGGAACACTCAACCATATGAAGGCCATTTGAAAGAAAACGTTGTGTTTTAAATTTTGAAATATTAAAAGTAAATTTACAAGACCCTAGGATCTAAACACATAGGTGGCTCTAAAGGTTATAACCCCATTCGTTTTAAGCAAATATTTGTTCTCTTATAATCTATAAGTAAAAGAGAACTTTTCTGTATCTAGCTCACTTCTTAAATCTAAATGGTATTCAATTTATCAATGAAAGATTACAATAATTTTATCATTTTTAATTAAAAGATCCTGATCCAAACAGTGAAATATGAAGTCTCATTTACTTAAGTAAAATGGGCCCAAAGTATTTGAAAAATTATTTAAAACACTATTTTCACAGAACTATCATATTTCCAATGATAAAGGTATTTACCATTCCAGTGGTAAGCTTGAGTATGTAATCTCTAATTATTTTATATATTGATACATTTCCTTGTTAGGAATACACTAATTCTTATTCAGTTCAAAGTTCAGTAAGAAAATGGATTCTGATTTGCGTTGTTGTATCTCTCTCAGGGAGCCTATAAGAGCAGCCTGCCCATCAAAACCCATGGACCGCAGAATAACAGGCATCTGTTGTATGAGCGCTGGGCACGCTGGGGAATGTGGTACAAGCATCAGCCTCTGGACTTGATCAGGTGCTGTAAATGGACTGGCTGGTAGTAATGAGCAAACTGTTCTATTGCCGTTTTCCTAGCCTTGAAATTATTTCTTATCACAGCTATTTCAGTTTAGAAACTCTCTGCAGAAAACAAAACAAACAACAACAAAAAACACTGCATGACTTTTCAATGGAAGGAAATCAATGCCAGGAATTGGTTATGGAGTATGAAAGGTAATAAAAGAGTCTTTAAGTCAATCAGAGATTGATAGCAAGAGGAAGTGACCATCACCCTGGAGGGGAAATGGTGCCATATGTATTACACACCCAAAGTACCAGGTTCTGAGGAATACTAGGAGAGGAAAATTATCCTGGATTGTTTATTTGTTCTTCATACTTCCGAGTCTTCTAGTATCTCATTGCTCAATTTCATCATAAGCATTTTACAGTGGAGCTAGAACAATGGACTACCTTATGAAAACAAAATCAAAACAAAGAAGCATTCAACAGATATGAAGGCAGATAGGCAAACACCCAACACATCACCTGTGTGTGTGTGGTAGGCTGTCAGTATTCACAAGGAATTAGTTCCAGAAACTCCTCTCAAATGACACACTCCACGGTGCCCATATTCCTTTTATATAGTGTGTGTTTAGACATAACGTACATATATACTTCAGCATACTTTCAATCATCCCTAGAGTTTTCATAATAACTAATACAATGTGAATGTTAGGGAAATAGTTAATATGTTATATTATTTAGGGATGAATGGCAAAAATAGAACATGCATGTTTAATGAAGACACAACTTTGATCTATGGATAGTAGAATTTGTAGGTGTAGAACTTGGTAATGCACTGGACTGGCTATATGTGTCTTCCAAACAGATGTTCTCTCTATTTTTGTGAGCACTTTCTATTGAGTAGTTGCTCTTAACTCTATCATCTGTCTGTCTATCTATCTATCTATCTATCTATCTATCTATCTATCCATCCATCCATCCATCCATCCATCTATCATCTATCTATCTGTCTGTCTGTCTGTCTATCTATCTATCTATCTATCTATCTATCTATCTATCTATCTATCTATCATTTATTTTGAGACAGTCTCACTGTGTATCCCTGTCTGCCCTGAAACTTACTGTGTAAACAAAGCTAGCTTTGAACTGACAGAACTCTGTCTGCCTATGCTGGGATAAAAGGCATACAGCATCATGCCTGGATTCAGTTTTATGTTTAGAATATTTATATTTGAAATTTACATAATTTATTTTAGTGCAGAAAACATTGTTCATATAAAAAGCATAAAATGTATGTTAATACTATTCTGATTTGCTAGCTAATGATGAATATCTATGGATAAAAGAAAAAACACATATTATTAAGCTATTTGTGTTGATATTTTTATCTGTTTACAGAATATAAAGAATAGCTCACAACTGTATTAGTCAGTGTCTCAGTAGGATACAGATCACTGAAGGAGTGCTTGAAGGGAAATCAGTAAGAAAGAAGATATAGAAGTGGGAAGTGGGATCATGAAAACCAACACCTAATGACATGCTCAGGGACTAGTAAAAACTAGAAGCGATTATTAAACCTTATCTTAAAGACATAGGAGGAGGAAGGACTTGCCAGAACCAATTAATACTAACCCATAGAAGGAGGTAACAGATACAAGCTGTGACCTGAGGAAGAAAGTAGTTGTAGACAAACCACGACCCAAGAGAAAGGAAACCATCTACCATATAGATCTTGAAACCAACAAGCCTGTCTGGAAGTCAGAAGTTTTGAAAAAACAGAGTGGATAAGGTCCACAGTGGTGAACTCTGTGGGTCACAGGATAGTAAGTGGAGAAAGCACTTGGAGATACACAGGATGAATACTCAGCAAATGTTAGTTGTTGAGTATATCCAGAATCAAGACATTTTCTTACCATGACAACCATGACAAATTCCATTATTCTAATGTATTAAAGTAAAGCATTATTATTTTTGAAATCTGTGGGCACAATATAGTAAGACATGCTGGCTCATAAAAATGTTTTTTAGGAACTAAGATGATAGTTTTTGAGTAGCATTTCAGTGTGAATTACTTTTTTTTCCCCGAGGCAGGGTTTCTCTGTGTAGTTTTGGTGCCTGTCCTTGATCTCACTCTGTAGACCTCAAACTCACAAAGATCCACCTGCCCCTGCCTCCTGAGTCCTGGGATTAAAGTTGTGTGCCACCACTGCCTGGCTGAGTTACTATTCTTATCTACAGGCAGCATTGCTATTATTGCTTCAGGTAAATTAAGCAAGCATCTTTTATGAATAAATGGGGTCTCTATTACAAACATCCAGGGCTCTCCAGCTACTATTGTTTGACTACTCACAGAGATGGGTAATTTTCCTGTAAGAATATGTGTTGGTTAAAGTGACTAAGCAATAATGCATCATGAAAGACCCACCAGAAAAGGGTATACAGTAAAGGAGTACAGGTGACATGTCAATGGACAGCACTGCCTAGGAACTTAGTTATAGCTAAAACTGAAGCAGTGATGTGGAGGACATTCAGCTTCAACCACAGAAAGCTATTGTGGACAAAGCACAATTTCCAGAACTTTTAACTCTTTATAGTTAAGTTGTTCATGAGTCTTTCTGTTGCTTCCTTTCTATAATAAGAGCAGGATGGTATGTGACAGTTGGGTTCTTTTGATCATAGCTGATGGGATTTCCACAGGCAAATCACCATTGTCATGTCCAGTATAAAAATACCTTAATGTGATGTATGTGTCAAAAGCTGTCAATTCATCTTTTTTTTTAATGAACAATCATTTCTGGAGATGCGGTTATATTGTTTTGCTATTTTAAAATTGATTCAAACACTTAATAGCTAAAGCTTATTTAGTTTCAATCTAATTTCCCATGGAAACTATTTTAGATCCAAAGGAATACTTTAAAAAATCATCAGCTGCAAAAACAGGGATATGACATTTCAAACAATTCTAATAATTGGTATCAAAGGGATTTAAACTTAAAAAATAAAGTTGTTGAAATAAATGATTATTTCTAAAGTTATAGATACCAGGGTTTACTTGGAGATAGAAGTTATTTCAGCAAGGGACAGATCATCAACTGAAATGTCACAGGGGGAGCTTTAAATAAAAGAGACACAAAGAGAATGGCCTTGGTTGAGCAGTAGTGGGGAACTGCTGCAGTAGTATCCCTTTGTTCTCTTTCTTCTGCAGGATTTTGTTGTACCTCTAAGGAATAATTATTGTAGATAGTTGCAAATACCGGTGTTGCAGGGCAAGGTCATTTTTGGCCATTTTTCTTTGTCTGCAGCTAGCTTCTCCACCCCCCGACACACATTGAAGCCTGCTTTGACTTAGAACATATTTTAGCCTAATAATATTAACTTACATTAACTTCAACAGCAACAACAACAACAAAAAAAAAACAGGTTAATGCATTAGTGTCTTATGAGCAGGTCAGTCCCTGCAACTACTCTCCCCATCGTCATAAAGATATCCCATTGTTCACAATGCAGAAAGGGAAGCCTTGCTAATGAAAACTAATAATTAAATTTTCTTCCCAGCAACAATCACTGTGAAGCATCAATCTTTAACAGTGTAGCTGTGGGCAGGGTTATGTTAACTAACCAGCTTTAGAAAATGGAGACCTCACAGGAGTAAGGAAATCAGGGAATGTAAAATTATTTCTATCAGCCCTTTATAAATTATGGAACTATAAAAAAGCAACATTGGAGTGAGTGAGTGAAGGGAGAACAGCTGAGTAGATCTTAGAACTGCCTCATTAATCTGCCACTTTCATATCAACTGAAGACTAATAAGGTTTTAATTCCTTTAGTTTCATTTGCTCTTCTAACAGTGGTTGGTAGTGAAGCAATAAATGCACAGCTCTCACTTCAATGGGCTTAAATGTTGTGAGTGTAACACTGAATTGTGGTATGAAGGAAAGTTATAAGGCATCATGTCTGATGACACTAAGGCATTGGAACAAGCACAAAACACCTAACAAGGGTTAGAGAGTAAAGCTGCCTGGAAGAAACAATATGAAGAAGAAGACAAATACCCGTTACAGGAAAAGGGAAATGTTTTGTTTTAGTTAGAGGCCAGTGGTAATAAAAGGAAATGTGCTTCCGACAAGCAGAATAAAGCTTCAGTGGAAGAAGGTGAGATATAACCAGGAAGACTGTAGCATAAGCATGTCAGTGTCTCAAGTGGAGACACATCTTGCCCTGAACTGAGAATCCAATCAGATGGCCAACTGATTTTTTTCTCTTCTTTTTATTCTCAGGAAAACATAGCTCCATTAAAGACTAAAAAGGTATACTATTAGGAAGATGGAGAAAGGCAAAAATTGGGTTATGAAAACTATTTTGAGAAAGTTGGACCAGAAATAGGTACTGTTGAAAGTTGGTCTTATACTGTCCCTTTAGTGGCCAAGTTTACAGAAACACATCATTGCCATTGTGAGAGTCATTAACAGCCAGCAGGGTCAGATACCCTAGTATTGCTGACAAGTACATGGACTAGAGGCCTCAGTTTACATCTGATATATCTGTTGTGGGATTGGAGATTGTTGGGTCATTTATGTTGCGTTAATTCAAACTGAAGACTGGCTTTCTTGTGCAGGCTATACTTTGGTGAGAAGATTGGTTTGTACTTCGCATGGCTGGGATGGTATACTGGCATGCTGATTCCTGCAGCAGTTGTTGGCCTGTGTGTTTTCTTCTATGGATTAGTTACAATGAATGAAAGTCAAGTAAGGTGAGCTATGAAGAGACTTCTCCAATTTATTTGTCCTGCTTTGTAAAAGTACAAATGCCTATGCACAGTGGAGATAAATAATAGGACTGCAGCATCTGTGTTTTGTTTTGTTTTTAGTATAACAGAAGTGCTATTAAAATGTCATTTTTATAGTTTTATGTGCAAATTCTTTTGAATATGTCCAAGATTGAGTTCTTATCTCCTTATTAAAGATATTTTTCCAATATGCATTAAATAATCTAAAAATATCAGCAAACTGGTTTTTAGCAAAAATAAACCATATCAAAAATGTGATCACAGTTTAAAGAAGAGTGACATAAAATTAGAAATAGGAATGAATTATTCTTACAAATAATGCATTGTTTTTCACAAGTATAACATTGAATTTAACTCTATATAATCAAATTCAAAACACAAAGAATACCTTGTTGGGGCTCAGCAGTTAAGAGCCTTACTCTTTGCAGAGGACCTGATTTGGGTTCAACCACCCTAACTCTAGCCCCAGAGGATCTGACACCATCTTCTAATGCCTCTAAAGATGTCTATATGCAGATGGTACATATGCATACACTCAGGTTCATGTACATACACATAAAATAATTAAACAAATCTTTAAAAAGAGAGATTCCTTTATCAAAACTCAGCATTTTGTTCTCCTTTTCTTTTTTTTTTTTTTTTTTTTTTTGGTTTTTCGAGACAGGGTTTCTCTGTGTAGCTTTTGCGCCTTTCCTGGGACTCACTTGGTAGCCCAGGCTGGCCTCGAACTCACAGAGATCCGCCTGGCTCTGCCTCCCGAGTGCTGGGATTAAAGGCGTGCGCCACCACCGCCCGGCCTGTTCTCCTTTTCTTAATCTTTTTGCAATGACCTGGCTACTAGGAAGTACATATTAACAGCTATTGCTGATATAAAATTGTATATATTATCGTAAATGTTAGTTTCCCTGTATTTCTCTTTAAAATATTAAAATATATATAGTATTTTTTCCTGGGAATAAAAGTAACTCCATTGCACTGGAGTTGACTAATCAAACTCTTTGATTTGAAATTTCTGAATTCTCTTGTTTTTCAAAACAAACACTGTAGATAGAAACCATATGATCTGATCACAGGCTTGTTTCAGGATTTTACAGAATCATTCTGATGCTGAGAGGCAACATGATCCTATATAAACCTCAGCTTTGAGACCTTACTCCTTCTCTGCTTCTTTGGGGGATTTTCCTATATACTATTCAATAAGTGATGTGGCTCAGAGGAGAGGCTGGATTACAGTTAAAGGTGTCCTGGAAAGAAAGCCGTTCTTTTGCAATGAATGAACAATTGGAAGCAAATTCTTTCTAATGATAGACAGAAAGGGAGCAGGTCCAATAGGGAGAGGAAGTGGGAAGGTGATGGGAGGGAGGGAGTCCAAAGAGGAGGGAATGTGAGAAGGAGCTGGGAGGAGTGGAGGGATGGGAAACTATAATCAGGATATATAGTCTGAGAAAGAATCTATTTTCAATAAAAAAAAAATATTGGAAAATAATCACTCAATAGTTACTGCTCAGATTAGACCCATGGAGCACATTGTCATAATTTCAAAACTTCATAAAGTTTTACTATGAGATACAGACACCTCCCTCCATCAAAACAAACATAAAAATATGCAAAAGTAGAAATGCACAAAAGGAAAGAAATTTACTGTCCCTATTGACCAGTGAGGGGACTTCGGCTTCTTTTGTAAACATATTCTTTAACCTTTAGTACAAGGAGTGTTTTAAAAGGCATTGCAAACTCTTCAGTTACGTGCTTTTGGTATTATATTACCACTGCTGCTGTCACACTATAATTAAGATCTTGTCAGACTTTCTATTCTAAACCAAGATAAGCAGCACTGAATATCTTGACTTTCAAAATTTTGAGACTGATATTTTTCCATTCAAGGTGCCAGACATTGTTGAGTCCTGGCTGTTATCTTGGTGGGCAGGCAGGGAAAAGACTGTTTTGCTCTGTGTTGAATTGTATTACTATCTTATTAAGCTCCTTTGTGTTTGTTACAAAGTAGTGAGATGATAAAAAGCTGGAGACATGAGTCTGTTTATTTTGGATCTACAAAATATTGACAACCAAAATACAGTCATATTTATTTTTGTTTGTATTTTTGCTATCATTTTTACCTTTTATTAAAAATAGATTTTTTTCTCACATAATATATCTTGATTATGATTTCCTCTCCCTCTACTCCTTCCAGTTCCTCTTTGCCTCCATTCCTTCTGGAGCATCCGCCTTCTGCCTCTCATTAGAAAATAAACAGGCTTCTAAGGGATAATATATTTTTAATATAATATAATAATGAAGATAGAAAAAAACTAACACATTGCAATAGGACTAAACAAAACAAACAAACAAATGAATAAAACAAAACAAACAAAAAGGAGAAAAAAAGGAAAAGAGCCCAAGAAAAGGCACAAGATTGAGGGATCCTGTTGAGTTAGAGAAATTTGTTTTCATGGTAATCTCCATCCTCTCTCTTACAATCTTTTATCTTCTCTTCCACAGGGTTCTCAGAGCTTTGAGGGGAGGGATTTGATGATGGTATTCTGTTAGGGCTAAGTGTTCCGAGGTTTCTCAGTCTCTGCATAATATCTAGCTGTGGGTCTCTGTATTTGTTCCCATCTGCTGCAGGAGGAAATCTCTGATGATGGCTGAGCAAGGCACTTATCTATGCTTATAGCAGAATGTCACTGAGAGTCATTTTATTGCTACTTTCTTTTCTTTGTAGAACATTAGTATTTTGTCCCTGGGCCATCTAGTCTCAGGTTCTTGGTCATCTAAGCATTGTCAGGTATGGGTTCTATCAGAGAAATGGATGAGATCTACATGAACAACCTGGATGTGAGTGGGGGTAATGAAGGGCAAGGTTTAGGGAATGAGAGCTTAGGGAAACGAGAGATCCCAGGTGGATCAAAAACAGAGAGGGAGAACAAGAAATGAGACCATGATAAATGAAGACCACTGTAGCTAGAGTTTTTTCTTTGGGTCCCACCAAGCCCCAGCAGTCTGACAGCCCACTTATAAAATAAACACAGACGCTTATATTATTTAAACTGTTTGGCCTAATGGCTCAGGCTTCTAGCTATCTAATTCTTACATATTAAGCTAATCCATTTCTGTAAATCTATACCTTGCCACATGGCTCATGGCTTACCGGCATCTTCACATGCTGTTTGTCATGGTGGCGGCTGGCAGTATCTCCTTCCACCTTCCTGTTCTTTCTTTTCTCCTCTCTGTCAGTCCCACCTATACTTCCTGCCTAGCCACCGGCCAATCAGTGTTTTATTTATTGACCAATCAGAGTAACTTGACATACAGACCATCCCACAGCAGACCACATGAGAATAGGAAGAAGCAAAGTGCTAGAGAGGTCCACAGAAATCCACAAAGATACCTCCACAATAGACTACTGGCAATGGGTGAGAGAAAGCCTGAACTGACCTACTCTGGAGATAGGATGGCAAAACACCCTAAATGTTGAGCTAGAAATCTCATCCAATGACTGAGGGAACTGGATGCAGAGATCCACGGCCAGGCCCCAGGTGGAGCTCTAGGAGTCCAATTGGCAAGAAAGAGGAGGGTTTGTATGAGTGAGAATTGTTGAGACCAAGATTGGAAAATGCACAGGGACCAATAGCCAAACGAATGGAAACACATGAACTATGAACCAATAGCTGAGGAGCCCCCAACAGGATCAGGTCCTCTGGATAAGTAAGACAGTTGATTAGCTTGAACTGTTTGGGAGGCATCCAGGCAGTGGGACCGGGACCTGTCCTCAGTTCATGAGCTGGCTGTTTGAAACCTGGGGCTTATACAGGGACATTTGGCTCAGCCTGGGAGGAGGGGACTGGACCTGCCTGGACTGAATCTACCAGGTTGAACTCAATCCTCGGGGGAGTCTTTGCCCTGGACAAGGGAATCCGTGGCTGATATGTAAAATTAAATTAAATTATAAAATAAAATATAAAAAAATAAAAGTCAAACCAGATATTGTTTGGTAACACCCACAAGCTTTGTGCCACCATTGCACTAGCATATCTTACAGGCAGACATCATTGTGGATCAAATGCTTTGTGGCTGGCTTGGTGTTTACCTTTTTCCTTTGATAGCATGCAGAGTACCTTTCTATACCATAGACTCTAGAACATAGGGGTGAAGGCTCTGTGTAGGCACCAGCTTGGTTTCTTCGTGTTCAGTGAGTTGTGTGGGTGATGTATTCAGCAATGGGACAGGACTTACTGTCAGTTTATGGAGAACAATCTATAGTCTTGGCAACAGCCTGGGCTGTTGTGGGGTTGCAATGGGACTGCTTTGGCCAACAACATAATACCAATACTGGAAGCCTCATTTGGTGACAAGAGTCATCCAGTTAGGCCTCTGTCTCCCCATTATTTGATGATTTCATTTAGATTGCCTTCATATGTGGATATTTACAAAGCTTCTACTATATTATTTCTATACTGGCCCTCAAATAATCCTTAACTTTAGCTCCTTCTCTCCGTATTCCCTCCTTTGTCCTCCTCTTCATTTCCCCTTCCCCCTTGATCCTCCCATTCCAGTCCCCCACCCCACCCCTGCCCTGCCATACACCCATAACTATCTATTCTATTTCCCTTTCTTAGGAGCTCTATCTGTCCCCATACTCCCTTAATCCATACCTAACTTCTGTTTCTCTACAGGTTATAGCTTGGTCTTCATTGACTAAACAGCTAAAATTCACATACCAGTGAACAGATGCTACATTTGTCTTTCTGGGTCTGGGTTACCTCACTCAGGATGATTTGTTTCTCATTCAATCCATTAACCTGCAAATTTCATGATTTCATTCTTATAACAGCTGAGTAATATCCCATTATGTAAATGTACACTTTCTTTATCTTTTATTCTGTTGAGGGACATCTTGGTTATTTCTAATTTCTGAATATTACTAACAGGCCAGAAATGAACATGGTTGAGTAAGTGTCTCTATAGTAGGAAGATGTGTTCTTTCAGTATATGCCTGAGTGTTATAGCTGGATCTTGAGGTACATTCCCATCTTCCTGAGGAACCCCCACACTAATATCCATCAATTTTGCACACCCACCAGAGATGGATGAGTGTTCCCGTTACAGCATGCGTTGTCACTTGTTTTATTCGTCTTAGCCATTCTGACAGGTTTAAGATGACATCTCAGAGTAGTTTCAATTTGCATTTCCCTGATGACTGAGGATGTTGAACATTTTTTAAGTGTTTTACAGCCATCTGAGTTTCCTCTGTTTAGACCTGTAGCCCCATTTTTGTAATTGGGTTGTCTTTGTGATATCTAATTCTTTGAGTTGTTTAGAAATTTTTAGAGTAGTCTTCTATCAGATGTTGTGTTGATGAAAATCTTTAACTATTCTGTATTGTCTGGATGACAGTGTCCTTTTCTATGCTTCTCAGTTTCATGGGGTCCCATTTATTAACTATTGATCCTAGTTCCAGTGTTAATGGGGCTCTGTCCAAAAAGTTGTCTCCTTTGCCAATAAGTTCAAAGCTACTCCCCACATTCTCTTCTATCAGGTCTAGTGTGTCTGGTTTTGTAGTGAGGGCTTTGATTCATTTGAAGTTGATTTTTGTATAGGTTGATTAATATGCATGTATTTGGAATATTCCAGTTTTACCAGCACCATTTGTTGAAGATCTTGTCCTTTCTCCAGAATGTGTCTCTGTCCTCTTTATCAAAATCAGGTGCCAATGGATGTGTGGATTTATTTCTAGATCTTCATTGATCAATGTGTCTGATTTTGCACCAGTATCATGCTGGTTTTATTACTTACTACAACTCCATAGTACAATTTGAGATCAGGGATGGTGATACCTAGAGCAGTTATTCTAATATTCCGGATTGTTTTAGTTATCCTATGTATTTGTGTTTCCAGGTGAAGCTGAAAATTTGTCATTTTAAATTTTCTGAAAAATTGTGTTGAAATTTTTTGTGTAGGATAGCCAGTTTTACTATATTAATACTATATTAATCCTACTGATCCATAAGCATAGGAGATCTTTCCATCTTCTGATAGTTTTTTCAATTTTTTTCTTCAGTCTCTTAAAGTTTTTATCATATAGGTCTTTTATTTTTTTTGGTTACAGTTACCCCAAGATGCTTTATTTTTATTTGACACTATTGAGAAAGGCATTGTTTCCCTGATTTCTTTCTTGGTCCATTTGTCATTTGTACATAGGAGAGCTACTGATTTTTGCAATTATTTCATTGAGTATTTTTGCATCTGTGTTCATAAGGAAAAATTGATCTGTAATTCTTTTTCTTCATTGGGTCTTTATGTTGTTTGGGTATCAGAATAACTGTGACCTTGTAAAATGAATTGGACAATGTTCCTTCTGTTTCTATTTGAGGAATAATTTGAGGGGTAATGGTGTTAACTCCTTTGAAAGTCTCATAGAATTTTGCACTGAAAACAGTTGGTCCTCAGCTTTATTTGGGGGGGGGGGAGACAACTTTTAATGACTGCTTCTTCTATTTCACTAGAAGTTATAGGTATTTTTAAATTGCTTTTCTGATTATGATTTAACTTTGGTAAGTGATATGCATTGAGAAAATTATCCACTTCTTTAGGGTTTATAATTTGGTGGAATACAGGTTTTTTTAAGTATGACCTTGTGATTTTCTGGATTTCATTGGTGTCAGTTGTTATGTCCCCTTTTTGTTATGTCTAATTTTGTTCATTTAAATATTCTCTTCACTTTTTAGTTAATTTGAATATGGTTTGTCAATCTTACCAATTTTCTCAAAGAACTGGCTCTTTGCTTCATTAACTCTTTACATTGGTTTTGTTTGTTTGTTTCTAGTTTATTGATTTCAAACCTGAGTTTGATTATTTCCTTCCATCTACTCCTTTTGCGTGCAACTTCTTTTTGGTCTAGAGGTTTCACATGTGCTACTTAAAGTTACCAGTATGAAATCTCTCCTTTTTTTGTTTTTATATAGGCACTTAGTGCTGTAAACTTATCTCTTAGAGTTATGTTCATTGTGTCCCATAAATTTGAGTATTATTCATTTGCATTCAGTTCTAGAAAGCCTTTAATTCCTGTCTTGACTCAGCTTTCATCCAGTAGAGAGTTGTCCTTGTTCCATGAGTTTGTAAGCTTTCTTCTGTTTCTGTTGTTGATTTAATCACTGGCGATTTTATAGAATGTGGGCTGTTAGTTTAATTTTCTTATATCTGTTGAGACTTGCTTTATGTCCAAGTATGTCACTAATCTTGGAGAAGATTCCATAAGTGCCAAGAGGAAGGTATTTTCTTTTGAGTTTAGGTGAAATGTTATGTAAATGTCTATTAAGTCCACATTTAGTTTCTAATATCAATTAGCTCCAGCATTTCTCTGTTTAGTTTTGGTCTGTAAATATTTCTCTAGTTGGTTTTATTTTTTCTGTATGACCTGTCTATTGGCAATAGTGCTGTAGGGAAGGAAGTCTCCCATTATCAGTGAGTGAGGGTCAATGTCTGATGTAAGCTGTATTAGTGTTTCTTTTATGAACTTAGGTGTCCATATATTTTGTACATGGATGTTAAGAACTGCAGTGTCCTCTTGGTGGATTTTTCCTTTGATGAGTATGGAAGGTATTTTTCTATTTCTTCTGATTAGTTTCCATTTAAAAACCTCTTTAATCAGATGTTAACATGGCTATGTCAGCTTTCTTCTTAGGTCTATTTGTTTGGAATATCTTTTTCTGTCTTTTGCAATGAGAAATGTCTATCCTTGACATTAAGATATTTTTCTTGGATGCAGCAGAAGTATGGGTACTATTTTCAAGTCCCTTTGGTCAGTCTATCTTTTTATTGGGGAATTGAGACCATTGATATTGTGGGATATCAATGAACAATGCTTGTTGATTCCTGCTTTGTTGTTGTTGTTGTTGATGATGATGATGGTGGTGGTGGTGGTGGTGGTGGTGTGTGTATGAGTGTGTGTGCACATATATTTCCCCTCTTTTGATTTGTCATTTGGGATTATTTATTCCTTGTTTCTTCTCAGGTGTTGTTAATCTCTTTAGGTTCGAGTTTTCTGTAATGCCTTCTGTAGAGCTGGGTTTGTAGACATTGCTTAAATTTAGTTTTATTATGGAATATCTCATTTTCTCTATCTATTGTAATTGAAAGTTAAGACAGACCTATTAGAATAATACCTTGCTTCTCCATGGAGACTCTAAAACCTAGAAGGGCCTGGACAGATGTTCTATGAGATCACGAATGCCAGCCAAGACTTCTTTACCCAGGAAAGCTTACAGTCTTATTTCTTAACTGCCTAGCAGTTAACAGTAGGAAGATAGAGCATTCAAGTTTTAGATCCCTCTCTGTGTACATATGTATATGATATATATGCAACATATGTACTTAACTGAAATGTTCATATCAGTATTTCAGAGAGGACATCTCATAAGTTTTAAGAAAGACTAAACAGTTATGGGTGTCCTGCTTCTCAAGGCTCTGGGCTTCAGGACGAGGTAAAAGAGCTGAAACTGCAATTTTCTGGAACCTTCTGAATTGGCATCAGAACATCAAAAGAAATGTATGCAATGTTCAGTCCTGACCTGCTTTACAAACACTGTTGTATGTTAAAGAAACCTCCTCCAAACAAGTTTCCTCTTTATGCCTATCCTCAGCAATAAGAGTCTCTTCATTCTTTATCAGCCAGTTGGGTGCTAGGTATATTATCATATCACTTAACTAACACCCCAGTTACCATCCTCATATTGAACAACAACAAAAATAAAACAACAACAACAATCAAAAACTGGTCTTTATAGAAGTAAGTGATTTGTTTAGAATATTCCCTTTAAGGGATTAGCTAAATTTCAAATCTCTTTCAAATTTGTTTTTTGAAACAGAGATTTTATGGTGTGAATGTTTAAAACTAGACCAAACTTCTTATAGTAATATTAAGTGCTCACTTGTAAATGTAATGTCATACAAGTCTCTTGAACTCATTCATCATGTGAGATGGGAATTTCATGGTTCTTTGAGCATCAACTATGTTTACCACCACCTTTCTATGGCTTCTGACAACCACAGATAAACACCCCTTTTTTGTATGAGTTTGACTGTGCTAGCTACATCAAATAAGTGAAATCATTCAGTGTTTGTTCTTCTGTGATTGGATCATTTCACTATTGAAAACGTATTCCAGGTTCACCCATGTTGTCATATTTGACACAATTTCTTCTCTGAGGCCAAATATACTGCTTTAGAAATATATACAGTGGTTTTTTTATCCATTTGTTGGTACATAAAAATTTTGTTTGTTTAAATATCATTGGTACATTTTAAAAATCATTCAGAGAAGATGGGAGTGTTAGGGTCAAAGCCTGGGCTCTGGTAGCTGCATCAGGGAGGCTTGGCCAACTCACCAATTAAAGACACAGTATTGGGGGAAAAGAAGATAGCCACAGTAGGATGAGGAACAGATAAAGAGATCCAGTGACATCAAGTTTGTCTTCACAGGACTGACATGAGGTCTAGCAAGAGGACAGTACACATACACAAGCAGTTCTAACTAAGGTCCCACCCAACAGCATCAATGAGCCGCCATTGATCCAGTGCTAGTCTGTCTGAGGGGGCAATACTGTAAGTTGTTACAGGGTTAATCACTGAAAGTACAAACTCACCCTCACAGATAAGTGAAAGGATGGTCTGTCCTGTGAAGCTTTGTCCTGCCTGAAATTCAAGGAATTAAAGAGACAAGATTAATTATCTTTGTGCCTTCTGACAAGTACAGACACAGAGTGAAGGCAGAAATGCCAACTTTGCATCCAACTTTTAGTTACCCTGCAAAGAGCGAATTGAATTCTTTTTTCAATGAAAGATGACCTCAAAGCACTGGTTTCACCACCTCTTCAAAAATCCTGATTTCATTTATTTTTGTACTATATCTAGAAATGGAATTACAGGATCATGTGGTATCATATGAGATCATTTAATAAAAAAAAAATTGAAGCACTTTTACAGTTTCCCATAACAACATAGCATTTGAGATTCTCACTATGTACTAAAGTTTCAGTATCTCCACATCCTTAATGATACTTATTTTCAGTGTTACTATAAAATGTTCTAGGCTGCCCAGAGAAACCCTGTCTCAACCACCACAACCCCCCCCAAAAAAAACCACAAACCAAAACAAACAAAACCCAAAAAAGTGTTAAAAATCAATATATATATATATATCTTTCCCTATGGTGGAATATCTTGCTCAGCCTTGATGAAGGGGGGAGGAGCTTGGTCCTGCCCCAAGTTGGTATGCCAACCTCTGTTGACTCTCCATAGGCCTTACTCCCTATGAGGGGTGGCTGAGAGAGGGGTGTAGAATGAATCTTAGAGAGTCTTATTAATAAAATCAAACCAGGGGCCAGTTATTGGGGTGAAATGCTGGATGGTCAGAGAGACAGAACAAGCCACAGCTAACCTCACCTGGCCAACTTCTCAGCTGATCTGTTTCCTCAGACTGGAAGCCTCTGTGTCCTCATATCCAAATGGCTCTCAGCTGAACTGCTGCTAGAAGCCTGAAAGCTTAACCAGCTAAATGCTTAACCAGCCAAATGCTTCTAGTTTCTGATCCTCACGCCTTATATACCTTTCTGCTTTTTTACCACCACTCCCTGGGATTAAAGGCTCGCTTTCTGGGATTAAAGGCATGATGAGTCACCATGCCTGTCTGTATCCTTGAACACATGGATTTCTGCCTCTGAAATGCTAGGATTAAAGGCGTGTGCTACCACTGCCTATCCTCTGTTGTGGCTGTTCTGTCTCGGACCCCAGATAAGTTTATTAGAGGGCACAATATTATGGGGAACATAAAACCACCACGGAGGGGGGGGAAGGGAAGGAGGGGGAACTGTGGTTAATATGTAAAATGAAAAAAAAATTAAATAAATTAAAAAAATAAAATAAAGTTCTAGCAGTTCAGGCTGGAGATAAACCTCAACAGGAGAGTACTCACTTTATGTGACCAAGGCCCTAGTTCAATCCCTAGAAATCTCCCCAAACACTTAAAATAAAATATATAAAATTTGGTCTTCATTGTCTTGGTGGTTCTGACTTACAGTTGCTTGATGTTGTCATCTAATTCTAAACCGATGCTTTGTTCATGCTGTCATGTTCAAACTCTTCCCCTCTGTCTGTGCTCCCCTGTGTGCTATAATGTGTTCATCATCCAGCTGAGGTTTCCTGCCCTCTGCTTGTCATGTGACTTGAATCACTAACAGTGGTTCTCAACCTTCCTCACACTTCGATCCTTTAATATAGTTCCTCACATTGTGGTGACCAACCATAAAATTATTTTGTTGCTACCTCATATCTCTAATTTTGCTGCTGTTATGAATAGTAATGTAAATAATTTTAGAGATAGAAATTTGCCAAAGGTGTTGCAATCCACAGGTTGAGAATTGCTGCACTGGGAGTATTACAGCACCAGGGGTCCAAACACCTACCCCAAATGGACTGTTTCGTTTTCTTAATTGGTATTAGTCATTATTTCTTTGCAATCAGCCCTTACTGCGCAAATTTAGCATAGGTATAAAAATAAAGAAAACCACAATTACAGTGGCAGTGTAGATTGTCAAGCTCTGGAAAAGAAATGATGACGCATTCATGAAAGGAACTTTCCTTCCCTTTAGATGCTAAATAAAATAAATTTGTGATATGCAAATCCCTTATTTCAGACAGGAGAAAATTGTCAAAAAAAATGATTATTTCTAGTCATGGTGGAGATGGCTTGGCATGTAAACGCTGCCAAGCCCAAATACCTGAGCTTGGTGCCTCGAACCCACATTGGGAAAAAAAGAACCAACTCCTACAAGGTGAAGTGTTCTCTGACTGTCAAAAGCACCCTATGGAACACACACACACACACACACACACACACACACACAATTAATTAATTACATCTACACATTACTTAAGAACAAAACTTGCATTGGAATTAGTTTTCTAGAAATCAACTTGGTGTCTCTTCTTAATTAATGTTTTCAACTTATAAATCAAGAGTGTAAGAAAATTTTTGTTCTGAAACATTGATAATACTGAGAATTATTTCTCTCGTATATGTTTTATCACTCTTTGTTGATCTCTTTCTTGGCTATTTTGATTGTTAAACTAAAAGCTTCCAAACTACTCATGACTAATAAGGTTTATTGTTAATAAGCCTACTGGCCATTGCATGCCTGTTTTGTGAGTTCCCTACACATACTTTCCTTCTCCTTAAAATTAGATCTACTCCTTCCAGCATGATTACTTTGATTATTCATTACAATATGAGTAAAATTGTGATAGCTTTCCAAGCCATAATCGAAAATTAGCAAAGAACAGTTTGACATAAAAAAGAAAGTCAAAGTAACCTGGTCAGTTGCCCAATCATTTAGAAACAAACAATAAACCTAGTAGTATTGCTTTCTGTTAGTATTTGTGCATATAGTGGGTGTGTTTGTTCATGTGTGGGTCCATGTTTATATACATGCAAGAGAACAATGATGGTTGCTGTTCCTCAAATGACACCTACCTTGGTTTTGTTTGAGTATGCATGAGTGAGACAGGATTTCTCACTGGCCTGAGGCTCACAAACTTTGTTAGACTGGCTTGTGTGCATACTGGAATTACAAACTCACATAACTATGCTTGAATTTTTAACCTGGGTTCCTGGGTGAAATTCAGAACCTCATGCTTGTACAACAAACACTTTACCAACTGAGCCATCTCGGTAGCCCCGACTTTTGGTTTTGGTGCTTCTCTATGCCTATTCTTTGAAAATACAGGATGTATAACTTTGCACTTCTAAATGTGCATGCCTTGGATTCCTCACAATAAATGACCACAAGTTTTAGGCCTAATTAAAGCTCCTTTGATGGGAAAAATATATTGTCATTCACCTCTGTGATTGTGCCTTTACTTCTTGCTTAGATACAATGAATTTGAATTATAAAGATTTAACTGTTACACAAATATATATATATATATATATATATATATATATATATATATATATATACTATATATTTTTGACATGTTTTGACAAAAAGTATATATAATTGTATATTGTGTATTATTCAAATCAGGGTTAACATATATATATATTGTAGATGTAACCAATCGTATTATTAAAATAAGAAACACAGAGCCAAGGTAAAAGAGAAAAGCCGAGAGGTCAGAGCTCAGAGATAAAATCTTACCTCCTGCAGTGCTCCTAGCTTCCCCCAGAGAGAGGGGGAGGTACTTCCTGTGTCCCTGTTTAAATAATCTTTCTGTTCTGCCTTCTCATTGGTTGTAAACCCAACCACATGACTGCCTCATCACTGCCTGTAAGTACCGCCCTCCAGGTCTTAAAGGCGTATGTCTCCAATACTGGCTGTATCCCTGAACACACAGAAATCTACCTAGCTCTTCTAACCACCACGCTCTTACTATGGCTCTAATAGCTCTGACCCCAGGGCAACTTTATTTATTAACATAAAATTAAAATAACATTTCAGTACAAATAAAATATCACCACATTTCCCCTTTTCTATTTTAATAAAAAGAAAAAAGGCAAAAGGTTATAACTAACAAAAGAAAAACTATATACAAAAGTACAATAACTATATACAATATATACAAGTAACAAATACCTAAACGATGTCTAGTCCATTTGTATTTGACAAATCAGAGAAAATAATTCCCTTATCTATCCTATTTTAGTAAGTCCAAAATGTATCTAATTCACTTTCTATCCTAATTAATCTTCAACTATAACTAACTAATCTTCAACTCCCTCAGAGACCCAAGAAGGAAATAATATTAGCTAACAAAAATAAAAACAAGAAGTGCACAAAAGCAGCTTCCAAAAATTTTGTGAGTTGACAGAAACAGCCAGCTGCCTGGACAGTCACCTGAGGTTTCTCCACAGTGTTGGGGCATCATCTTCAGCCTATAGGCTTATGGTATCTGACAGACTCATTTGTGAAGTAGGTTGTACACAAGGTCAACAGTTCAACCTCACATTGGGTGAGAGCAGTCCATGTACCAGAAACACCTGAATTCCACTAGTGTCATGTCATGATTCAGGATTTTAAATTCTGGAAATTGTTGATGGTTTTTGAATTCAGCTGTCCATTCTTCTTGGCTGTGCATATATGGCTTCATCTAAGCATGCCCTTCTCCACATCCCTCTATTAAATGCCAGTCTACTATTGAGAGGCGTGAGCTTTCAGTTGCTGTTCCATTGCACAACAGAAGCCATCGGCCCACTGCCTGTTCAGCTGCCTTCAAAGAAAAGGGCACTGTACCTTTTCCAGATTGTGAAGGCCACTTCAGGGATGGTGCCATATTGTCCTGGCCTCAGAAGATGCCGTCTGATAAAGCCATAACCACACTTGTTTTGGCAGGAATTGGTAGTCCTTTGTTTCGTGTTCTGATTGTCCATTTTTTCTGTTGATTTGAGGATACTTTGTTGTCCAGTGGCTAACTTTTGCCACAATGAAAATTAACTCCATATGCAGTTTCTTCAATGCCCATATTTTCTCTGAAGTAGATTGGTACTGCCAGGAGCCGACATGTCTCAAAAAAGAAAAATTTCTAAGTTATTAAAACATTTTAAATGCCATATTCAGTAGATCTCTGAAGGGTTTGAAGATGACCTGTCTAAAATATATCTGCTCAATTTTTAAAACATATCTAATATGACTACAATTTCTATTGTAATGTCTAACTACTAACTTTCATTTCTTTATATCCTAATAGTTGGTAATAATGTAAAGTATTTAAAACTAGTAATTGTCTTTTTCTTTTCTTTTCTTTCTTTCTTTCTTTCTTTCTTTCTTTCTTTCTTTCTTTCTTTCTTTCTTTCTTTCTTTCTTTCTTTCTTTTTTTTTTTTAAAACAAGAACCTTAAATCTAATCTCCTTTGCTTAGCCTTTTTCCTAACCCTTGACAACTTGTAACCTACCCCCCTAAATAATGAAAATTATCCCAGACCCAAAACCCATTAAAAAGAACCAAAAAAAAAAAACCACCCGCCCCACACCACCTCTTTGGGAATGTGGGCGTCATTCTTAAAATTGCTTCCTGCTGGGTATGGGCGAAGTTATCTTTATCCTGAAAGAAAAATTTTAGGTTAATTGTCAAATTCTAGGAAAGGTAACTATATCCTTCATTATTATCCAGTCCATGTGTATTGCCAAAGTTCAGGGTTTATCTCAAGTCCTTATTTAAGTAGTCTTTGAGACTGGATCATCTCAGCTAGTCATCTCAAAATTGCTCTGAGCACCTTGTAGTTCAAAGCTGATCTATAGATGATGTTTGTCAGTTCAGTGATATTATTATTGTCCACGTGGAATTGTTGTTGTTGTTGTGGGGCCCCATCTTCTTTCCGGAGACTTCAGTTGATGTTAGGCCTGGCCGTGATTTCCTGCAGAAAACTGATAAGAGACTCGAACACAAAGACATATATATGCAGCTAATTGAAGCCTTTTTTCTAGAATTAGTTAGTACTCTATATGACCATTCCTATCTTAACAAAGTTTAAAATGTATATGTATCTATTAATCTTGTAAATTTTGATATAAAATTTATACTTTAAGAAAAGTTTAAAGAATCAGAATAGAATCAAAGAGTTGAGATTAGTAATAGAATAGTCCCTTAATTAATTTGGCTTTTGTCCTGTCCCATAGCAGAAAATGGCTCTTTCTGGCATGATACAGGGAATTTGCATTTTCCTTTTAACAACATGCTTGAGTTTAAAGAAGGAGAGAGCCATTCTCCAACTCCAAAGTCAGCTTTAAATTTTAATTGAACTGGGACTATTAGAAAACCAATAGTGTTAAATCTTTAGAGAAAAGCAGAAACAAACATTTAAGAAGACATAAATTTTTTTTTTTTTTTTTTTTTTTTTTTTAAGATTATATATACCCATACGCCGTTTCACTTTGTTTCCTGGGATAGATGATTTGTCCCTTTTCTTCAGTTGTCTCATTTGTCTTGTGTTCTTCAGATTCCTTAACCATCATTCTCCTAAAAGACAAAAACAAAAACCTTCCCCCAAGACTAATTTTGGGGATGTTCCTTTTTGGCAGGTTATTATCTGGTTAAATGAAAAGGCATGTGTTACTGTACAAGTTAGTTTAAATTGGATGTTCATGCTGGTTGATGAACTATCACCTCCTCTAATTAAGAGGTTTCTCTTGTTCAAATCGAACCTTTATCAATTTTGATGGTACCCACAGCTTATCTTCTCCTGTAGAAACAAAAGCAAAACCTCGTCCCCAACGTAATACATACCCTGGCTTCCATTCTGAGGTCAGCACATCCTTAAAGTATATAGGCTGATTTAATTCTGTAGTTTTTTCTATTACCCAATGTCTCTCTGCAGCTGTTGTTCCTTTCTCATTGGCATTCAGAAAATTCAAAGTTAATAGAGCATTATGCAGTCTATTTCTGGGGGTTTTTGTTACTCCTTTCTGTTTATTTAGCATATCCTTTAGAGTTCTGTTTGATCTTTCTATAACTGCTTGACCTGTAGGATTATGTGGTATACCTGTAATATGCTTTATATTGTAATAAGCAAAAAACTGTTTCATTTTAACAGAGACATATGATGGAGCATTGTCAGTTTTGATTTGTGCAGGTATACCCATAATGGCCATAACTTCTAGCAAATGAGTGATTACAGAATCAGCTTTTTCAGAACTCAGAGCAGTTGCCCATTGAAATCCTGAATAAGTATCGATAGTGTGGTGTACATATTTCAATTTTCCAAATTCTGCAAAGTGAAACACATCCATCTGCCAAATTTCATTCCTCTGAGTACCCTTTGGGTTACATCCTGCTGGTAATGGCGTTTGATTATAGAAAGAACAAGTAGGACATTTCTTTACTATTTCTTTGGCTTGTTGCCAGGTTATGGAAAAATCCCTTTTTAAACCTTTACTATTGACATGATGTTTTTTATGAAATTCTGAGGCCTCCAGCACATTTCCTACCAATAATTTATCAATCTCATCATTGCCTTGTGCTAAAGGGCCTGGCAAACCAGTATGAGATCGGATGTGAGTTATATATAAAGGATGACTCCTTTTCCTGATTGTATCTTGTAATTGAATAAATAGTGAAGTTAATTCTGAAGCATCAGGGATAAATTCTGCAGTCTCAATATGTAATACCACTCTTTCAGCATACTGAGAGTCAGTTACTATGTTGAGAGGTTCTGAAAAATCCATTAATACCAACAGAATAGCATACAATTCTGATTTTTGCACTGAATTATAAGGACTTTGTACCACTTTACTTAAATTTTCTGATTTGTAACCTGCCTTTCCTTCTTTGTTGGCATCTGTATAAAATGTACGAACTCCAGATATGGGTTTTTGCCGTACAATTCGAGGCAAGATCCAATCAGCTCTCTTTATAAAATCAATTCTGTTGCTTTTGGGATATTTGCTGTTAATTTCTCCCAAAAAATTACTGCAAGCTCTTTGCCAAGGTTCACTTTCTGTCCATAATTTTTCAATGTCCTCCTTAGTTAAAGGTACGACAATTTCTGCTGGGTCTATTCCTGCTAATTGACGAAGTCTCAATTTTCCTTTCCAAATCAAGTCAGAGATTTTTTCCCCATAAGTTTTTAATTTTTTATTTGGTTTATTTGGTAAAAATATCCATTCCAATATAATATCTTCCCTCTGCATTAATATTCCAGTAGGGGAATGCCTAGAAGGTAAAATAACCAAAATGCAATCCAGCTTTGGATCAATACGATCCACGTGCCCTTCATGTACTTTCTTTTCTACCAAGGCCAATTCTTTCTCAGCTTCAGGTGATAATTCTCTTGGACTATTTAAGTCCTTGTCACCTTCTAAGGTTTTGAACAAATTAGTCAGTTCATCATTTTTTACCCCAACAATAGTTCGTAGATGAGAAATATCTCCAAATAATCTTTGAAAGTCATTAAGAGTCTGTAGTCTATCTCTCCTAATTTGCACCTTTTGGGGTCTAATTTTTTGTAGCTCTATTTTATATCCTAAATAATTAATAGAATCCCCTCTTTGTATTTTTTCAGGAGCAATTTGTAATCCCCAGCAAGGCAAAATTTTCTTTACTTCTTCAAACATTCTTTCTAAAGTATCTGCATTTGAGTCAGCTAGTAAAATATCATCCATATAATGATAAATTATAGATTTAGGAAATTTTTTACGTATCACTTCCAATGGCTGTTGTACAAAATATTGGCACAGAGTTGGGCTATTTAACATTCCCTGTGGGAGGACCCTCCATTGAAATCTTTTAACCGGTTGAGAATTATTATAAGTAGGCACTGTGAAAGCAAATCTTTCTTTGTCCTTTTCTTGTAAGGGTATTGAAAAGAAACAGTCTTTTAAATCAATAACTATGAGAGGCCATCCTTTTGGTAACAGAGTAGGCAAAGGAATTCCAGATTGTAGAGAGCCCATCGGCTGAATTACTTTGTTAATTGCTCTAAGGTCTGTTACCATTCTCCATTTACCAGATTTCTTTTTAATAACAAATACAGGAGAATTCCAAGGGCTGGTTGACTGTTCAATATGCTGAGCATTTAACTGTTCTTCTACCAGCTCTTCTAAAGCCTGGAGTTTCTCTGTTGTTAAAGGCCATTGCTGAACCCATACAGGCTTGTCTGTTAACCATTTTAAAGGTAGAGCTGTTGGTATTTTTGGAAGATTATCAGTTGTTGTGCCCTGTTCCTGTATAATATGGATGGCTGGTGATGACTCAAAATAATGCCTTCTAATATTTCTCTCAGAAACATGTGCTAGTTTATGATTTGTTTCTGAGATTGGAGGGATTTTAATCTGAGTATTCCATTGTTGCAACAAGTCTCGACCCCACAGGTTCATAGCTATGTTAGCGACATATGGTTTTAATTTTCCTCTCTGTCCTTCTGGACCTATACATTCCAGCCATCTTGCACTCTGTTTCACTCCAGATAATGTCCCAATTCCTAACAGTTGAACGTTTACCTCTTGAAGAGGCCAAGCTGGATGCCAAAATTCTGGTGCAATTATGGTAATGTCCGCACCTGTGTCTACCAGACCAGACAACAAAACACCATTTATTTTTATCGTTAATTTTGGTCTCTGTTCATTAATAGAAGTTTGCCAAAAAATTTTCTTTATGTTTTCTCCTGAATTTTCTATTCTCTCTGTTTCATCATCCTGATCAGCATGATTTATTCCAATAGTCATTTGGTTATTTAATCGCTCAGAGCAGGGATTTCCTCTACAGCTGCAGGAAAGGTTTGAACTGGTTTTGCTATGGGGGCCTGCATGAGGCCCCTCCGGGAGTTTCCCGAAAACTGAGGCAAAGGATTACCCTGTCTGTCCTTTGTTGATCTACATTCGTTGGTCCAGTGTTTTCCCTTACCACACCTTCTGCATACTCCAGAAGGAAGGGGCATTCTGTTGCCATTGTTCCTTGAAGAAACATTGCTTCTAGGATTGACCTGTTTACAGTCCCTTTTAAAATGTCCTTGCTTTCCACACCCAAAACATCTAACACTCCTCAAACCTTTTGAAATTACTTCTCCTACCCACGTATCATGCTCATCAACCTCAACATTAATTGTTTCTCTAATCCAATCTTCCAAAGGTGCAGATCTTGCCCTTAACGGCCTGATTATTCTTTTGCATGCTGCATTCGCATTCTCAAATGCCAAAGCTTCAATTATTGCCTTACTAGCTTCTGATCCTGAGACCATTCTGTTTACTGCTGAAGCCAGTCTTTCTAAAAAATCTGTGAAAGATTCTTTAGGGCCTTGCATAACCTTTGTGAATGACTCATGTTTTTTTCCTGGTTCATCAACTCTGTCCCATGCATTCAAGGCTGCCATTCGACATAAAATTACGGTTTGAACATCATATAAACATTGTGTTTGTATTGAAGCATATTGGCCTTCTCCAATAAGCTGATCCTGACAAACTTGTATTCCTTTATCCCTCCATTGTGTTTCTACGTTTCTAGCTTCCTCCTTAAACCAAGTCAGAAATTGAATTCTCTGGCTGGGTTCCAGAACAGCTTGTGCAAGGTCCCGCCAGTCCTGTGGTATAATCCTATTATATGTTGACCAAGAGTTTAACATTTGCTTTACATATGGGGAATGCATGCCATAAGATACTATTGCCTCCTTAAACCTTTTAAAATCCATCAGTTCAATTGGAGCCCAGATATTTTGTGTAGCCATTTGATCAGGCATCTGCTGTACGGTTACAGGATAAATTAAGGATGACTGTGTGAAAACAGGCTTTCTTTCTGTAACCTTATGATCCAAACTTGAACCAACTTCACTGTTAAAATTAACAGGTTTTTCTAAAGCTGTTATCCTGGCACTTAAATCGACTATCTTTTTAAATAGTAAAATGAGAATAAGCATGGTGATTAACTGCATAATTCCCATAATACTAATCTTTTCATATAGTTGTTCCATTGTCAGACTGCCTAAAATTTCAAACAAACCCCAATTTTCTTCCAATGTACACAGGAAACCCATTTTTTTAAATGTGGAAAAAATTTGTCTTTTAAATAGTTTCCTTTATGACTTACCAAATCTGCGTAGAACAGTAGAAATCCGAGCGAATTTCAAAACAGCCACCTAGAGTCCTAGGTGTAAATCCAGAGAGAGAGAGAGAGAGAGAGAGAGAGAGAGAGAGAGAGAGAGAGAAACAGAGAGACAGAGAGAAAGCAAGAGAGAAAGCAAAAGCGAAAGCGAAAGTGAAAGTGAAAGTGAAAGTGAAAACGAAGGGGTAGCCGGCTAAAGCTTAAAGCCAGCCACTTGTTCCCTCTTGAGCCGAGTCAAGGCTTGGCTTTACAGGCAGGGGCCCTGTTTAGCAGGGCAGGCCTGAGCTGTTTGTAGCACTGGCTTTAAGCAAGCAGCTCACAGTCCAGCCTGAGCCCAGACCTGGGCCGGGGCTAGGGAGCCGGCTGCTCCGGCTAGGGAGCCGGCCCCAAGCAGTTTTTAATGGATTCTTGTCACGTTGGGCGCCAGATGTAGATGTAACCAATCGTATTATTAAAATAAGAAACACAGAGCCAAGGTAAAAGAGAAAAGCCGAGAGGTCAGAGCTCAGAGATAAAATCTTACCTCCTGCAGTGCTCCTAGCTTCCCCCAGAGAGAGGGGGAGGTACTTCCTGTGTCCCTGTTTAAATAATCTTTCTGTTCTGCCTTCTCATTGGTTGTAAACCCAACCACATGACTGCCTCATCACTGCCTGTAAGTACCGCCCTCCAGGTCTTAAAGGCGTATGTCTCCAATACTGGCTGTATCCCTGAACACACAGAAATCTACCTAGCTCTTCTAACCACCACGCTCTTACTATGGCTCTAATAGCTCTGACCCCAGGGCAACTTTATTTATTAACATAAAATTAAAATAACATTTCAGTACAAATAAAATATCACCACAATATATGCTCACATATTTGTCATAACTTTGTTGGAAAAATACTATTTTTCTCTTCTGGGTCAGTATCAAACAGATCACTGAATACAGCTCTAATGTTTCCCAGTGACTATCTGTTTAATCATCACTAAGTGGTCTTTTTTTTAACCTCTGCAGTGTTTTGTTTTGCTCTGATATCTACTCCTACATCCTGACCATCATGATACCTCCTCCTATATGGTTTTGCTGTACAGAACTCTATTTCTGACTCCAGTGGGTTCCTGGAGTTTGCATCAATATATTCTATTTTTTGAGTATGCAGTATGAGGATTTTCATGTGAATACCAGCTTATTAAAAAATTACACATAGGAGAGGAGGTGGCAGGAAAATTGAAAATAAGTCATTGTCAGTGCCTAGTCTAGAGGGAGCTTGGTAGTTGAATTACAAGGGGGAAACATTGGCAGTCAGTCATGTGTGAGTTAAACATAAATTATTTAATTAAGTTACATAAAAATTAAGTAGTTAATAAGACAGAAAAGTAAATTAATATATTAGGTAATATATATTTTGGAAGATGCAGATATGTCAATTTTGTATGGTTTAAACTATTAAACACATCTATGATAGCATACAAATAAGCAACTAACAGGTAAGCATGACAGAATCATCCTCTGTTTTTTTAGACATTCAGCTCTTAAATACAAGCTTCTTAGGTATTTTGTCTAGTGAGAATTTGTAATAAAATACATGATTCACCTCTTTATATAATATTGGTTTTCATTTCCTTGTACTTGCTTTAATATTCTTTTGAAGGTGTCTGTTAAAGAAATTATATCAAGTTACATTCCAATTGTCAGTGTATGAAACTCTTTCTGCTCACTGCCTTATTTATAGAACTTCATCAGATTATGAAGAAATTGATAGCAAGTGGAAATTAATAACCATTAACCCTTCTGTTTATGTTTCCTCAGATAGCACAAAAGTTGATTTACCATTTGTATGGTGACTAAGATTGTTCTTAGGATAAAACAGCAAAGTTCTTAACACAAGTGCTTACTCGGCCCTTGATGCACTTCCCTTGTCTCAAGGTCATTGCAGAGGACAATTCAGTCCTTGGATACTCTAATTCCTCTTCAGGCAGACACCACTGATATAAACCAATGCTTCTCCTTTGGTTTTTCTTCATCTTAGTCATCAAGGTTTTGTTTGTGTTTAAAGTTGTTCACTCTTAAAGTATTCAATGTGCCTGTAATTCTGCCAGAAACAGGGCCACCATTTTACCAAAGGATATAACATAGTATTGGGATATAGTATATACTCATAATGGATATTAGTAGAATAGAGACATTAGTTCTTCAAAATATGGAAGATCATGAAGAATTATTTTTATTAATTTGAAACAATTTATGTGCATTTCTTTCAATAGTTATTTATTTTAAATTATACTTTTTAATATAAAATCATTTTATTGTAATGAGTTCACAAATAAAATATTCCACTGCTGGGTTATTATTTTATTATTTCTGGTAACTGCTTTGCCTGCTTTGTTTGGAGTATTGTAGATAACTCAAGAAAGATCCAATGAATGAAGCAAATTACTCTGAAGTATCTGAGTTTGTATTCCTGGGATTATCAATCTACAGACCAACACAATGTTTCCTCTTTGCATTTTCTACAATATCATATGCAACAATTTTTCTGGGGAATTTCTCAGTTGTGATTACAGTTGTCTTTGACTCTCATTTACATTCACCCATGTACTTCCTTTTAGCCAATCTTTCATTTGTTGACTTTTGTTTTTCTACCTCAACTGTTCCTAAGTTGATTTCTGATCTGTACTCCAGGAATAATACCATTTCATTCCAGGGCTGTATCTTCCAAATATTTGTCCTTCATGTCCTGGGGGCATGTGAGATGGTGTTGCTGGTAGCCATGGCCTGGGACAGATATGTGGCCATATGCAAGCCCCTCTACTACCTGACCATCATGAGCCCACGAATGTGCCTTTTGCTTCTGATTGGTGCATGGATTATTGGTCTCATTCACTCAGTGGCTCAGTTAGCTTTTGTTGTCCATTTGCCTTTTTGTGGTTCGAATGAGATAGATAGTTTTTACTGTGACCTTCCTAGGTTCATCAAACTTGCCTGCACAGACACCTACAGAATGGAGTTCTTGGTTACTGCTGACAGTGGATTAATTTCTGTCACTACCTTTTTCTTATTGATTGTCTCCTACATCTTCATACTGTTCACTGTATGGAAACAATCCTTGGGCAGTTTGTCCAAGGCCCTGTCTAAACTTTCTGCTCACATCTCTGTGGTGGTTTTGTTCTTTGGACCATGCATGTTTGTGTACATATGGCCATTTCCTAATGTCCCAGTGGATAAGTTTCTTGCCATTGTGGACTTCATGATTACACCTATCCTGAACCCTGCCATTTACACACTGAGGAACAAAGACATGAAGGTGGCAATGAAGAGACTGAGTAAACAACTCCTGAGTAGGAAAAGGGTCTCCTAAGCTCCTCATGAGAATATACAACCTGAATACTGCATTATAAACACAAATGTTAAGTGATGTCCTCTATTTTGACACGATTTATTATTCCTACTCTAACAGCTTGATAAACTTGAATAATTTATTCCAAATTGATAATGAAATGATCATATCTACTTGTTATTAGCCATATATTATTACATATTTATTGGTTAGTTATTACTTCTGTATCTTTTTTGTCTTTCATTGGTTACATATTTACTGGCTATTATGAAATACACATTTTAGACTATATCAAAAGCACAAATGGAAATGGACGTAACAAATTATCCATTATTTTCATACCTGAACAGTTAAGCACTGCCTTCCAGACATTTCTGGTACTTTTTCTTATTTGGAACTAAGTTTAATCAAAGCTGGCAGCAAACTCAAAATTCTCTTGCATTAGCCTCCTGAGCACTAGGATTAAAATGTGAACCATCACGTCTTGCTTGCTTGCTTTTCATTTTGCGTGTGTGGTTTGTGAGTGAATGATGAGATTATATGGTGTGGGTGAAGATCAGCAGGAATAGGAGATAGGTGTAATCTGAAAACTTGTGGGAAACCTGGAGTGAAAGGGGTGTGGAGAGAAGGAAGTAAGGTAGGAAGAAAGAGCGGCACTAGGATAGACATTCCAGGGGTGCATTTAGGAACGGGGGGGGGCGCTGTTCTTGTGGGAGAAGAATAGAGTTGAAAAGGGAGTAGTGAAAAATGGAAGAGGAAGACAAAGAGCTTAAGATTGTATGAGTAAAGGAGGGAGAAAAGGGGGAGGGAGAAGGGAGGAGGAAAGAAGAGAGAAAAGTGTAGAAGGGGAGTAAAAGGGCTGGAGCATTGAGTGTTAGATGGAAGCTGAGGAGGAGCATTGTTTACAGTGAGAGTGATGTGGATATTTAATGGAACACACTTGTTTTCCTGCAGAGAAATGGCCAGAAGTGGCCTGTACATTCACAATGAACATCCTTAAACTCGAGGGATGTTAGCAATGCAGGAGGCCCGCTCTTTTGCATGTGAATAGCACATCAATGTTTACCTGTGTTGCTTGGGAACCTGGAGTCCAGCAACTGTATCTAGGGGTGCCATAAGCTATTTCCCATACCACACAATTTTGGTGGGGGACCTTGTGGGCTTATCTTGATTTTCCATAAGCTGATCTTGAGTGGGAAAATTAGTGGGTCAAAGGACCAATACTAGGGAAAATCTGAAGGTCAGGGCCAGGCTGTGAGACCAGTAAGTATCTTCAGTCATGAAGAACTTGGTTCATGGAATTAAGGAAAAGACACCTATGGGTTTCTGCAATGTCCCAGAAAAAAAACTTGGTGTACTTTTTATGTGATATGAAAAGCATTTTTGCAAATGAAGCCAGATACAAACCTCACAAAAAGATCCACCAAGCTGTGAGTGAAGGTGATGTCAAGAGACTGCAGAGAATGATAAAACTTGGGAAACACAGCGTGCATGACAAAGACTTTAAAGAAAGGTAATAGTGCTTATGTGCTGGTAGGAGTGGCCTGCGTGGAGGATGTTATATGGCCCTTGTTATATTCAAAGACCAGCATAGGGGAGCCAGAAGGAGGGGAGGACCTCTCTGTGTTCTGTCTTCTCTGGATCCTCAGTACTGTCTCAAGACTTGCACTCCACCTACAGGTCTCTAGGCCAGATTGTCCAATCCTGCCTACAAATTTATCCTGATAATTCACAAATTTACCAAGTAATTTATTCAACATTGTTAACATGAACATCTATTATGTAGCATTCCTATTGTACTATTCTTAAAATATTGCTGCTTTGTCCCCCTTAAGCAAATTTAGAGACTTTAAATATAATTTAGAACCCTTGAAATTAGCAATACTTAAATATATCAGAAGAATTATTATCACATAATTTTGTGTACTTGAAATCTTGTTTGCTGAGCAGAAGGGACAGTGATAATATTAAATTGAATTGTCAAGTGCAGGGAGCTATTCTAAACATTTTGCATAATTCCCATTGATGAATCACAGTGGTATTCTGTGAAATAACTACTGTTTTTCATCTTAGCTTTACTGATGAGAGAATTGATTCATAGAAAGCCTAAGTAGTTTGTAGCAAAGTTTAAGTTATAATTAAACCTATGGTGATTTAACCTTAATGCCATGCTTTTTCTCTAAACCTGCTCCTGGTTAGGGGGTATTGCTCACTGGCAGATTTATTTCTATGCATGGAAGAGGCCATGTGCTCAGTTCAAAGCACCACACAAAAGACACCATTGAAAAGGTCTTTTTACCAGTATAGTGAGTAATACAAGTTAATAAATATTTCCATTTTTTACAAGGACTTAAGTATTTGTTCAGAAGGTGGAAGAAACACCTATCATTCAATGTTTAAGAATTATGTGCCATTTAATATTTTATGATTACATGAGTAATTGTAAATTTTAGCATAGTGTTCTAGAATTTCATTAAAAATTTCTCATTTCCATAGGATTGCTCTGCATTTTGCTTGTGTCTATGGCTGGGAAGAAGTAGTAAATGTTCTACTGAGAAATAAATGTGACATTAATGCTGTTGACTGGAATTCCATCACACCTCTGATGAAGGTATATATAGCTATTCAAATCTAGCATAACATAACTTAATTTAAATGATTATAAAACAAACTTATCCCATGAACATGTTAGTAATTGGTGAACTCTATGTGCTGTTTATATTGAAGTAATTGAACAAGCAATCTGTTTCTTGGTATAATCCCTAGGCTGTACAAAACTGGTCATATGGATGCACGTGTACATTGTTGAAGCTTGGTGCTAATCCCAATCGTATGGACAAAAATGGTAATACTTCTCTTCACTATGCTGTGTCTGAAGATAATCAGAAGCTGGCTGCATATTTGCTTAAATACAATGTAGACATGGAACAAAAGAACAAGGTATAGTTCACAGCACTGTAGTCCCCAAATAATCTGAAATATGTGTGTGTGTGTGTGTGTGTGTGTGTGTGTGCGCGCACACACACACACACACTAATAGCAATACATATAGGATTAACTTCCTTGAATGAAAATAATTTGAAATAGCTTAATTGTTTAAGAATATGACTTCAAATAGGGAATGTGACTTGCTTTGAAAGAAGTGTTAGAGTCTAGAACTTTCCTGCATAGAGAAATAGTATTTGTGACACATCATGTAAAAGGGTAAATAAAAAGGAAGGCAATAGTGGGTACATTTTGGGGGGCCCTGCCAAGCAAGGTATGCCACTAAGCAAACAAGCCATGCCCAACAGACCTAGTGCAAGGTTTACTGGTGAAGGAGAGAGTGGATGAGTGAAAGGCCATGTCAGCATGGGGACTTGAAAGAAGCAGACAGACCAGAGGAAGAAGAAAAGCAAGGGAGAAAAGAAACGTCAAGAGAGGAAAGAAGAAACAAAGAGGAGCAAGAAGCAAGAGAGATTAGAGACAAGGAAAGTGAAGAGTCAAAGAGAGCGAGCTGAGCCTGGCAGGCACTTTTAAGGGGTGAACATGTCACTTAGTTGATGGGGAAAGGCAGCTGGAGACAGGTGATAACACAACTCCTTTTGTGACAGAGGCAGGCTGCTGCTGGGGCAGAAACTATGTCTGTATATTTATTCAAGTTAAAGCTTCTCTTTTTATTATTTTTCCACCAAAAAATTGTTTCTAACTTGTGTAAGGCAACAGAATTGAAGAGCAAAAGTTCCCTTGCTAAATAAGCCATTTTAAAACTCAAGTAAAACAAAAGAATTTGTGGCAAATTTTAAATCTTATTGCTGTTGCTAACAAAAAAATTATCAAATGATATATTTCTCTGAGTGAAGACTAAATCAAAGAATACGGTTACCGGAACCTGATCCGAAATATGAAGGCCCACCTGGAACTTAGGCAATTGAAGGAATATATGAAGAATTATTGTTGTCTTCATTTATTTTGATCACATTCTTTACCATCACCCAGATCACCCAGCTCCTCCCATATCCCCACCAAAACTCCTTCTTAACTGTTCAACCTCATGACCCCTATCACAAAAAAGCATGGCCAATACCAACAGTAACCAAAAAAAATTATCAAAACTAACAGAATTATTTTAGTATGAGTTTACATGTATTGCTACTATGCTTTCTGTTTGAGGAGTATTCACTCTTCATTTGCTGAAGTTACTGAGCTACAAATAAACATGCCTGTAGTTCAATCTGAGGAATAGGTAGTAAGTAGGTGGTGGATATATGTAAAAACAGAGGAAAGATCACAGAATCTACTGGCATATTCCCCCCCCCCCCGCCTTTTTTTTGAAGAAGTGTGCAGAGGAATGATCTGTATGCTGTGAATGTGTTGCTCTGATAGGTTAATAAATAAAGTGCTGACTGGCTAGTAGCCAGGGAGGAAGTATAGGCAGGACAAAGAGAAAGAAGAACAGGAAGGCTGAGCGGGGGGAGACACTGTCACTGCCACCATGAGAAGCAACATGTAAAGATACTGGTAAGCCATGAACCATGTGGCAAGGTAAATTTGCATAGAAATGGGTTAATTTAAGATATAAGAACAGTTAGCAAGAAGCCTGCCTTGGCTATACAGTTTATAAGTAATATAAGTCTCTGTGTGTTTACTTGGGTCTGAGCAACTGCAGGCATAAGCAGGACTGGAGAAAACTCTAACTACAGATATGACCACCACTTAGGTCAAAACTTAACCTCTGTTTTCAAATCTAGGATGCCTGGATTGGGAGGAGGAGGAGATGGAACTGACATTTTTCCATATTGAAATGAAATGCAATTCTAGATGTTTGTTCCCTGGCTGTTCCCATCAAGGGAAACTAAGAAGTTTTCAGTGACTGAGTCCTTTCTCTTTTCAGTGATAAGAACAAACAGTGAAGGTAATTAGACATGTGGGTTAGAAATGAGACTGAAATTATAGGTAGCACCTAGTTCTGGATTGTGTGCCCCAATGACCTCAGGAGAAGTTTGGACATTTGTATTACAAGTAGAATTTTCTATGTAGAGTTTGAATCTTTAAATCTAATTAGTTGCAGACAAAGGTATTTTCACCTTGAAATTCTGAAAGAGTTCCTGGATAAACGTTGAATGTGTATATGCTAGATCTCAAAATCCAAAGGAACTCTGGAATAGCCATTGTTTGACTCCAATAATCTTAGTCCTACTTTCTCCTTTTACTATTTTTATGTTTGGAAAAAAACAGTAACAATGGTGAAGATTGTTGATAACTCTCCTTGCTTTAAGACAACAATAATTCATTACTTTTAAAAGATCTTGAAATTAATAAGAAGCTAGAATTTTAAGAATTCTATGTATTATTAGTATACAAATAAACAGATCCCAGACTAGTAATTGCAAGTTTTTTTTCTATATTGAAAAAGTAGCAGCAAATCACAACCTAGACAGTTGAGCTGTTACCGTGTGACATGATAAGCTCACAAAGCCTGGGCGTCATATCCTAGCAGTTGTAAACATTGCAAAAACAGTGAGTTAAGGACAGTGTTGAAAAAACAACAGAATGATTTTTCTTATGCTTCATTTAATCAACATTAGGGGAAAACAGAATGCAAGTGAAGTGTAAATTAACAAAAGTTTGAAAATTTCTGGGTTGATGTTATGTTATATTTCCTTTGGGGTAAATATCATTTTTTATAAACTATGTTAGATGATTTCACAAGTCAAAATTGGTTTATACAAACTCATTGGAGGAAACACTCACTGGAAAAATAAAAACTCAGGAGCTATGTACTCGGTATGGTCCATAGATACCAGTAGTTTCCTTTAAGAACTGAGCACACTGCTAAGCCTCAAGATACTCATGCAGAAACCTGCTTATCAAATTGCTCTTAAAGAGGTGAAGAGAGCAATTACATGACTCCATATATTCAATGCTAAGGTAGAAGGGAATATTTGTAGAATGAACACAGTCTCAAAGTCATATTTGGGAGGGAGTGCAAAGGTTTCATGTGTCACATGTAGACAGTTGTAGGGCATTTCAAGGAGAAGGAATGTGCAGGGGCCTGCAAGGGAAGAAGCTGCTTATTCATTCTAGCAAGGCTTTATATTCTCATAGGACTGTTTCAGGCTCCATTAAGTTGAAGATTACAGTGATTTTGGATTGCAGGTTTTTTTTGTTTTGTTTTGCATGATGGCTTTACACCAATTTTACTGGCTCTCAAAGAAAACAAAATAGAGATGGCAAAATTTTTAGTAAAGAAGGGGAGAAATATACATGTATTTGATAAGATGAAAAGGTACTGTTGTTTGATTTTTTAAAAAAAATGTTACATATTGAAATAAGAATATCACAACCAAGAAATATCAAATTGATGGAAAGAAGACTAACTTACAGGGATTCAGTGATCAGGTATCAATTAGTCATCAGTCTAATTAGTTGGGTAAGCAAAGCAGTAAGTTGAGGTGAGCAAAACAAATCATTCATAAGTTTCATATCCCCTTATTATATTGATTGATGCTTCCTATTTGATATTTTGTTTGATTGGACAACTGATCTTATGGTAGATTAATGGGTTTTCAGTTTGGTTTTACTAACTTTTTAAGAAGTTAAGACTTTTTGATTAACTTTGATTCACAATGAAACTCAATCATTTTGTACTATTTTCCCTTGCTCTTATATGATTGTCCTATAAAATGCCTTTTTATTCATAAAAAGAGTTGACAATCACAGTCTATTAGATGACTCTTGCCTTTCAATTCCCTTTGTTTGAGGAATAATGAAGTTAGAATATTCTATGATGATTAAGAATTGTTATTGGAGAATGCTGCTCAATCCCACCCCCCTTTGGTCCAACTGGTGTTGGTGTGTTTATATTTACATAGAGTTGGGAAAGCAAAGTAAATTCACTTTCTTAGGAGAAAGATTAATGAAGCTAAGTAGCAGGTGGGTGCAGATGCAGTAGATGCAGATTCACAGATGACTTGGTTAAAATGTCTGCTACCTAGTTGCTACATGTCTGAACTGCTGGTGTTACATATCACCAAATATGAAAAGGATAATACCTTGTAAAGGTTTTCATGAGATCATTTATGTAACATTAATGCAGTGCATAACACATGTTATTGTCATTACTAAGTGTAACTATAATGAATTTTATTATTAATAGAGTATTTTATAATGTTGTTATAGCTTAAATAATGAAAATAGCTTTCAAATATCTGATTAGTAATTATATGTTATAGTAAACTAAAGAAAATGGAAACATCTTCTCTTAAGTCCTTATCTATTTAAGAAGAATAACTTTTATACACTTATATTCCATCAAAGTTGATGAATCTAAGAATTCTACTAAGAACATGCAAAACACTGCCAGAGGCTTCCCATCCATTTTCTTATTTTATCTTTGCCCACCATATATAAAGATAAATCTTTGTAACCAATGATATTTATGTGTATAAAAAGGACAAATCCAAACAGACAAGCAAGATATTAAATTTGTAAAATATACCCAAATATTAACAGCTTTAATTAAGTTATCTAATAATGAAGCTATTCTGTTTTATTTCAGAAACACACTCTTTTTTTTTTTTTTTGGTTTTTTTTTTTTTTTTCGAGACAGGGTTTCCCTGTGTAGCTTTGCGCCTGTCCTGGAACTCGCTTTGTAGACCAGGCTGGCCTTGAACTCACAGAGATCTGCCTGGCTCTGCCTCCCGAGTGCTGGGATTAAAGGCGAGTGCCACCACCGTCCGGCCAGAAACACACTCTTATATGCCATAAGATGGTATTCAACAGATATGGTCAGTCTATTTCTGGATGAAGGCATTGATTTTTTTCTTTAAAGATGTATTCAGATGGATTGCCTTACATTATGCTATTGAAGGCACAAGTAAAGGGTAGGTGTTTGCATTGTAATGCTAGCAAACACTAACTTGCAGTTCAAACTAATCACAATGTCTTCAATCCCTCTCATAATATATTATTGTTGACTCTAGGTTGTGTTGCTAGAGTTTTCCGCCTTGCCCACAGGGACAAATCTTTGTCACCCGCCAGTCCCACAGCCGCTCAGACCCAACCAAGTAAGCACAGAGACTTATATTGCTTACAAACTGTATGGCCATGGCAGGCTTCTTGCTAACTGTTCTTTTATCTTAAATTAACCATTTCCATAAATCTATACCTTGCCACATGGCTGGTGGCTTACCGGCATCTTCACATGCTGCTGGTCATGGCGGCATCTGGCAGTGGCTCTCTCTGCCTTCCTGTTCTTTTATTTCTCCTCTCTGTTAGCCCCGCCTATACTTCCTGCCTAGCCACGACCAATCAGGTTTTATTTATTGACCAATCAGAGCAACTTGACATACAGACCATCCCCCAGTACAGCCAAGTGCAGACCATCTCAGACACCTGCACTCAGGCCCATGGTCCTAATCATCCTCTATGCAGACCTGCTGGGTAACACCACAAGGAACCCAAGAAGGGCTCCCACATGACATACATTAACATCCCACAGCAAGGTTGTTTTGGAATAGCAGTGAATATCCAGTATGCAAAATGCATACCATTAGAAGCAGAAATGAAGAAGCATTTCTTTATCTCATGATTTGGTTTTGTATTGCTGAAGACTGAAGGAAGTGCCTCGTTTGTGCTGGGCAATTCTGCCAATGAACTACATCTCTGTATTCTCATTTATTCAGAACTTTCTGGAACTTAGAAATTATGGACCATAACATTTTCCATTTCATCCAATTATAAACCATATATATATATATATATATATATATATATATATATATGTGTGTGTGTGTGTGTGTGTGTGTGTGTGTGTATAATTCATATATTTGATATTCTAATTAGCTGTTTTAGTCTTCAATTACAGTGTTGCAGAAAATAGTGTTTCTTCCTCTGGTGGGATTTTGTCTATATATTACTTATTGAATCTCAAAAAAAATAAAGGTTTCTGGGTTCCCTGAGTCCTAGGAGGAATGCTCTCTTTCAAAAGACAGATGGAGCAAGAAGAGGGAATCTTGTCCTTCTTTTGTTTTTATCATTCTTTTGCTGCAGTGTTGCTAGTCACACTTGTCCTGCAGATCAGTAGAGACTGACCTCCATGACCAGGCTGCCTTTGTTGAATCAGATCTCTAATGATTTATGACAGTTCACACTTACATTGAAAAGTTACAATATTTTAATTGAGATGTTAGTCCCAAAGTGACAGTTCTTTCCTTTGGCTGCTGAGCTTTTCAGCTTGTGCCACACCCATTGCTACCTATTTGACCATTCTCCCTTATTCAGAAGCTTCCATGGAGCCAGCCACATGTCATTTTAACCCTAGACCTTTATGGTTTATTAACTGTGAAGAGTCTGTTCATCTCTTTCAGTAGAAAATATGACTTGGAATCATTGTAAGCTGTCATGAATGTTTAAATCATGTTGCAGTTAATATCACAAATCTTTACTCAGTACTACTATAACCAGATCCCTTTGCATTCTGTTCAGCATCCTTTCCTGGGTGCCATGAGAGCCAATATCATCCTTCTCTGAGTAGTTGTCAGCCTTAGTCTGTATTTAAGAGACCTCATTCACATTATGTTCCAATGGAATCCATGGGTAGGATAGGATTTTATCTTGGAAAGAATTTGGACACAAACAGACCAACAGACCAATCAATCTTTCTAACAAGGATCTGTAGGTTCAGAGCTTGATTAGGTAGAGGAAGACTGCAAGTAACTAAGTGACATTTTGTAAAGTGTTAGTTTGAAGCTTTTGGTCACTGAGAGTTTGATAATAGCAAACAATCGTTTTATTTAGTGGAAAGAAATCATATGATTAAAAAGGCTTGTATTTTCAAGTTGTTTAATAGCTCATTTTTTCTAAATGATAAGACATAAAATTAGAGCAGCTATCAAGAAAATTTAGAGTGCCTATGATGTTTAAATTAATTACCATGTTATATAGCTTAAAGTCACCTGAAAAAGGAGTGTCAGTGAGTGATCATTTAGATCATATTGACCTGTAAGATGGTCGGGGAGGAATTTTCTTGATTGTTGATAGATGTGGGAAGAACCAGCCTAGGAGTAACATCATTTCCTACTCAGGAGTCTGTTGTGGAATTTTAATTTAAGGTGTGTTACCTTTGTTTATGCTGTGGAACATTTGTTTTAATGATGCAAAGTTGTGTTGCATTCTTTTATGTTGCATTTGTTTAACTCTGTGAACCTGTGTTACTTTGCCTGTCTAAAACACCTGATGGTCTAATAAAGAGCTGATTGTCCAATAGTTAGGCAGGAGAAAGGATAGGTGGGGCTGGCAGGCAGGAAGAACAAATGGGAGGAGAAATCTGGGGAATAAAGATAAAGGAAAGAGAGAGAAGGAGAAAGATGCTAGGAATCAGCCACCCAGCCACAGAGCCAGCCATGGAAATGGCAGTAGTAGATTCTTCTCTAGATTCAGTGACCTCCACTGCCAAGGACGCTGCTCAGATTTGCAGTATCAGGTATGAGTTGTCTTCTACTGGGTAGGCCTTAAGTCAAGCTAGACAGCTATTGGTTACTACTAAGAAGCAAGTACTATTGCACCACTGGAGATATCTTGTTCTACAAGTCGTTTTTGTGGTCCACAGGCCCTACAAATAGGTAGACTATTGGTTGTTTTTTCTCTCCTGGTAGCCTACATAGCACATTTGGGATGCTATGAAAGTCATACCTCATGAAAAAGTATTCCAGGCCACTTCCTGCTTGATTTCTATGAGTCCCATGTCTCAGGTGTGTCTCCAGTAATAGAATCTTAGCTTCAACCCGAAGAGCCTATATTTCTTTGGGAGTCTCTTAGAATCCACTGAGCAACAACTCAAAGGGACATTCCTTTGCCTGGAGCTGAAGATTTTGTTAGACAGTCTATGGCTCTTGGGGAAGCAGCATCTTCCAAAGTGGTATAACTTCATTTAAATTATTTATATATGCACATATATATCATATATATTTTCATGTAAATATAAAATCGTAGGCTCTGTATGGATTTTCAAACATCCTTAGTGGTATTTAGCTTTCCTTCCTCTCTATGTATTATTATTCTCATTCCACTGTAGTTAAAATGTGCTTGTCCATTTTTGCCCTTCTAGACATCTGCATCCTATTATTCCCCCTCTCTAGTGCTCCTCCCTGGGCTTCCTTTATATTTTCCTGTCTTCTTTTTTTGTCCGATTAGTCCATACATCTTCATTTGCAAGTGTGCATTGCAGTGAATCATTGGTCTAGTTTTAGGCCTCTGGTTTCTGCTACACTATCAGTACTGGACCCTCACTGGACTCCTCTTGGATATCCTTTTGTTGCCCTGTGTCATGGAAATCCTGTGGGCATTGGATCTGCAGGACTCTTTCCTTCACATGCTTCAGCAGATCACAGATGGGGTGGATGTTGGGATGAGTCAACTCTTAGTCCTGTATCTGGACCTTGGTGGTAGTTGAGTTGGTCAGCCTGCCAGCTTCCCCATATACTCACCTGCATGATGAGATCTCCAGCACCTCCTAGGGTAGCTCACCCAATGCCTCAGGGAGCAAAGGGTGGAGCCAGCTCTTCTGCTCACATCACTGCATGGCAGATAAGGAGCAGGGCCAGCTCTCCAGTTTTCATGCCCTCAGGGCCAGCTCACCCACACCCCTTCTCCTACGGCCAGCCCTACTGTGCTACTTAAGTGAGATGCAGGGCCTGCTCTCCTGAGTGCTGAATCCAGTGAGGGGAGAGGCCAACCCTGTGTAGCCCTTCATTAGAAATGTCGTCCCAGGCAGCAGTCCAGAACAAGGACAACCACATGGCCTTTGGTAATAACATGGGCCATGGACATCAACACAGACCTCTGCTTCTGCATGGCCACAGACCCAGAAATGTCCCCCAGCACCAGTGCCTGTTGCTGCATGGCCACAGACCCAGAAATGTCCCTCAGCACCAGTGCAAGCCAGGATTTTACCATAGCCTCAGATGACTTCACAGGAAACTCACATCAGGTTGTTCTTCTCCATCACTGAGTCTCCACATCCACCTTTCTTCATAGTGCTCAAGCTGCTCTGCTTCTCTCTCTCCCATTTCTGCACTCCAAACTTGCACAATTATAGTGGCTCATTCTGTGGTTGGGCCATGTGTTGGGTGGGGTCTCTGGGTGACTTATTCCTGCCCACTCTGCAGGGCTGTGGGTATCTTCAAGTGTTCCTTAAACCAAAAGCTTCCAGAGGAAATATTTCTCTGGCCAAAGTTATACACAGCACAGTGAAACTGTAATTCAACAGAGAGTCATCCAGTCTCATTGTTGAACTGCCACCACAACCAACTAGAGAGATTGGCAGATAGGCTACTGATGAAATGTAAACACAGCTGGACATGTCCAGTCAGTTGTGGGACTCTGTTCTGCAGGTACACTCTTTTTCCTGGGCTAGGATGTGGCTCTGGGAGTCACAGTGACTCAGACAGTGGTCAATTTTCTCAAAGGAAGAAGGTACAGTCCCACTAGTGCTTGTGTTTGTTACTGGCTCTGTTGATGAACAGTGTAATTCAGCTTTTTCCCAGGAGCAAGAACAGTCACCACCTCATTTCTTAGTGCCTGTTCTGCTTCACTTTATAGCAGGCAAAACCATTTCTCCACCACCTATGCTCACTCCTTCCTATCCTCTCCTTTCCTGTCTTCTAGGTTTAGAAGCCGTCTGCTGGTAAAATATAGAATTATTGTTTTGAAATTGAGATATTTATTTTATCAAAAATGTGAATTTAGAAAATATTCCAGAGAGAGAGAAAGCATATTTCTTATGAAATCATTGTTATATCTTGATTGCTTAGGAGAGGAAATAGAAAATTCTGTGGCCAAAAAGAGTTTTTTACTGGGATGTTTAAGAAGAAGTTATTTTTAAAAATGAATACTCATTTTCTATGTGGAATGTAAGAGTTCGTCAATATAAGGTCAATATAATTCTTTTATAAAATGTGTACAAGTAATCAGACGACAAGTAATCTATGAACATGTGTCTTCTAAACTTCCATTTTTGTTTTACACAATGGTAAAAGATAAGCTTAATGTAGACAGCATGTATAAGGTTGGGTATTGAAATAATTGTGTTTTTAGGCACAGTCTTTTTTGTTTTATGTATAGTTTCTTTTAAATCAGGACATTCACATATTCTAAAATGAGTAAGAAAACATTAATTGCTTTAATTTTTGTATTAATTTTAGCTGAGTTCTTCTAAGCATGCTCCTGCTAAATGTCCTAGTAACTTAGGTGGGGCTAGAGATCAAAGAGACAAAACAGAAGCAAAAGGAACAGTGGAAGGTGAGAACTATATTCTGTAAATGTGTTATTTGACAGAGTATCTGTGTCTAACATGAGTACTGATGGATCTAGTAGTCAACAGACTTCTCTTTAAATGGATACCAGTGAAAAGTGGAAATGAAATGACATCGATGGCACCTATTACCAGTCTTAACAACAGGGGAGACTGAGGCCGTTTCTAACGGAGTTTGCTTATGGTTACCAGTTCAGGACATTCTTATATGCAGTGTCTCTGGGGAAGTAAGGAAGAAATGAGTATGGGGAATGAGTAAGAATAAGTATAAAAATAATGATAAAGGGAATAAATAAAGAAAAAAGGACAAATTTTTATTGTAGTGAGTATGAAAGCAAGGATGCATGGGTTAAGAATATGAAAAAGTTGTCTTCATGTAAAAAAAAAAAAACGGTTTGAGAAATAAGGAAAAGTTATGCCAATTTTCATCAGTATCTCACTTTACAAAAGGTCATTAATGTCTGACAAACTGTATCATGAGGAAGTAGATTTACTTTACTGTAGATAAATATTATTTCATGAATCATTTGGTAAATTTTATTCTGATTGTTTGCTTATCCATGGTTACCTGCCAAAGTGTTAAAGAGTCAGTAGTAGGTCAGGGGAAAGATGAGAAATCTTATTCTACAAAGTTATTTGAAGAAATGTATAATTGAAACAGGACAAAGTAACACTAAACAGACTGATCAGGCTTTATTTATGTATTAAAGATACACACACACACACACACACACACACACACACACACACACACACCTGCATTTTTGTGTGACAATAACAATTAAAATAGGTCATCAAATCCAGAAATAGGAAAGCTGGAGTACATAGGATTGGCTTGAGGAAAGAAAGGACAGGGGAAAAGGAGGTAATATTTTAAATATAAATTAGGATTAAAAATAACAAAAACTGAACAGAGGGCTGGGGAGTTGAGTCTTTGGTAGGAAAAGAGTTTGCTATGAAGGAATGAAGATTTGAGTTATATCTAGACTCACATAAAAAGTTGGGCATGTGTAGTGAGCTCCTGTAACCCAGCACTTTGGGGACAGTGTCAGGAGGATCACGGAGATATTCTGACTTCTTGCCTTGCTTCAAACTCAGTGATTTATCTTGTCTCATGGGATAAGGTGTATGGTGTTAGTCAAGGTCACCTGTTGTCCTCTTCTGCCTCTGTTGAGCATACACAGGTATGCACCTGCATAGACACGTACCTATACATGTGCACACAACACATTCACTAATACACATAACAAAGACTGAAGAAAAGTTAAACAACAGAATAGAAATTATTTTCCTGCCACTAAAATTTACTCATGTGATATTTATTAAATAACACAATATGTTAAATGGCTGCATATTTTCTTACTTAGGAAGTTTGAAGAAAACAATTTGAATGGTGGGTAGCACTAGACATATGAGTGGCATGTGATGTCTTTCACAGTTGAGGAGTGTTAAGAACTAAGGATAGAGCTGAAGAGGAGAATGAAGATTAGGACCTACAGAGAGGACAGAAAATAAGTGAAGGAAGTTGATCAGCTGGCTCCAGTCCACAGGCAGCAGCTGGTAGCTGCACATTTGTACACCACTGAGCACCAGCCAGCCTGAGAGACTGCAAGACTAGTAAGCCACATCTGGCTCCTAGTGAGAACTTATCTTAGTTTTCTCAGGCCTTATGTGGATCTACATGGCTGCATGTTGGGCACCATATGTGGATGGATGTGTTTTTCTTTGGGCCACTAGATCACAAAATAATGACACAGAGACTTATTACATATGAAAGCTCAGCCTATAGCTTAGCCTTGTCCCACTAGCTCTTACAACTTAAATTAAACCATTTCTATCTGTCCATGTGTTGCCATGTGATTTGTAGCTTTTACCTCTCCTCCTGCATGTCTTGCTTCCCCTGTGACCAGCTGAACTCTGCCTTTCCTCTTCACAGAGTTCTTTCTGTCCAAAAGTCCAGCTTTACCTCCTGCCTAGCTATTGGCCATTTAGCTTTTTATTAAACCAATCACAGTGACATATTTCTATACAGTGTAATCAAATATCACACAAGATCTTACATTAATTTTGAGATAATACATTTTGGATGATATGTGGTTTAGTAGACATTCTTTGAGAACTCACATGACATATATTAATACTCTTGGAAAAAAAGAGTATATATATATATATATATATATATATATATATATATATATATATATTAAGTTCAATATCACTAAGCCAATGTGCCAATGTAGTGGAGATACTTAAATAAATACTGTACATAGGAGCATAATGGCTGTCACTCTAGTGATGGAGAATGGGTGGAGACAGGGGCATCCTGTGGTTCTCAGTCAGGCTAGTCTTGAAAAAACTGTGAGCTCTAGGTTCAGTGTGGAACCTTGTTTAAAAAAATATAAAGTAGAAAAGAGAGAGAAAGATAGTGGAAGTAAGCTATCCCTACAGTAGTACATGCACTGATGAGTGCCACCCCATACATTGTTAGTACATATGTACACACACACACACACACACACACACACACACACACACACACATACATGCTCACTACATGGAACGAGAGAGAGAGAGCAAACAAAATTAGAAATTTTATAAACTTGGAAAGTTCCTGGTGTTCTTTTTTTTATTTTATTTATTATTATTATTATTATTATTATTATTATTATTATTATTTTACAACACCATTCAGTTCAACATAATAGCCACAGAATCCCCTGTTCTCCCCCTCTTGCCCACCCCTCCCCCCAGCCCACCCCCCATTCCCACCTCCTCCAGATCAAGGTCTCCCCCGAAGACCGGGGTTGACCTGGTAGACTCAGTCCAGGCAGGTCCATTCCCCCCTCCCAGACCGAGCCAAGTGTCCCTGCATAAGTCCCAGGATTCAAACAGCCAACTCATGCAACGAGCCCAGGACCTGGCACCAATGCACAGCTGCCTCCCAAACAGATCAAGCCAAATGACTGTCTCACCCGTTCAGGTGGGGGCCCCTCAGCCTTTGGTTCATAGATCCTGTGCTTCCATTCATTTGGTTATTTGTCCCGGTGCTTTATCCAACCTTGGCTTCAACAATTCTCGCTCATATAAACCCTCTTCTTACTCACTAATTAGACTCCCAGTGCTCCACCAGGGGCCCAGCCGTGGATGTCTGCCTTCAGATTCCTCAGTCCTTGGATGGGGTTTATGGCACCACTATCTGGGTGTCTGGCCATCCCATCACCAGAGTAGGTCAGTTCCTGCCGTCTCGCGACCATTGCAAGCAGTCTTTTGAGGGGGTATCTTTGTGGATCTCCGTGGGCCTCCCTAGCTCTCTGCTTCCTCCCCTTCTCACCTTCTCATGTGGTCTTCATTTACCATGGTCTCCTATTCCTTGTTCTCCCTCTCTTTTCTTGATCCAGCTAGGATCTCCCACTCTTTCCCTCGACTGTCGCCCTTCATTGTTCCCACTCATGACCAGGCTATTCATGTAGATCTCGTCCATTTCTCCGTGTCTTTTTTTGGGGTCCCGTTTTCCAGGTAGCCTCACTGGTGATGTGAGTAGCAGTCTGGAGATCACTTCCTAAATATAACACCAGTAGCGCAGACACTGAGACAAACAATCAATCAATGGGACCTCTTGAAACTGAGAAGCTTTTGTAGAGCAAAGGATACGGTCAACAAGGCAAAGCGACAGCCTACAGAATGGGAAAAGATCTTCACCAACCCCACATCTGACAGAGGACTGATATCCAGAATATATAAGGAACTCAAGAAATTAGACATCAAAAGGACCAACAGTCCAATTGAGAAATGGGCTTTAGAACTAAACAGAGAATTCTCAACAGAGGAATCCCAAATGGCTGAAAGACATTTAAGGAATTGCTCAACTTCCCTAATCATCAGGGAAATGCAAATCAAGACAACTCTGAGATACCACCTTACGCCTGTCAGAGTGGCTAAGATCAAAAACACTGAAGACACTTTATGCTGGAGAGGATGTGGAACTAGGGGAACTCTCCTCCACTGCTGGTGGGAATGCAAGCTTGTACAACCACTTTGGAAATCAATATGGCGCTTTCTTAGAAAATTGGGAATCAATCTCCCCCAAGATCCAGCTATACCACTCCTGGGCATATACCCAAGAAATGCTCAATCATACCACAAGAGCACTTGCTCAGCTATGTTCATATCAGCATTGTTTGTAATAGCCAAAACCTGGAAACAACCTAGATGCCCTTCAACTGAAGAATGGATAAATAAATTGTGGCACATATACACAATGGAATACTACTCAGCAGAGAAAAACAACGACATCACACGGTTTGCAGGCAAATGGATGGATCTAGAAAAAATCATCCTGAGTGAGGTAACCCAGACTCAGAAAGACAAATATGGTATGTACTCACTCATAGGAAGATGTTCCTGGTGTTCTTATTTCAATGAGATATCATTTACAAATTTTATATAAAAGTGAGTGGATTTAAACATTTTAAGTGCATTTAAAATATGAATGTAAATTGTTGTTTAGGAAATGATCATTCCTGAACAGACAAGGTGGCTCAGTGTGTAGAGACCCGTGTTGTGAAGCCTGTTGACTCTATTCAATCTTCAAAGCCGACATGTGAAAGGAGAGAACCAATTGTCAAACCAATTGTCAACTGACCTAGACAAATGATCCATGATATGTGTACACCCAGATACAGACACACACAAAATGAACACATAGATACATAGATGCATAAATGAACAGACATGAATGAAAAGGATGATTCCCGCAATAAGTCTACATATGTCTTGACATGCTTTGGCTCACTTTCTAAGCAACTTTTAGCTTGGCTGTGCAACATTTTGATGAATCTTATTTTTAGGTTTCATGTTCCAGCTTAATTCCAAGATGATGTGTCCTATGCACTAGGAGCCATTGCATAGTTTTGTTTTGTCCCCACTAGATGTTATGACTTTGCAATTACAAGTTTTGTACCTGACATGAGGAGATACATCTTTTGGGTTCTGTGTATAAAGAATCATTGTCTGATCACTGAAAAAACATATTTGGTGCTGAGACTTGAGGATATAATCTGTGGTTGTAAGCACACTCTTCTGCCACAGAGCTAGAATTATTTAATTAACATAAAGGTTATAAATAACATCTGATGCCGGGCGGTGGTGGTGCACGCCTTTAATCCCAGCACTCGGGAGGCAGAGCCAGGAGGATCTCTGTGAGTTCGAGGCCAGCCTGGGCTACCAAGTGAGTTCCAGGAAAGGTGCAAAGCTACACAGAGAAACCCTGTCTCAAAAAAACCAAAAAATAAATAAACAACATCTGACTTTTTTTCAGATGCATCAAGAGTCCCAATAGAATTATAGATGGAGAAACAAATAAAGCAAGATATGTTGCCAAAATGTATGAACTTATTTCAAATTAATAGATTTTTGAAATAAATTTTAAACAGTAACTGGCTTTCCCTTATTTTGCTGTATTAACTAGTGTTGTTACAGACAGTGAATGAAATATATAAGGTGTAAACATTCATAACATCCTCATTATTAATTGTCTACAACTTTTAAAAGCATCTACTTTTTTGGAAAAAAACACAAAGACAGAATTGCTAAAACACAAGGTACTGAGGACAAAAAAACAACAACACTGAAAATAAACAACACAATTCCTGCCAGTAACATGCACAAATTTCAATAGTAACTTTAACTATTGATGGCCTCAATTCTGCAACCAAAACATGTGGGCTGACTGAATGGAACAAGAAACAAAATCCATTTATTTGTTATCTATGAGAAATGCATCTTATCTTGAATGATAGACACTTTAATGATAGTGTAAATGTATGGAAAAATACTCTGATTAAACAGGACCAGGAAGTAACCAGGTACAACTGTCTATCCCAATATCTGACAAAAGAGACTTCTAACTAAAATTAATTAGAAGAAATAAAAAGATACACTTCATTCCATTTAATAGAACTGTCAACCATCCTAAATATACATGCACCATACTCTGTTGCACCAAAATTCATTTTAAAAGAGGTACTACTAGATTTAAAGACACAGTCTAGCATTGACCCATGAGTGATTTTTAGTATGCTACTATATCTAATTGATAGATCATCTTGACCAACAATAGAGAAGCATCAGAATTAAGTGAAGCACACATCAAAAAGACTGAACAGTTAGCTGCAAAATATTCCACACAAACACCAAAGAATACACATTTTAATTTCTATCACAATGAATCTGTCACTTGCATTTTGAAACTATTCTTAACAAATAAAAGCCTTTTCAGACTAACTTTCTGAAATACCAAACTCATTTAATAATCTTTGTTTTAAATTTTCAAACCTAGTGAAATTATTACAAAATTTATGTGGTTGTGAGATTCCATACATATGTATATATGCTCATTCTATAGATTGTTTCTTAATATCCCTAAACTAATATAGTATGGATAATATAGCGTGAATAGACATGAGATGAATTAAAAGTTCCTCTTTCTTTGATGCTGAGTATGAGACAGTACATGTGATTATAAAACAACCATTTTTAGTTTTATTTAAAGTGATTGTCATTATAATATTATATGGTGATATTTTATTTGTGCTGAAATGTGATTTTATTTGCATGTTAATAAATAAAGTTGCCTGGGGGTGAGAGCTAAAAGCAAGCCATTTAGTAGAAGTCCAGCTGTGGTGGCACACACCCTTAATCCAAGCACATGGCAGGCAGAGTCTCTGTGTGTTCAAGGACACAGCCAAATGGTGACCAGACCCTTTAATCTCAGTATGAACCATAGAGACCTGGAGGTCTGTATAGACAGGCAGTGATGAGGAAATCATGTGGTTGGGTTAAAAGCCAATGAGAAGGTAGAACAAAAAGGAAATAAAAAGATGGGTCAGACAGGAGATGGTCTCTCTCAGGGGAAGGACGGCAGCAACTGGTAAGCTAAAGTCTTTGTTAGTGCTCTGATCTTGTGGGCTTTTAACTCTGCATTTGGCTTTGTGTTTCATATTTAATAAGACCTTTTAGAATTTCATTTACAATATTATTCAATCATTTGGGGAGTTTGGTGGTCCTCTCTCTTATGAAAAGCCTATCATCACAAATTATAAAGGAACAGATACATGAGTTGACTATCAGCCTATCTGGCTCCATGATATATTCTCCTTTCTCTTTCCTATATTTACCTTAGTACTAGCATCAAGATGCAGGTCATATGAGGGCAATTCAGAAAGTTATATTTAGTACTATTTTAACCCATGTATCAAATAAAATTCTGCTTAGAGGACCAACTATATCCCAATATTTAGCTATTACCTTACTTTTACCATGAGATGAGGTAGAGGAGAGTTCACTTACACATGTCTTAGAACCAGAATCTTAATATATATAACATAAGACTATTCCATGAAAACAATTAGTATACCAGAAACGAATATCTGTTTTAGACCTTACATTTGTTGTAATTAACATCCATTTAAAGAACTGTTTTTGGGAGAATATCCCTGACTGGCCTGGTATAACAGGTTGGCCACAAACACCCAGAAGTCCACTTGCCTCTTCCTCTTGACTTCTGGGATTAAAGTGCAACACCACACTAAGCTTGAGGGTATTTTGATAAATATCTCTATGGAGATTTCTATTTGGTATTCCTTTTCGACAATTTCCCTTGTCTTGTTCCTTGTGGCTTGTTCCAGTGCTTGTTTTTTTCTGTAATTTTTTGTTAATATTTACTATCTTTACTGCTTTCCATTTGCTTCTTTCTGAACATTATTTATGTTGACTAAATATTTTCTATTTTCATGTGAAAGTAGCAAAACCACAAAGGATTTCAGGATTCCATAGATTCTTAAAGACTAGTCACATTGCTATTCACTTCATAATTTAATATCCTCATATTTAATATCCTGGGTAAAATAGTAGTTTTTATATAAAATATTAAACTCAAAATTTTAATGGGCCTCTGTGAGCATAGTAGACATATATGAGGTTTACTCTAACATTGCTTAATACAGGACATATTTCTCTGGGTGTTTTTATAAGAAATTGAAAGATTGATCTATGTATTGCAATGAGAAAAATATCAGAATGTGCTTAGCAAGTGAACCCAATGGTACAGGGTTAAAATGAATTATCATGAAAAGGGGAGATTTAAAAGAACAACACTGGATAGGATATAGACATTTTTGGAAGGAAACTTGGAAATGTAGAGAAGATGTTTATATGCAATATATAAAATAAGGACTCAAGATATTGAAGCTTACCTATAAGTGAATATTAAATTGGTGAGACTGAATGATTCTAACAAATATTTTGCTTTCTTTGATTGTAGGAACTGACAACCAACAATATTTCTATTGACAAATATTAAACAATCTGAAACAATTGGAGGAGTTGCTATAGCAGATAAAAACATGGATTATCTACTTTTTAACAACCTCTCTCTTGTGTGCATATGTGTGTCTCTGTGTGTGTCTGCCTGTCTCTCTCTCTCCCTATCTCTATTTGTATCTATGACATCTATATATCAGTTTACAAAGGATATGTTACAGAACCTCTTATACAGGGATCAAAATGTTGCTGAATTATATGTATGTGTGACTCAGCTCAGGATAAATTTCTTCTATTCCTCCTTGCCTCTCCCTGACATTTTTACAACAGACATGTGTGGTAGACAATAGATAGGCCCCCTTGCACCACATTCATAGAGCTGTATCTACATAGATGTCAGCATTCATACAGAGACAATAGCTGGTTGAGTCTACATTTAACCTGATTTGAAAAAATAAGGAAATTATGAACATCTTAAGGACCACTATCCTGAAATCAGATTTAACATTTAAACATCAGACGTGTACACTGATCCCACTGAAGTGGGAGAGCGGGTAGTGAGTTGTCATAGGACATTTTCTACAGATATACCAAACAGATAGTTTAGAAAAAATAATTCTTAATAACAATGTTGTTCTTTTCAGTGAATATTTTATTCATATTGAAATGTAAAGATTACTGATGTTAAATACTTCTCTAAAATCTATCTTATATTTTACTTATAATAATCATATTTCAGTATTGAAAGATTGCTATCCATCATATATTAGATATGATTCATAGAACTTCTTACATAAGTGTATCAAGAAACATCTATAATGTGTAAAGTAGAAGAAGCAAGTATTGTTGGCATGGCAATATTCTGAAAATAATAAAATTGTTAAAGTTTTTTTCCAAAACTGTATTTGTTCAGTATAGCACACTCAAATGTATATAAAATGTGTTATTAAATATTCCAGAATTACTGATTGAACTCAGTTTTCTGTCTTTGGTAAAAAAAAATAAACTTCACATTTTACTGAAGTGTTGAAACTTTGTACTCATGTTTTCCTGATCTTTACAAAAACCTAACGTCTCAGATAATCATTTCAAAGACTATCAGAAGAATTCAGCTCTGTCCCAATACTTCATGAGTTTGCAGCAACCATAGAAATAGTCAGACTGAATTGCTTCTATTCCTTTGTGGTTTTTTTTTAAGGGCTGAGAAATGTACTTCCTTAAAATTTATAGTTTTTACATTTTGACTTAAATCGTTCAGTACATATCAAGTAAAAGATACAATATTTAGATTACAATACAAGTACTATCTTCATTCAAAACTCTTCCAGACTACCACTGAAATGAAAGATTCCAGAGGAGAAATGACAGAGCCCCAAGGAAACACATTGTTTAAGGGACTAGAACCCAAAACCAGCAAGAACACACAGTAGAGGAAGCCAAAACACAAAGAAGGACACACATTGTTTAAGGGAATAGAACACAAACCAAGCAAGAACATTCAGTAGAGGGAGCCATAACACTAAGGACAGTGTCAGGATTGTTGACAAAAGAATATATGCTGTAAAGAACCTAGACTCACAGGTAAGAGGATTTAAGGCCTCATGAATTTGATAAAGAGTGTGCTTAGTGGCTTGATTTCAATTATGATTTTGCTATGAGAAAGACTGTAGTGTCAAGTAAGAAAGTATTTATTACTTGTCTAATGTTGTTTCTGAGTGTTATTCATTTGCTTTAGATAGATCTTTGAAATGTTTCTGTGCCATGAACCTCACGCATTCTACTTTTTGTCCAAGTGACAAACATGTTTGAGCTAATTAAAGTATTTTAGAAAATATGAATATTGAATTAAATGATACTAGTGTTTCAGCTTAAGTGAAATTTTATTGGGGATTTTAAAATACAATTTTTATTATCAGCAATTTAAACATTTCTCATCAATGCTTATAGATAGTACGTTTATATAACAGTTATCAAGTTGTTTGTACTACTATATATATATTAGCAGAACTGAATTTTAAGGTGTTACCAGAGGAAGATTTAAAAAAATGTCCTGGCAGACATTGGTATACAAAAAAGTAAATTTCTCATTTAATATTGTCCTGTTGAATATTTTAACAGAGACTCAATGACTGTGATAACTCAAATAATTTTTTATACTACATAGTTAACCAAATGGTCATAATTTAATATATGATTCTGAAATAGTTTTACTATTCACAAAATCAAAAACCTCAATCATTTATACATACAAGCAAATCTATACATACATCAATTTTAAATGTAGATTTGTGGAATAACAGTTTCAAATTATTGAATGCATATCCATTTTATATCCTCCAAGATGACAAAATGATAAGATCAAATATAAGACTTACAATGAATCAGGTGGAAAAATGAAAAGGAAAAACTAATCACCCCTGCATTTGATTCATATTAAAAGGTTCCCACTAAGCCGGGCAGTGGTGGCGCACGCCTTTAATCCCAGCACTCGGGAGGCAGAGGCAGGCGGATCTCTGTGAGTTCGAGGCCAGCCTGGACTACCAAGCGAGTTCCAGGAAAGGCGCAAAGCTATGCAGAGAAACCCTGTCTCGAAAAACCCAAAAAAAAAAAAAAAAAAAAAAAAAAAAAAAAAAAAAAAAAAAAGGTTCCCACTGGCTTGATAGGAATATATAGGAATATATACTTCTAATCTGGAGAAAAATGTTAAGATACATATACAAATACACACACACACACACATTATAGACGTGTAGTAACTGGTGCTAGAAGCCACACTGTAGATATCTGGAAAGTTTGAACCTAAAAATTCTATCAAGTATTACCCACACACTTCAATTCAAACTTTCTGCTCCCTCCATGAATCCCTTTGTTTTTCAATCAAGTTCACCTCTATTTCCATGTGATACATACATAATTGATTATTTGTACTTAGGTTAAATCTAACATCCTCAAATTGGAGTAAACGTGATTGCTGTCTTTCAAAGACTGGTTTCATTCACTTAATTTAATAGTCTCCAATGATGTTCTCACTCTTCTGAGATATACCTAGTATTGGTATAATGATATTTAAACATGAATTCATATAACTGTTTTTGTTTTGTAATGACACTCACTTTCCTTTTCAGTGATAAGTACTAAGTTTATATTAAACATCATGTGTAATAAAGTTTCTTATTCCACGTGACCTTTGAAAATAAAATATATTATGTCAAAAGCTGAACAGATGGCCTCACAGTTAAGAGTATATTCTGCTCTTTAAGGGGACCCAAGTTCAGTTCCCAACACCAGTGCTATGTGATTCAAAACTACCTGTAGCTCCATCTTCAGGAGGTCTGGCATTCTCTTTTGGCCTCTTCAGATGCCTTCACTAACATGCACAAACCTCCCCACCCCCCAAAAAAACAGACATGCATGCTACACATAATTATAAATGTTTAAATATTTTCAAATATTTAGTGTAATTGGATGTTTCTTGGATAGCAAATGTTTTATAGCAAACTTGTATATTTATTGTAATTTGTTTGCATTAGTATTTTTTAATATTTATTTATTTATATATTTATTTATTTATTTATTTATTTATTTATTTATTTATTATGTGTACAGTGTTCTGTCTGCATGTATGTGCAGGCCAGAAGAGGGCACCAGATCTCATTACAGATGGTGATGAGCCACCATGTGGTTGCTGGGAGTTGAACTCAGGACCTCTGGAAGAGCAGCCATTGCTTTTAAACTCTGAGCCACCTCTCCAGCCCAAGTATTTTCATATTCTTATTTTTATAAGTAATGTGATAATGGGTTAGGAATTGCTAATTCATCTATGTACACCAGCTTCTCTCCTGTCTATATTTTCTCTGATGTCCATGGCCAATTTAGAAAGTCAGAGTCCATGTGACCATAACAGATGTGAAATAATGAACATATTTGATTCTCTTCTCTCTTGGTTTAATATACTTGTATTCTAGTTATATCTAACTATATTTATTAAAAAATAGTAAACAGATATTTGCCTGAATGGTGTAAAGAAGCTTTATAAACATCATCATCATCACTATCATCATCACCATCATCATCATCATCATCATCATCATCATCATTATTTTGGTTTTTGAGAAAGGCTTTCTCTGTGTAGTTTTGGTGCCTCTCCTGGATCTCACTCTGTAGACCAGGCTGTCCTCGAACTCACAGAGATCCGCCTGGCTCTGCCTCCCAAGCGCTGGGATTAAAAGCATGTGCCACCACCGCGAGGCATAAACCCTATTATTGACACTAAGTTTTACAAAGTATCCTTGAGCATCTTTGAAAGAACCACATTGGACCTTATTGCAGTTTGAGATCCTGAGAAGATTAACTGGCAAATGGAGAATAAAACACAGGAACTGTGCTTAATGACCTGCCTGGACTGAATCTACCAGGTTGAGCTGAATCCCCAGGGGAGTCCTTGCCCTGGAGGAGATGGGAATGGGGGTGGGCTGGAGGGAGGGGGTGGGAGGAGGGAGGACAGGGGAATCCGTGGCTGATATGTAAAATTAAATCAAATTATAAAATTTAAAAAATACATTAAAAAAAGAAAAGTTCTAAACAGTCAAAAAAAAAAAAAAGAAAAAGAAAATGTCACTCTCCATATAATATTTGACTATGGGTCTCTGCCTCTACTCAAATTAGCTGCCAGTGGTAGCCTCTTTGATGCCAATGGGGCTAGCCACTAATTTATGAGTATATAAGGATAACATTAGAAATCATTTTTTTTTCTTTCATAGGTCTCTGGGCTACCCAGCTTCTTATTCCTGGTCATCCAGACAATATCGCTCATGGGATCCCTCTCCTGGCATATGTCTCAAATTAGATCCATCATTGGTTGGCCACTATTATGAGAAGAGATATCTGTTAGAACATGTTTCTGCAGACTAACAACTATAGAGCAAATCAGATAAATTTTTGTACAAAAATAGAGTTCCTTATTTGAAATGACTAGTAAAGGTAAAAATATATTAGATTGACATTATATATAGCAGATCAGTAGTTTCTCATAAAACTGGAAGTTTTTAAAATTTGAAGATAATTTAAATATTGAAAAATATTCATAACAATTTCTTAGCTACATGTCATAGAACTTCTCATAGATGTATGTTAAGAATTTGTAAGACATGCAATCCAAATTGAGAAGCATTGTAACGTTTTATGTTTCTTAACATACTAAATACGCAATCATCATTCCAGAATCTTACATTTTCTATAATTTTTATTAAGAAATATTCATTTTACATACCAATCACAGATCCCCCTCTCCTCCCTCCTCCTACCCCCACCAGCCTTCTTGCCTCAATACACCCCCCATTGCCTTCTCCAAAAAGGTAAGGCCTCCCATGGGTAGTTAGCATAGCCTGTTACATTCAATTGAGGCAGAGCCAAGCCCCTCCCCCTCATCAAGGCTGTGCAAGATGTTCCACCATAGGTAAAGGCTCCAAAAAGCCAACTCATGCACAAGAATAGATCCTGATTCTACTGCCAGGGGGCCCCTTAAGCAGATCAAGCTACACAACTGTCTGGCTTATGCAGAGGTCCTAGTATAGTCCCATGGAGGCTCCACAGCTCTAAAGGTCATGAGTTCCCACTAGCATGGTTTGGTTGTCTCCGTAGGTTTCCCCATCACGATCGTGATGCCTCTTGCTCATAGAATCCCTCTTCTCTCTCTTCGACTAGACAATTCTTAAATGAAAAAATCCATAAGATGATTTAAAATATAAGAATTTGGCCTATAAATGTAGGGATTATTTTGGAAAGACAAGCAATTTCTTCAAGAAAGAGGAAAGATGTAGAAAAATTAACTAAGAATTGTTTAAAAAATAGTAAAGAATGTTTAGAGATCACATTGAACACAAAGACTGGTTCATTGTGTCCACATAACTAGAAGTGAGGGGAAATAGTAGAATGGGTGCAAACAGTAGCCCACCATTCTTGTACATTACTCTGAGGCTTGGAGACACAGTTCATGATCATCCAGGTAGTTGATGAAGTTAATATGAATACAGAATACAGACACACTTGTTAACTTCTAAAATAGCACCTTTAATTATTTGTTTGTTTTATAAAAGTTTTTGATAATGAACATTGTATAAAAAAACCAATGAAATTTTAGATCAAAGGTAAAATCATTTGTGAATGGCAGCTCATAATCACATGCAAAGGTTCCTGAAATGTTTGAATGTTCAGTCCATATTTTCTTTATATAGTCATGTTTCACTACTAAAATTTTGTTTTACATTATTTTCCACATGTGATTTATCTAACTTCTCACTCACTGGATTAAAAATACTTAAACATTTCTAAAAATAGAAGGAAGAGAGATATGACAGTAGCTTGCATGGGTATCACAAAATTAACATTTTATAAACATTATTCTGTAAGTGTATTTCAAAGCTAAGCACATCAGAATGTACAATACATTTTCTGGAATGTTACAAATGGTTCAGAGTGTTTCATTAAAACCAATGCCTTTTATTCCATATGAATATATTCAGCAATCTAAATGACTCCAAAAGACCATGGTTTTCTCCCCTGCTTAGAGACAGTTTTCTGTCCTTCAGACAGCAAGTTCAACACCAATATATGTTTATTTTCTGTTATTATTTTCATTACAATGATAATATCCTTTCAAAACCTTTACTTGGTGCCTTTCACTTGATATGTCATTCTTTGTTGTAACCCATAGGATGCGTGCCTCTTTCTGAACAGAAACAGAGGAAGAGTAGATTCTGGGGAAGAGAGAAGATGGGGAGAGAGGGTGGGATGAGTGGTGGAAGGGGAAACCGAGGTCAGTATGTAAAATAAATGAATAGATTTAATTAATAAAGATTCATTTTCTTATTTTCTTCAGTCTTTCTCTTTAATATCATGCCTTAACCAGAATGCAGTAAGACAAGCAAATGAAAAAACCACACAAACCTAAGTCTAAAGTAATCATTTCCAAAGCTAAGCATGGAGAGTCTAGTCCATACTTCTTCTTCTTAAAAGTATAGTTCACTTTTAATACACAGCATTGACTAAATTTGTTTGGTTTTCTAGAATCTGCACAAGAAGAGTCTCAGTTGATAGTAATAACTTTGAATCATTTATCTGAGAACATTATATCACCACTTGGGTGAAATATGCAACAGTAACTGTCTTCTTTCATAATTCTTGTAGCATATCACTATCATAAAATAAGCCATTAATAATTAAGAAAAAGTCAAGATTCAAATCAGGTAAATTTTGCACAGAAAATAATTTGGAAAAAATACTTAAAATACTTTAAATTCAGTCTTCACAACTCTACTTCCTTTATATTAAATGTGATTTTGAGCACTGACCTAAATAGCACAAATGTATCCAACTTCATTTGTAGATGTAACCAATCGTCTTTTTAAATAAGAAACACAGAACCAATGTAAAAGAGAAAGCCAAGAAAGATCAGAGCTCAGAGCTAAAATTTCACCCTTCCTCCTGCGGTGGTTCTAGCTCTCTGAAAGAAACTTATTTCCTATGTGTATGTCTTTTCATACTCTTTTGTTCTGCCTTCTCATTGGTTGTAAACCCAAACACATGACTGCCTCATCACTGTCTGTATGTACAGCCCCCCAGGTCTTAAAGGCATATGTCTCCAATGCTGGCTGTATCCCTGAACACACAGAGATCTACCTAGCTCTTCTACCAAGTGCTGGGATTAAAGGCATGTGCCACCACCACCACACTCTTGCTATGACTCTAATAGCTCTGACCCCCAGGCAACTTTATTTATTAGCATACAATCAAAATCACATTTTAGTACAATTAGAATACCACCACATTTCCCCTTTTCTATTTTAATAAAAAGAAAAAAAGCAAAAGGTTATAACTAACATAAGAAAAACTATATACAAAAGTACAATAACTATATACAATATATACAAGTAATAAATACCTAAACAATGTCTAGTCCATTTGTATTTGACAAATCAGAGAAAATAATTCCATTATCTATCCTATTTGGTAAGTCCAAAATGTATCTAATTCACTTTCTGTCCTAGTTAATCTTCAACTATAACAAACTAATCTTCAACTCCCTCAGAGATCCAAGAAGGAAATAATATTAGCTAACAAAAATAAAAACAGGAAGTGCATGCAAGCAACTTCCAAAAAATTTGTGAGTTGACAGAAACAGCCAGCTGCCTCGAGAGTCACCTGAGGTTTCTCCACAGTGTTGGGGCATCATCTTTAGCCTATAGGCTTAGTGTATCTGACAGACTCATTTGTGAAGTAGGATGTACACAAGGTCAACAGTTCAACCACACATTGGGTGAGAGCAGTCCATGTACCAGAAACACCTGAATTCCACTAGTGTACTGTCATGATTCAGGATTTTAAATTCTGGAAATTGTTGATGCTTTTTTAATTCAGCTGTCCATTCTTCTTGGCTGTGTATATATGGCTTCATCTCAGCATCCCTTTCTTCTCTACATCCCTCTATTACATGCCAGTCTACTATTGAGAGGCATGAGCTTATTTACTCTTCAAGAATAACTGTTTTAGCTGCTGTTCCATTGCACAACAGAAGCCATCAGCCCACTGCCTGTTAAGCTGCCTTCGAAGAAAAGGGCACTGTACCTTTTCTGGATTGCAAAGCCACTTCAGGGATGCGGCCATATTGTCCTGGCCTCAGAAGATGCCTTTTGATAAAGCCATAACCACACTTGTTTTGGCAAGAATCAGTAGTCCTTTGTTTCGTGTCCTGTCTGTCCTGTTTGTCAGCAGTTGATTCGAGGATACTTTGTTGTCCAGTGGCTAACTTTTGCCACAAGGAAAGTTAACTCCATATGCAGTTTCTTCAATGCCCATATTTTCTCTGAAGTAGATTGGTACTGCCAGGAACTGACATGTCTCAAAAAAGAAAAATTTTCTAATTTATTAAAACATTTTAAATGCCATATTCTGTAGATCTCTGAAGGGTTTGAAGATGACCTGTCTAAAATATATCTGCTCAATTTTTAAAACATATCTAATATGACTACAAGTTCTATTGTAATGTCTAACTACTAACTTTCATGTCTTTATATCCTAATAGTTGGTAATAATAACATTGAAGGATAAGAAAATTGCATTACATTGTTAAATGAATGGTATAAATACAATTAGAAATATACATATAGCATTTTCTAACAATATCAATTTCAAATCTGTATATAATATAAAACAATCCAATCCAATGTAAAGTATTTAAAACTAGTAACTGTCTTTTCCTTTTTTCTTTCTTTCTTTCTTTCTTTCTTTCTTTCTTTCTTTCTTTCTTTCTTTCTTTCTTTCTTTCTTTCTTTCTTTCTCTCTCTCTCTCTCTCTCTCTCTCTCTCTCTCTCTCTCTCTCTCTCTCTCTTTCTTTCTTTTTTTAACAAGAACCTTAAATCTAATCTCCTTTGCTTAGCCTTTTTCCTAACCCTTGACAACAACTTGTAACCAACCCCCCTAAACATTGAAAATTATCCCAGACCCAAAACCCATTAAAAAGACAAAAAAATCACCCGCCCCACACCACCTCTTTGGGAATGTGGGCATCATATTCTTAAAATTGCTTCCTGCTGGGTATGGGCGAGGTTATCTTTATCCTGAAAGAAAAATTTTAGGTTAATTGTCAAATTCTAGGAAAGGTAACTATATCCTTCATTATCCAGTCTGTGTATAACACCAAAGTTCAGGGTTTATCTCAAGTCCTTATTCAAGTAGTCTTGGAGACTGGATGATCTCAGCTAGTCATCTCAAAATTGCTCTGAGCACCTTGTACTTCAAAGTTGATCTGTAGATGATGTTTGTCAGCTTAGTGATATTATTATTGTCCACGTGGAGTTGTTGTTGTTGTGGGGCCCCATCTTCTTTCTGGAGACATCAGTTGATGTTAGGCCTGGCCATGATTTCCTGCAGAAAACTGATAAGAGACTCGAACACAAAGACATATATATGCAGCTAATTGAAGACTTTTTTTTTCTAGAATTAGTAAATACTCTATATGACCATTCATATATTAACAAAGTTTAAAATGTATATATATCTATATATCTATATATGTTAATCTTGTAAATTTTGATATAAAATTCATACTTTAAGAAAAGATTAAAGAATCAGAATAGAAGCAAAGAGTTGAGATTAGTAATAGAATAGTCCCATAATTAATTTGGCTTTTGTCCTATCCCATAGCAGAAGACGGCTCTTTTATTCTGGCATGATACAGGGAGTTTGCATTTTCCTTTTAACAACATGCTTGAGTTTAAAGAAGGAGAGAGCCATTCTCCAACTCCAAAGTCAACTTTAAATTTTAATTCAACTGGGACTATTAGAAGACCAATAGTGTTAAAACTTTAGAGAAAAGCAGAAACAAACATTTAGGAAGACATAAAAGTTTTTAGATAATATATACCCATATAGCGTTTTACTGTTTCCTGGGATAGATGATTTGTCCCTTTTCTTCAGTTGTCTCATTTGTCCTGTGATCTTCAGATTCCTTAACCTTCATTCTCCTAAAAGACAAAAAACAAAACCTTTCCCCAAGACTAATTTTGGGGATGTTCCTTTTTGGCAAGTTATTATCTGATTAAATGAAAATGCATGTGTTACTGGTACAAGTTAGTTTAAATTGGATATTCATGCTGGTTGATGAACTATCACCTCCTCTAATTAAGAGGTCTCTCATGTTCAAATCGAACCTTTATCAATTTTGATGGTACCAACAGCTTATCTTCTCCTGTAGAAACAAAAGCAAAACCTCATCCCCAATGTAATACATACCCTGGTTTCCATTCTGAGGTTAGCATATCTTTAAAGTATATAGGCTGGTTTAATTCTGTAGTTTTTTCTATTATCCAATGTCTCTCTGCAGCTGTTGTTCCTTTCTCATTGGCATTGAGAAAATTCAAAGTAAATAGAGCATTATACAGTCTATTTCTGGGGGTTTTTGTTACCCATTTCTGTTTATTTAGCATATCCTTTAGAGTTCTGTTTGATCTTTCTATAACTGCTTGACCTGTAGGATTATGTGGTATGCCTGTAATATGCTTTATATTGTAATAAGCAAAAAACAGTTTCATTTTAATGGAGACATATGATGGAGCATTGTCAGTTTTGATTTGTGCAGGTATACCCATGATGGCCATAACTTCTAGCAAATGAGTGATTACAGAATCAGCTTTTTCAGAACTCAAAGCAGTTGCCCATTGAAATCCTGCATAAGTATCGATGGTATGGTGTACATATTTCATTTTTCCAAATTCTGCAAAGTGAAACACGTCCATCTGCCAGATTTCATTCCTCTGAGTACCCTTTGGGTTACATCCTGCTGGTAATGGCATTTGATTGTAGAAGGAACAAGTAGGACATTTCTTTACTATTTCCTTGGCTTGTTGTCAGGTTATGGAAAATCCTTTTTTTAAATCTTTACTATTGACATGTTTTTTATGAAATTCTAAGGCCTGCAGCACATTTCCTATCAATAATTTATCAATCTCATCATTGCCTTGTGCCTAGGGCCTGGCAGACCAGTATGGGATCGAATGTGAGTTATATATAAAGGATGACTCCTTTTCCTGATTGTATCTTGTAATTGAATAAATAGTGAAGTTAATTCTGAAGCATCAGGGATAAATTCTGCAGTCAGTCTCAATATGTTATACCACTCTTTCAGCATACTGAGAGACAGTTACTATGTTGAGAGGTTCTGAAAAATCCATTAATACCAACAGAATAGCATACAATTCTGATTTTTAAACTGAATTATACGGACTTTGAACCACTTTACTTAAATTTTCTGATTTGTAACCTGCCTTTCCTTCTTTGTTGGCATCTGTATAAAATGTACGAACTCCAGATATGGGTTTTTGCCGTACAATTCGAGGCAAGATCCAATCAGCTCTTTTTATAAGATCAATTCTATCGATTTTGGGATATTTGCTGTTAATTTCTCCAAAAAAAAAATACTGCACGCTCTTTGCCAAGGTTCACTTTCTGTCCATAATTTTTCAATGTCCTCCTTAGTTAAAGGTATGACAATTTCTGGTGGGTCTATTCCTGCTAATTGACGAAATCTCAGTTTTCCATTCCAAATCAAGTCAGAGATTTTTTCCACATAAGTTTTCAATTTTTTATTTGGCTTATTTGGTAAAAATATCCATTCCAATATAATATCTTCCCTCTGCATTAATATTCCAGTAGGAGAACGCCTAGAAGGTAAAATAACCAAAAGGCAATCCAGCTTTGGATCAATATGATCCATGTGCCCTTCATGTACTTTCTTTTCTACCAAGGACAATTCCTTCTCAGCTTCAGGTGATAATTCTCTTGGACTATTTAAGTCCTTGTCACCTTCTAAGGTTCTGAACAAATTAGTCAGTTCATCATTTTTTACCCCAACAATAGTTCGTAGATGAGAAATATCTCCAAATAATCTTTAAAAGTCCCTCCATTGTTTTTCTATGTTTTTAGCCTCCTCCTTAAACCAGGTCAGAAATTGAAGTCTCTGGCTGGATTCCAGAACACCTTGTGCAAGGTCCCGCCAGTCCTGTGGTACTATCCTATTATATGTTGATCAAGAGTTTAATATTTGCTTTACATATGGGAATGCATGCCATAAGATACTATTGCCTCCTTAATCCTTTTTAAATCCAACATTTCAATTGGAGCCCAAATATTTTGTGTAGTCATTTGATCAGGCATCTGCTGTATGGTTACAGGATAAATTAAGGGTGACTGTGTGAAAACAGGCTTTCTTTCTGTAACCTTATGATCCAAACTTGAAACAACTTCACTGTTAATTTCTTCTGTCTGAATTTTTACAGGTTTAACAAGCTTTTCTCTTTTTTTTTTTTTTTTTTTTTGGTTTTTCAAGACAGGGTTTCTCTGTGTAGCTTTGCACCTTTCCTGGAACTCACTTGGTAGCCCAGGCTGGCCTCAAACTCACAGAGATCCGCCTGGCTCTGCCTCCCGAGTGCTGGGATTAAAGGCGTGCGCCACCACCGCCTGGCTTAACAAGCTTTTCTAAAGCTGTCATCCTGGCACTTAAATTGACTATGTTTTTAAATTGTAAAATGAGGATAAGCATAGTGATAAACTGCATAATTCCAACACTACTAATCTTCTCATATAGTTGTTTTATTGTCAGACTGCCTAAAATTTCAAACAAAATCCAATTTTCTTCCAATGTACACATAAAACCCATTTTTTTTATTTTTTATTTATTTTTTTTTTTTTTTGGTTTTTTCGAGACAGGGTTTCTCTGTGTAGCTTTGCGCCTTTCCTGGAGCTCACTTGGTAGCCCAGGCTGGCCTCGAACTCACAAAGATCCGCCTGGCTCTGCCTCCCGAGTGCTGGGATTAAAGGCGTGCGCCACCACGCCCGGCTAAAACCCATTTTTTTTAATGTGGAAAAAAATTTCTCTTTTAAATAGTTTCCTTTAAAATATCTGATATGTTGTGACTTACCAAATCTGTGTAGAACAGTAGAAATCCGAGGAAATTTCAAAACAGCCACCTAGTGTCCAAGGTGTAAATTGAAAGAGAGAGAGAGAGAGAGAGAGAGAGAGAGAGAGAGAGAGAGAGAGAAAGCTTGCAAGAAAGCGAAGCCAGCTAA